>NC_069508.1:106164991-106519991 GCF_027579735.1 Bombina bombina
TTTTAATGCAGAGTGATGGAGTAAATAAAACACAATTATGATTATAATGGGTACCATAAATAGAAATATGGTACAATTAATGCATGGAAAACCAGCTGTTATATCAAGAAAACAATGATGCAAAGTACATCAATAAAGCAAGAAAAATTAAAAGACCGTTAGGTACAGTAGAACTGCATAACCAACAAGCACATAATAAAAAGACAATGCATAAAAACTTACACCTAGATTTAGAGTTTTGCGGCCAAAGGGGTGCGTTAGTTACGCGTGTATTTTTTCTAGCGCTGCTTCTAAACAACGCTGGTATTTAGAGTTCTCTGAAGGGCTGCGTTAGGCTCCAAAAAGGGAGCGTACAGGCATATTTACCGCCACTTCAACTCTCAATACCAGCGTTGCTTACAGTAGCAGCTAGCTGGAAAAACGTGCTTGTGCACGATTCCCCCATAGGAAACAATGGGGCTGTTTGGGCTGAAAAAAAACACAACACCTGCAAAAAAGCAGCGTTCAGCTCCTAACACAGCCCCATTGTTTCCTATGGGGAAACACTCTCTAAGTCTGCACCTAACACCCTAACATGTACCCCGAGTCTAAACACCCCTAATCTTACACTTATTAACCCCTAATCTGCCACCCCCGCTATCGCTGACACCTGCATTACACTATTAACCCCTAATCTGCCGCTCCGGACACCGCCACAACCTACATTATACCTATGTACCACTAATCTGCTGCCCCTAACATCGCCGACACCTACATAATATTTATTAACCCCTAATCTGCCCCCCCAATGTCGCCGCTACCTTACCTACACTTATTAACCCCTAATCTGCCGACCGGACCTCGCCGCCACTCTAATAAATGTATTAACCCCTAAAGCTAAGTCTAACCCTAACCCTAACACCCCCCTAAATTAAATATAATTTTATTCTAACGAAATAAATCAACTCTTATTAAATAAAGTATTCCTATTTAAAGCTAAATACTTACCTGTAAAATAAACCCTAATATAGCTACAATATAACGAATTATTATAATGTAGCTATTTTAGGATTTATATTTATTTTACAGGCAACTTTGTATTTATTTTAACTAGGTACAATAGCTATTAAATAGTTATTAACTATTTAATAGCTACCTAGTTAAAATAATTACAAAATTAACTGTAAAATAAATCCTAACCTAAGTTACAATTAAACCTAACACTACACTATCAATAAATTAATTAAATAAATTAACTACAATTACATACAATTAAATAAACTAAACTAAATTACAAAAAAAACAAACACTAAATTACAAAAAATAAAAAAAGAATACAAGAATTTTAAGCTAATTACACCTACTCTAAGCCCCCTAATAAAATAACAAAGCCCCCAAAATAAAAAAATTCCCTACCCTAATCTAAATTAAAAAAGTTAACAGCTCTATTACCTTACCAGCCCTTAAAAGGCCTTTTTGCGGGGCATGCCCCAAAGAAATAAGCTCTTTTGCCTGTAAAAAAAAAACACAATACCACCCCCCAACATTACAACCCACCACCCACATACCCCTACTCTAACCCAAACCCCCCTTAAATAAACCTAACACTACCCCCTGAAGATCTCCCTACCTTGAGACGTGTTCACCCAGCCGGGCACCGATGGACCAAAAGAAGACATCCAGAGCGGCAGAAGTCTTCATCCTATCCGGGCAGAAGAGGACATCCGGACCAGCAGACATCTTCATCCAAGCGGCATCTTCTATCTTCATCCATCCGACGAGGAGCGGCTCCATCTTCAAGACCTCCGGCACGGAACATCCTTCTTCAACGACGACTACCCGACGAATGAAGGTTCCTTTAAGTGACGTCATCCAAGATGGCGTCCCTCGAATTCCGATTGGCTGATAGGATTCTATCAGCCAATCGGAATTAAGGTAGGAAAAATCTGATTGGCTGATTGAATCAGCCAATCAGATTCAAGTTCAATCCGATTGGCTGATCCAATCAGCCAATCAGATTGAGCTCGCATTCTATTGGCTGTTCCGAAGCCTAGGGTTAGGCTTAGACTTAGATTTAGGGGTTAATACCTTCAGTATAGTGGCGGTGACGTTGGGGGCGGCAGATTAGGGGTTAATAAATGTAGGTAGGTGTCGGCGATGTTAGGGACGGCAGATTGGTGGTTAATAATATTTACCTAATGTTTGCGAGGTGGGAGTGCGGTGGTTTAGGGGTTAATATATTTATTATAGTGGCGGCGATGTCCAGTTCGGCAGATTAGAGGTTAAAAATTTAATTTTAGTGTTTGCGATGCGAGAGGGCCTCAATTTAGTGGTTAATAGGTAGTTTATGGGTGTTAGTGTACTTTTTAGCACTTTAGTAAAGAGTTTTATGCTTTGAGAACCCTGGTGGAATCCATGTTCCTGGTCTCCTTTTCTGTGTTCTGAGTTAGCCAATCACTACGTAGAATAATTAGTTTTAAATAGGAATTATTTAGTTAATGATAGTAATTTTATTTAGATTTCTTTTAATTATATTTAAGATAGGGGGTGTTAGGTTTAGGGTTAGACTTAGGTTTAGGGGTTAATAACTTTAGTATAGTGACGGCGACGTTGGGGCGGCAGATTAGGGGTTTAATAAATGTAGGTAGGTGGCATCGATGATAGGGCCGGCAGATTCTGGGTTAATAATATTTCACTAATGTTTGTGAGGCGGGACAGCGGCGGTTTAGGGGTTAATATGTTTATTGTAGTGGCGGCGATGTTGGGGGCAGCCTATTAGGGGTTAATAAATGTAGGTAGGTGGCGGCGACATTGGGGGCGGCAGATTAGGGGTTAATAAATATTATGTAGGTGTTGGCGATGTTGGAGGCAGCAGATTAGGGGTTCATAAGTATAATGTAGGTGGCGGCGGTGTCCGGAGCGGAAGATTAGGGGTTAATAAGTGTAAAATTAGGGGTGTTTAGACTCGGGGTTCATGTTAGGGTGTAGACATAAAATGTATTTCCCCATAGGAATCAATGGGGCTGCGTTAAGGAGCTTTACGCTGCATTTTGGCAGGTGTTAGACTTTTTTTCAGCGGCTCTCCCCGTTGATTCCTATGAGGAAATCGTGCACGAGCACGTTACACCAGCTCACCGCTAACGTAAGCAGCGCTGGTATTGGAGTGCGGTAAGGAGCAAAATTTTTCTCAACGCTCACTTCTTGTCTGGGTTGTAAAAACCCGTAATACCAGCGCTGTCTGTAAGTGAGCGGTGAGCATAAACTGCTCGTTAGCACCGCACAGCCTCTAACGCAAAACTCGTAATCTAGGTGATAGTTAAATAATTGATGCAGACTGTATTTCAGAAAACATTTGGCATCAATATACATTGCATGCTCTTTCTTGGGAAGCTAGTCATGCGCATGTAATCAATTACTTCCGTGAAATTAGGAAAATCCACCATTGAATAAATCTGTAAATAACACTTTAAAGGTATATTAAATTAATTTTATGTATGCAGTATATACTGTATATCAGCAATTAAGCACTGCATTGGAAACCTATCTACATACAAAATACATGGTTGTGACAAAAATACCTATTCTACTTCACTAACATAATTTGAATTATTTTGTAGTCTAGAGAAACACTGCTTGATATTATGTTTTGAGGACAATTAGAGGCAAATGTTACATACAGAAAGAGGTGCTCTCTCAGCAACAAACAACAACTCAATAACTTGTTAGGTTGTTCTATGGTGATTTACCACCTGGGAGAAGCCTATTTTAGCCCAATAATGATTTTCACAGAGAAGAGAAGTATATCAGTCTGATCCCACCTAATAACGTCAGTCCAGCCCCAAAATACCAGGCAGTCCTACTCTGAACAAGAAACATGGCAACCCTGACCCTGGGGAAAGTCTCCCTAAGGGTGATTGTGAAACCAGTTGTGGACTCCTTGCCCAATGTGCCTAGAGGGATATGGCTGCACCTCACTAATGAGGCCCAAAGAAGGCTGAAACGATCATTTGGGTTGCCATTTCCCTTGTTCAGAGGAAAATTGCCTGGTATTTCAGGACTGGACTGACTTTGTTAGGCGGGATCATACTGATAAACTTTAGAAAAGCTTTCCTCTGTGTTAAGAACAATTGGGCTAAGAGAAGCTACTCTCAGCAGGTAACCGGACCATAGAACTTGCCACTGTTGTTTGTTCCAGGAAGATTGCTTCTCTTTCTGTATGTAAATGTAATTATAGTGCAGATTGTCTCAGAATTAAATTACAGGAAAGTAAATTACCTTTTTTATTATACTTTATTAAGCATTTTGTAGAGAATTAAATGTTAAATTTCTGCATAAATCCTTTAGAATTAGTGCTGATAGTTATTTCATAACTCCCAGATCTCCTGATATTATGGGATTTTCATGGGTTGGGAGGTTTGACTGCTCTCTTTCCCGCAGATTCTCTGTCAGGGCAAATGTCTTGATCCGCCCACGACACACATTGACTCTGCCCAACCCTACACTTGACATGTCCTGTTCTGTTCATTGCACAAGGTCACATCCTCCTGTTTCAGCCCCGCCCACAAAACACCAAAAGTTCCCCCTCACCTCCCTGTCCCTTTCCCTTTCTTAACAGCTGAATAACAAATATCTCCTCAGATGACAAAGCTAGCAAAGGTGAGAAAGATGATAATACATTTTTGGCTTTGGTTTATAACTAAGACAATTCAAATTACGTAATTAATCTCTCTCTCTCCATCATGAAAGAAAAAAATATTCTGTTTTATGTCCCTTTAAAAGAGTTCATGCTAAAATATACTAGTTTATTACAACAGAAATGTTGCATAACTTCAACAAGAACTTGTTTTGAACATGTTTATTTTATGTTTTTTTTTTTAATTTTTTTATACATATGAAAGATTTCTCTATAAAATGTGATTAAAGGGACATAAAACCCAGATTTTTTTATTTCACGATGCTGATAGAGTGTACAATTTTAAAGGTACATAGAAACCGAAAAATTTTCTTTCATGATTCAGACAGAGAATACAATTTTAAACAGCTTTTCAAATTTGCTGCAATCTATTGTTAAAATCTATATAAAGACCACTAAAATCAGTGTTAAAAATTCACTTCAACAGCAAAGAATTATTAATACATAAAATATTTTATTAATATTCCGATTACAATATCACAAAGTGATAAATATTGGCACACTGCCCTGTGTCACCATCGCAGTTGTCATGGTCGCGGTGGTTGTTGTGAGCGTGCAGCGATTACATCATCGCCACTCTCATTCACCTGTGTGTGATCCTTGGCGCGAACCTGCGTCTATGTAAGTACCTCCTTTTTATTCTTCTTAATTTGCCCAAGTATAGGTTTACTTTGTGTTCTCCTGGGTGCTGTATTCTTACTTGCTTTGCGCATATTTTGGACTGTCTGCCTGATATTGAACTCTGCTTGTCTCTGACCATTCTCTGCTTGACCCCTTGCTACTGTGAAGGATTGGACTGTCTGCCTGATATTGAACTCTGCTTGTCTCTGACCATTCTCTGCTTGACGCCTTGCTACTGTGAAGGATTGGACTGTCTGCCTGATAGTGAACTCTTCTTGTCTCTGACCATTCTCTGCTTAACCCCTTTGTTCCTGAAGGATTGGACTGTCTGCCTTTTATTGAACAGCACACAAGTTTCACAGTTCCAGTAATAGCAGGAAGGAGAGAGAGATGCATCTCTCTCTCCTTCCTGCTATTACTGGAACTGTGAAACTTGTGTGCTGTTGAATTTTTTGTTATTAAGGGTGAAGGAGAGCCCTAATAGCTGCCCACGACAGAGGAACATACCTGTTGTGTAAGTCAGAGGATTGGATACCACATTTGATCCGGAGGGTGAGTGAACTGATACTAACCCAGAGATATGCTACTATTGCAGTGAATTCTGCAACTGATTTACATATCAGTCACCGGAGTGGTAAGCCTACTGATGGGTCACCAAATAAGTCTTTTGTTTGGATCAAGTAATGGTTACTATAATTAAACACTCAGTGAAAAACCCGCAAATGGTGGGACCCCTGTTAGGGGTAGATTTATCACTAGAGTTACTAGCAACAATTTAACGTTACACTGTTACAGTCTGCATAAAGTCTGAATTGTAATTGTTTATGTGCCTTTTATTGAACCCTGCATTGCCAATTGACCATTCTCCTGTTTTTTCCCGTCACTTCTGTGAGTCTTGGATTGCCTCCTCATTTCTCAAATTTATATTTTGTTCTGGGATATTTCCTTATATTGCCACTAAAAGCATTGCTGGGTTAAAGGGCCCTGATACCCAAATCTTGAAACACTTGAAAGTGATGCAGCATAGCTGTAAAAAACTGACTAGAAAATATCACCTGAACATCTCTATGTAAAAAAGAAAGATATTTTACCTCAAAATGTCCTAAGTATTCAAACCCCATTGCAAAGAACTTTAAGCAGCAAATCAGTATGTCTGTCCTGGGACAGCCGAAGGATTGAGCTTCGAGTACACTCATTTTATTTCCCTATTCAGTTTAAGGAAGTTTACTATGAAATCTCATGAGAGTTAAGTAAAATCTCATAAGATCACAGTAAAAGAGGTTATGACCTCAGCACTGCTGATGCTGATTGGCTGCTGTTCATTTCTTCATTTATTTATTTTTTTACCTGCAGCTAAGCAGCAACTGAGTATAACTTTTTATACAGAACTTACTCTGCTGAGCTGAGGAAGTTGTGAGGTAAAATATCTTCTTTTTTTACATAGAGATGCTTTTTACAGTTATACTGCATCGGTTTAAAGTGATTTAGCATATGAGTATTATGTCCCTTTAAAAAAAAGGACACCAAGAGAATAAAGTAAATTTAATAATAGAAATACATTGTAAACTTTTTTTTGTTATCTATCTGAATTATTAAATAAAAATTAGTTTTTTTTACATAGAGATGTTCATGTGATATTTTCTAGTCAGCTTTTTACAGTTATGCTGCATCACTTTCAAGTGCTTCAACATTTGGGTGTCATCGCCATTTGAAATGAGGTATTATTTTTCAAAGGAGCTTAAAACCATTTTCTAAAGGGACTTAATTGCTGTACTAAGATCGGACAAAATCAGAAGAAAAAATATTAAGGGGTAAATTTATCATACGCTGTCGGCATTTATCATTGCACCAGAAGTTCTTGTGAACTGCTGGTGCAATACCACCCCCTGAAGATTTGCGGCTAGATTTGCAGCCGCAAGCAGGGGGTGTCAATCAACCTGATCATATTCGATCGGGCTGATTGCTGTCCGCAACCTCAGAGGTGGCGGACGAGTTAACTTCCGCTTCAGGTCGAACTGAAGCGGAGTGGGTCGGAAGCAGCATCCGCTGCTTCATAAATCGACCCCAAAGCCTTGTAGATGTTAGGATACCTTTAACAATAAGAACCTAGAATTAAACTTCTTATTAAACAAAGGCCTGACAAATGGTTGCCATGGAATTAATTGTACTTTTATTTAAGGTATTTTTAAAATAGAAAACTAAAAGAATTCAGTCATTACAGATAATGAATTCCTGGCTTTAGTAGGGAAGAATATTGAATGTTCATTTTCAAATTTAGTTTCTGTTGAAGGGACACTCAAGTCCATGATTCAGAAAGAGCACATAATTTTAAGAATCTTTCCAATTGACTTCAATTATGATATTTTGAAAAATCTTCATATGCACACTTTTTGAGGCACCGACTCCTAATGAGCATGTGCACAAGCTCACAGGGTATATGTATACTAGTCTGTGATTGGCTGACGTCTACTGCTTTTTTTGCATTGTCTTGTTAATTATGCAATCCTACTGTATTTAGTGGTTATTTAAAAATTACTTTAGTTTAAGAGTTTGAGAAGTAAAGATATTTTATATCTAAATAAAATAAACATTCTTGACATGACATGATACTGTGCTGACAAAAAAAAAAAACCTTTTCATTTTTATTCTTGGGGGTTGTGTTGCTCTCAAACAACAAATCCACTTTATTTCCTTATTTAACAAATGTCTAAAGCAGTTTCTTCCGGGTTTTTATTTGGTGGTGGGGGTGTGGAAGGGAAACATTGATTACATCCACAAACTAGAGAGCTAAAGAGATTTTTTTTGGATGAACTAAGATTCTCCCTAATTATATCTTTAAGCATATGACTAGTACACCCTGTGTATTGCTTTTGCAGGCATTGCATGTGATTAAAGTGACGGTCCATTTTGATGAATTAGTGCCCGGTTTTTAATAAACCTATTAAAAACAAGGGCACTTTAATTCATCAAAATTGACATTTCGCTATTTACTTCAAAAACTTATCTTTTAATCCTTGCAGCAGCTCCAGCGATTCCCCCGGCTGTCGGAAGCCTCTGCAGACGTCAGAAATGACGAATCAGGCATCCTCCAATCACAGCTTCCCCACCCCCACGGGGGAATCTTGGCCTGATGCAACGCTGTGATTGGAGGAAGCCAATTCGTCATTTTGGACCAGAGAAGACGGCTTGTGACGGGCGCAGGAAGTGCTGGAGCGGTTGCCAGGATTAAATGGTAAGTTTTTGAAGAAAACAGTGAAATGTTAATTTTGATGAATTAAAGTGCCTTTGTTTTTAATAGGTTTATTAAAAACCGGGCACTAATTCATCAAAATGGACCTTCACTTTAAGTATATTACATAACTTAAATACTGATGTATATTACATAACTTAAATACTGATGTATATTACATAACTTAAATACTGATGTATATTACATAACTTGAATATCACACGCAAAGACATTGCTTTAGAACACTGGTTTTCTAACCTGTCCTCAGCCTCCCCAACAGGCCTGATTTTCTGGATTACCTAGGATGTGAGCAGGTAAAATAACCTTATTTACTAATCAGCTGATTATTTCACCTGTGCTCCAGTTCAGATACGTGGCCTGTTAGGTAAGCCTGAGGAGAGGTTTGAAAACCAGTGCTTTAGAGTGATGCCTAGAAAAATACTCTTACTAAAAATAAAATCTAATATATAAAGTCAAGGAGACAAAAGTATAAATATATTGGAAAAACTGTAATAAGTGAGTAAAAATCAAACAATCTTTCAAAGATATCAAACTCTCAATCAAAATATTAAAAAAGATATTAGACAACGAAGTAAGACTGAAGACTTATGCAGTAAAATAGCTGCTACTGCTACAACGATCAGGTCAAACGCCTGACCATTACTTCAATATGCTTTTTAAGGACAAAGCCTTTTTAGCACTTGAACAGGCAAGACAATAATGTGAACATATGTATATAGCTCTATTTCAGGAGAAAACTCCATAGAGATTTGATTCAACTACACAAAACATTAAACATGAAAGGGAATATAATTTAAACTATATTTGGACTGGCACTAAACCTTGACATATATATATATATATATGTATATATATATATTATCATTTATTTGTATAGTGCTGCAAGATTCTGTAGCACTAGGTGCAGAGATAATGGTATACAATGAAAAAGATTTCTGATAAAATACAAAATATAATAGACTTAAAAAAATATAGTACAGGAGGAAGAGGGCCCTGCTCAGGAGGCAGTTCAATCATTATTTTGGTTAGGATGAAAAACAGAGGAGAAAGGGTAAACCTCTCTGAATAGGTGGGTTTTCAAGGAGCATCTGAAGCTATAGAAGGTTGGAGACAGTCTGATGGAGCAGGGTAGAGAGTTCCAGAGGACAGGAGCAGCACATGAGAAGTCTTGGAGGCGGGAGTGGGACGTAGAGATAATAGGAGTAGAGGTACGTAGGTTAGAGGTTGATTGAAGAAGACGGGTTGGTGAATATTTGGAGATGAGAGAGGAAATATAGTTGGGAGTTAGACTGTTGAGTGCTTTGTAAGTTAGGGTTAATACTTTTAATTTGTATTTTGGAGTGTATGTGGAGCCAGTGTAGAGACTGGCAAAGTGGAGCAGCTGATGTAGATAGGCGACTTAGCTGGCTGAGTCTAGCTGAAGCATTCATAATAGATTGGAGGGAGGAGAGGCGGTGTTTTGGAAGGCCATTTTGGAGTAGATTGCAATAATCAATGCGTGAATAAAATAGGGAATTAATTAGATTTTTTTTAGTTTTTGAGTAAGGAGGGGGCAAATTCTGAAATTGTTGCATAGGTGTTAACGGCAGGATTTGGTAAGTGCTTACATATGTGGGGTGAATGTGAGTTCTGAGTCAAGTCTGACCCCAAGACAGCGGACCTGGGGTAAGGTGTTAAGAATAGAGTCTCTGACCATCAGAGAGGAAATTGTTTACTTTGTGTGTGTCTGTGTGTATATATATATATATATATATATATATATATATATATAATTTATTTGTGAGTGTCTTTGTGTGTAGTTTGTGTACATAACTATACTGTAGAACATTCAATTTTTTTTACCCCGTGCAAAAAAAAACCCTGCAGGTTTTAAAAGATCAACAAAAAATAATTATATGTATCATCGCCTGCAGCAACCTTGCATACAAGAATAACTAATTTAGCACCAGCTTTATTATTGAGGCAACAAATACATTTTGTTATTATTATTATTTCAATTAAATAAATGTAAATATGTTTTGCTAAATCATGTCCCAATAAACTGCAATGAAAATGAACATTCCGTAAAAAAGAAAAAAAAAACTACACCACCAAAAATGTTTAATTTAGGTACTATATTTAAAGGGAAAGCAAAATTAAAATGAATGCTCCTAATTCAGATAGAACTTTGAACACCTTTCCAATCTACTTTTTTATTTATTTATTAAATTTGCTTTGTTCTCTTGGTATTCTTATGTGAAGAGTAATCCTATCAGCCTCCCTAGGATTACTCTCAAAATAATTGGATTGGAGTGGACCCCATTGTTTGTTGACAGATTGATGCCGGTGGCAATACTGGAAGAAGGAAGGCCATAAATGTAAATTTATACAGGTGAGGGCCAAACTAGGGTTAGATAAGCACCTCCGATGTCATTAGGTGTTTTATACTTAAAGTGACAGTCAACACTAAAATTGTTATTGTTTAAAAAGATAAATAACGCCTTTACTACCCATTCCCCAGCTTTGCACAACCAACATTGTTATATTAATGTACTTTATAACATTTAAACCTCTAAATTTCTGCCTGTTTCTAAGCCACTACAGACTCTTATCACATGCTTTTTTATTAGATTTTCACAACAGGAGACTGCTAGTTCATGTGGGCAATGTAGATAACATTTTTGCTTACTCCTGTGGAGTTGTACACAACACAGAACAAATTGACTAAAATGCTAGTCAATAGATAATAAATAAAAATTCATGTGATTAGGGGGCTGTCAGAAGAGGCTTAGCTACAAGGTAATCAAAGAGGTAAAAGTACATTATTATAACTGTGCTAGTTATGCAAAACTGATTAATGGGTAATAAAGGGATTATCTATCTTTTTAAACAATAACATTTTTTGAGTTGACTGTCCCTTTAACTTCCAGACTTCCTGACATGGGCATCAACCTGTCTACAAACAATGGGATCTAGTCTGATCGATTAGAATTATTTTGAGAGGTGCTTCAAATGGTTTTTAGTTCATTTTATCAATTCAAAGTAATTTAAAAAGCCTGAAAAAGAGTCTGTCTGTTTCCCTGAAACATCACATAATAATAAACATCACATAATAATAAACATCACATAATAATAAACATCACATAATAATAAACATCACAAAATAATAAACATCAAATAATAATACACTTTCTAGTGATCACATTCACTGAAAAGCCTAGCACCCCAGCAAGTTGTATAGAGAAGAGCCAGTGCAATCTATTCTACTCACAAACACACACACACACACACACATATATCTTTAACAGGATATTCTAGTCAAAATTTTACTTTCATGATTCAGATAGATCAGGCAATTTTAAGCAGCTTTCTAATTTACTCCTATTATAAATTCTTCTTCATTCTTTAGGTATCTTTATTTGAATGTAAGCTTTGGAGCTGGACCATTTTTGGTTCAGCACCTGGGTAGCTCTTGCTGATTGGTGTCTAAATGTAGCCACCAATCAGCAAGCGCTACCCAGGTACTAAACCAGAAATGAGTCGGCATCTAACAGCTTACGTTCAAATAAAGATACCAAGAGAACAAAGAAAAATTGATAATAGAAGTATATTAGAAAGTTGCTTAAAATTGCATGTTCTATCTGAATAATTAAAGTTTAATTTTAACTTGACTATCCCTTTAATGTTTCTTTATCACCATGCTTTACAATTATGTACTATCACTAATTTTTAGTTCTGTTTTATTGCTGTGGAACAGGTATCCTATGAAATGGCTGCAGTGTTATTAAATATACATATTTACTATAAACAGCTGTCTGTCTCTAAATAAGATAGCATTTAGACATTCATGCATGTTTATGCAGTGTTACAAGCTGTTTTTAGATTTAAAAGCTTTATAATCAATTAGAAACATTCCAATCCATTAGAAAAGTAAATCTTACGTTTAACATTTTCAAATGACTTTGCATCTCATTAACTCATCAGAACCTTTACTAATGTTATTCTATATCATAATATTTGATATTTTTTTCTTAAAGGGACAGTCTACACCAAAATTGTTATTGTTTTAACATATAGATAATCCCTTTATTACCCATTCCCTAGTTTTGCATAACAAACACAGTTATATTAATACACTTTTTACCTCTTCGATTACCTTGTATCTAAGCCTCTGCAAACTGCCCCTTATTTCAGTTCTTTTTACAGACTTGCATTTTAGCCAATCAGTGCTGACTCCTAGGTAACCCTACGTGCGTGAGCACAGTGTTATCCATATGACACACATGAGCTAACACCCTCTAGTGGTGAAAAACGATCAAAATGCCTTCAGATAAGAGGCGTCCTTCAAGGTCTTAGAAATTTGCATATGAACCTCCTAGGTTTAGCTCTTAACTAAGAATACCAAGATAACAAAGCAAAATTGGTGATGGAAGTAAATTGGAAAGTTGTTTAAAATTGAATGCCCTATCTGAATCATGAAAGTTTATTTTGGACTAGACTGCCCCTTTAAAATATTTTTAAAGACCTTATACATCTTAAAAGCATGTTCTGAACATTTTGTCTTGATATTCTGCACTTTTTTTTGGGGGGGGGGGGGGGGCAGTCAGTCTCACCCATGATCAAATAATATGTTACTAAACACAATAATTTTTTAAATTTCAGTAAAATGTTAAAGGGAACTGAAAGTCAAAATTATAAACTCATGATTCCAATGCATGCAATTTTAAAACACTTTTAATGGTACTTCTATCATCAAATTTACTTAGTTCTCTTTGTATCATTTTTTGTTAAGCATATTAACATATGCTTACCAACAGCCATGCACTAGTTTTCATGAGTTTACTGGTGATTGGTGGATACACACATTTGTCTGATGTCAATAGCTTGCCAGGTATACTCAGTTAGCTCCAAGTAGTGCATTGCTTCTCTGAAGCTGACTTTAACTATGTGTTTAACCCTATATGCAGCAATTAGAAATAAGAAGTGCATTGCTTCTCTGGAGCAGACTTTCACTATATGTTTAACCCCATATGCAGCTATAAAACATTATATTCAAGCAATAGTGAAATTATAAAATGTTCTAACATGCTGTAGCATTTTCTCTTTTGCATTTTTAAGTCCATTACTTTTAAACAGTGTGACTCATGTTCACAACCAAATTCTAAACATCAAGATGATAGTTCATGATTGCAAGTTTCAAATTATAAATCAGCTCGAAATGATAGGAAAGTGTTAATCACACACGTCATGTATTGAGATTTTTAAGAGACAATAACAATGTGCAATCAAACTACAAGGCAGTCATCCTGCAAGAATGAATCCATATTTGATAAGATTCTCATTTCCAATTTTCTGATTTTTTTTTTCTTTTCTGCTGAACTGCAAAAAATCCTTCAAAATGTTGGTTACGTATATCTTTTCACTTGTATACCCAATCTAAGAGTAGAAAATCCAGATGTTCTGTAATTATTGCTGACACATCTTGCTGTGCTGGAATTCAAGCAGATATGCTTAAAGTGTATGTTAATATCTTTGGAAAGAATCTGAAAAACAACCAAATTTAGATTAAGAATTTTGTACTTTAAAGTCTGGAAGATTGCAAACTATGGGGACTATCTATCAAACTCTGTACGGAGCTTGAGGGCCCGTGTTTCTGGCGAGTCTCCAGGCTCGCCAGAAACACCAGTTATGAAGTAGCGGTCTAAATAACCCGCTGTTCCATAACCCTGCTCTAATGAGGCGGACAGGATTTGCCGCAATTCAACCCGATCGAGTACGATTGGGTTGATTGATACCCCCCTGCTGTCGGCCGATTGGCTGCGAGTCTGCAGGGGGCGGCGTTGCACCAGCAACTCTTGTGAGCTGCTGGTGCAATGCTGAATACGGAGAGCGTATTGCTCTCCGCATTCAGCGATGTCTGTCAGACCTGATCTGCACTGTCGGATCAGGTCCGACAGACATTTCATAAATAGGCCTCTAAGTCTTACGGCTAGATTTAGAGTTTTGTCGGTAAGGACCCGCGTAGCTAACGCCGGCTTTTTTCTGGCCGCACCATAAAAATAACTCTGGTATTGAGAGTCCACATAAAGGCTGCATTAGGATCCAAAAAAGGAGCGTAGAGCATATTTAACGCAGCTTCAACTCTCGATACCAGAGTTGCTTACGGACGCGGCCAGCCTCAAAAACGTGCTTGTGCACGATTCCCCCATAGGAAACAATGGAGCTGTTTGAGCTGAAAAAAAACCTAACACCTGCAAAAAAGCTGCGTTCAGCTCCTAACGCAGCCCCATTGTTTTCTATGCGGAAACACTTCCTACGTCTGCACCTAACACTCTAACATGTACCCCGAGTCTAAACACCCCTAGCCTTACACTTATTAACCCCTAATCTGCTGCCCCCGCTATCGCTGATCCCTGCATATTATTATTAACCCCTAATCTGCCGCTCCGTAAACCGCCGCTACTTACATTATCCCTATGTACCCCTAATCTGCTGCCCCTAACACCGCCGACCCCTATATTATATTTATTAACCCCTAATCTGCCCCCCACAACGTCGCCTCCACCTGCCTACACTTATTAACCCCTAATCTGCCGACCGGACCTGAGCGCTACTATAATAAAGTTATTAACCCCTAATCCGCCTCACTAACCCTATAATAAATAGTATTAACCCCTAATCTGCCCTCCCTAACATCGCCGACACCTAACTTCAATTATTAACCCCTAATCTGCCGACTTGAGCTCACCGCTATTCTAATAAATGTATTAACCCCTAAAGCTAAGTCTAACCCTAACACTAACACCCCCCTAAGTTAAATATAATTTACATCTAACGAAATTAATTATCTCTTATTAAATATATTATTCCTATTTAAAGCTAAATACTTACCTGTAAAATAAATCCTAATATAGCTACACTATAAATTATAATTATATTATAGCTATTTTAGGATTAATATTGATTTTACAGGTAACTTTGAATTTATTTTAACCAGGTACAATAGCTAAAATAGTTAAAATAATTACAAAATTACCTGTAAAATAAATCTTAACCTAAGTTACAATTAAACCTAACACTATACTATCAATAAATTAATTAAATAAAATACCTATAATTATCTACAATTAAACCTAACACTACACTATCAATAAATAAATTAAATACAATATCTACAAATAACTACAATGAAATAAACTATCTAAAGTACAAAAAATAAAAAAGAACTAAGTTACAAAAAATAAAAAAATATTTACAAACATAAGAAAAATATTACAACAATTTTAAACTAATTACACCTACTCTAAGCCCCCTAATAAAATAACAAAGCCCCCCAAATTAAAAAAATGCCCTACCCTATTCTAAATTACTAAAGTTCAAAGCTCTTTTACCTTACCAGCCCTGAACAGGGCCCTTTGCGGGGCATGCCCCAAGAAGTTCAGCTCTTTTGCCTGTAAAAAAAACCATACAATACCCCCCCCAACATTACAACCCACCACCCACATACCCCTACTCTAACCCAAACCCCCTTAAATAAACCTAACACTAAGCCCCTGAAGATCTTCCTACCTTATCTTCACCATACCAGGTTCACCGATCGATCCAGAAGAGCTCCTCCGATGTCCTGATCCAAGCCCAAGCGGGGGGCTGAAGAGGTCCATGATCCGGCTGAAGTCTTCATCCAAGCGGGGCAGAAGAGGTCTTCCATCCGATTGAAGTCTTCATCCAAGAGGCATATTCTATAGTCATCCATCCGGAGCGGAGCGGCAGGATCCTGAAGACCTCCGACGCGGAACATCCATCCTGGCCGACGACTGAACGACGAATGACGGTTCCTTTAAATGACGTAATCCAAGATGGCATCCCTCGAATTCCGATTGGCTGATAGGATTCTATCAGCCAATCGGAATTAAGGTAGGAATATTCTGATTGGCTGATGGAATCAGCCAATCAGAATCAAGTTCAATCCGATTGGCTGATCCAATCAGCCAATCAGATTGAGCTCGCATTCTATTGGCTGTTCCGATCAGCCAATAGAATGCAAGCTCAATCTGATTGGCTGATTGGATCAGCCAATCGGATTGATCTTGATTCTGATTGGCTGATTCCATCAGCCAATCAGAATATTCCTACCTTAATTCCGATTGGCTGATAGAATCCTATCAGCCAATCGGAATTCGAGGGACGCCATCTTGGATGACGTCATTTAAAGGAACCGTCATTCGTCGTTCAGTCGTCGGCCAGGATGGATGTTCCGCGTCGGAGGTCTTCAGGATCCTGCCGCTCCGCTCCGGATGGATGACTATAGAAGATGCCTCTTGGATGAAGACTTCAATCGGATGGAAGACCTCTTCTGCCCCGCTTGGATGAAGACTTCAATCGGATGGAAGACCTCTTCTGCCCCGCTTGGATGAAGACTTCAGCCGGATCAAGGACCTCTTCAGCCCCCCACTTGGGCTTGGATCAGGACATTGGAGGAGCTCTTCTGGATCGATCGGTGAACCTGGTATGGTGAAGATAAGGTAGGAAGATCTTCAGGGGCTTAGTGTTAGGTTTATTTAAGGGGGGTTTGGGTTAGATTAGGGGTATGTGGGTGGTGGGTTGTAATGTTGGGGGGGGGTATTGTATGTTTTTTTTTACAGGCAAAAGAGCTGAACTTCTTGGGGCATGCACCGCAAAGGGCCCTGTTCAGGGCTGGTAAGGTAAAAGAGCTTTGAACTTTAGTAATTTAGAATAGGGTAGGGCATTTTTTTATTTTGGGGGGCTTTGTTATTTTATTAGGGGGCTTAGAGTAGGTGTAATTAGTTTAAAATTGTTGTAATATTTTTCTTATGTTTGTAAATATTTTTTTATTTTTTGTAACTTAGTTCTTTTTTATTTTTTGTACTTTAGATAGTTTATTTCATTGTAGTTATTTGTAGGTATTGTATTTAATTTATTTATTGATAGTGTAGTGTTAGGTTTAATTGTAGGTAATTGTAGGTATTGTATTTAATTAATTTATTGATAGTGTAGAGTTAGGTTTAATTGTAACTTAGGTTAGGATTTATTTTACAGGTAATTTTGTAATTATTTTAACTATTTTAGCTATTAAATAGTTCTTAACTATTTAATAGCTATTGTACCTGGTTAAAATAAATACAAAGTTACCTGTAAAATAAATATTAATCCTAAAATAGTTATAATATAATTATAATTTACATTGTAGCTATATTAGGATTTATTTTACAGGTAAGTATTTAGCTTTAAATTGGAATAATTTATTTAATAAGAGTTAATTAATTTCGTTAGATTAAAATTATATTTAAGTTAGGGGGGTGTTAGTGTTAGGGTTAGACTTAGCTTTAGGGGTTAATACATTTATTAGAATAGCGGTGAGCTCCAGTCGGCAGATTAGGGGTTAATGTTTGAAGTTAGGTGTCGGCGATGTTAGGGAGGGCAGATTAGGGGTTAATACTATTTATTATAGGATTAGTGAGGCGGATTAGGGGTTAATAACTTTATAATAATAGCGGTGCGGTCCGCTCGGCAGATTAGGGGTTAATAAGTGTAGGCAGGTGGAGGCGACGTTGAGGGGGGCAGATTAGGGGTTAATAAATATAATATAGGGGTCGGCGGTGTTAGGGGCAGCAGATTAGGGGTACATAAGTATAACGTAGGTGGCGGCGCTTTGCGGTCGGCAGATTAGGGGTTAATTATTGTAGGTAGCTGGCTGCGACGTTGTGGGGGGCAGGTTAGGGGTTAATAAATATAATATAGGGGTCGGCGGTGTTAGGGGCAGCAGATTAGGGGTATATAAGTATAACGTAGGTGGCGGTCGGCAGATTAGGGGTTAAAATTTTTTAAAATTAATCGAGTGGCGGCGATGTGGGGGGACCTCGGTTTAGGGGTACATAGGTAGTTTATGGGTGTTAGTGTACTTTAGAGCACAGTAGTTAAGAGCTTTATGAACCGGCGTTAGCCCAGAAAGCTCTTAACTACTGACTTTTTTCCTGCGGCTGGAGTTTTGTCGTGAGTCTAACGCTCACTTCAGCCACGACTCTAAATACCGGAGTTAGAAAAATCCCATTGAAAAGATAGGATACGCAATTTACGTAAGGGGATCTGCGGTATGGAAAAGTCGCGGCTGAAAAGTGAGCGTTAGACCCTTTTTTGAGTGACTCCAAATACCGGAGGTAGCCTAAAACCAGAGTTAGGAGCCTCTAACGCTGGTTTTCACGGCTAACGCCAAACTCTAAATCTAGGCCTTAGTTTGTTAAATTTGTTGTGATTGTGAAAATGTTTTCTTGTCCTGAAGCCAATGTTGTGACACAGTAAAGGGACGTAAAAAACAAAACTAAACTTTTTTTATTTGGATAAAGTTTACTTCTATAATTAAATGTAAATTTTCTTGTTATATCTTTTTTTAAACGTAACTTCTTTCAATGAAAACATGAGTATGGTTCTGGAATCCCAATGCAGGATATAGCTCACACTTACATACACTTCTGCTTGGGAATTTCTGGAATGAGACTGGACCTCTAGAGAAGGTGTAGGCATGGGGACTGAGGGAATAGGAGATGTCCAAGGAAGATCTGATGTCAAGGTCAAAAGCCAGTGCCAGTTGATTAGTACAATTACTCAAAAGCACAAAAGGGTCGGGCAAGCAAGCAGAGTCCGGATGAATACCCAGAGATTGAGCCAGGTGATGTCCAGATGACTACCCAGAGATTGAGTCAGGTGATCAGTACAATTGGGTGTCAGCACTCAGTAGTCAGGCAAGCAAGCAGAGTCCAGATGTATACCCAGAGATTGAGTCAAGTGATCAATACAATTGGGTGTCAGCACTCAGTAGTCAGGCAAACATGCAGAGTCAAGATGAATACCCAGAGATTGAGCCAGGTGATCAATACAATTGGGTGTCAGCACTCAGTAGTCAGGCAAACATGCTGAGTCCAGATGTATACCCAGAGATTGAGCCAGGTGATCAATACAATTGGGTGTCAGCACTCAGTAGTCAGGCAAACATGCAGATTGCAGATGTATACCCAGAGATTGAGCCAGGTGATCAATACAATTGGGTGTCAGCACTCAGTAGTCAGGCAAACATGCAGATTGCAGATGAATACCCAGAGATTGAGTCAGGTGATCAGTATAATTGGGTGTCAGCACTAAGTAGTCAGGCAAACATGCAGATTGCAGATGAATACCCAGAGATTGAGTCAGATGATCAGTACAATTGGGTGTCAGCACTCAGTAGTCAGGCAAACATGCTGAGTCCAGATGTATACCCAGAGATTGAGCCAGGTGATCAATACAATTGGGTGTCAGCACTCAGTAGTCAGGCAAACATGTAGAGTCAAGATGAATACCCAGAGATTGAGCCAGGTGATCAATACAATTGGGTGTCAGCACTCAGTAGTCAGGCAAACATGCAGAGTCCAGATGAATACCCAGAGATTGAGCCAGGCGATCAATACAATTGGGGGTAAGCACTCAGTAGTCAGGCAAACATGCAGATTGCAGATGAATACCCAGAGATTGAGTCAGGTGATCAGTATAATTGGGTGTCAGCACTAAGTAGTCAGGCAAACATGCAGATTGCAGATGAATACCCAGAGATTGAGTCAGATGATCAGTACAATTGGGTGTCAGCACTCAGTAGTCAGGCAAACATGCATAGTCCAGATGAATACCCAGAGATTGAGTCAGGTGATCAGTACAATTGGGTTTCAGCACTCAGTAGTCAGACAAACATGCAGAGTGCAGATGAATACCCAGAGATTGAGTCAGGTGATCAGTGCAAATGGGTGTCAGCACTCTGTAGTCAGGCAAACATGCAGAGTCCAAGATGGTAGCCAAGGGTCACTGAGCCAATGGACTTTGGGTACCTTTTAAATATAGATAGGAAACAGGGATATTCAGGACAACCCCAGTGGGTTTCTGGGAGTGAGAGTGTCTGACAACTGGTTATCAGAATTGCCAAGCACTGACTAAGAGGTGTCATGGGAATTTATAGGATCCAGCAAAACACTTCTGTCATGTAGCCATGTGTGCATAGGTTTGCATAACAGATTTAGCTAGCCTGCTGCCAAAGGCCAGTATGTGAACAAGTTAGAATGCCCAAGGCAGAACTGGGACACGACCCTGCACACTTGGATGCCACAGACAGGATGCCCAAAGTAGATAGGGAACATGACCCAGCACACGCAGATACCAAAGATAGCAGAGCCATTACCACTCACCATCTGAGAAGGAAATCATGCCCACAATGTAATTATTTCTGTTGGCAACCCTAATAATGAGTCAGGCTCATGAACTACAGCAGGTCTTGAGAGTGATATGCATGACATTGTTACAAACATTATTTCAAACATTGTTGCCATATAGTTTTCAACACATTCACACTCCTGAGCTTATTTTAGTATACTCTCATGAGAATGAGCTAAGTTTCAAGCAAGGAGATCAATAAAAACGTACATTTAATAACAGAAGAAAGTGGAAAGTATTTTCAAACTGTATGCTTTGTCTGAAACAACAAATTTTAAATTAAATGCCCCTTTAATGTGTTAACATTTTAAGGGATAATAAGGTCAAAAATATCTTAATCTAATTAAACTGTATAGCTGCGTTTCTTTTACAGTTTGCTTGCTATTCCGGTGGGCAACCTGCATTAGCCAATCACGGTGGACAACCTGCATTCTCCCTTTCTCTGCAGTTCCGCGTAGCTCTCAACAGGCTACACATGCGCTCTGGCATGCAGTAATCTAACTCATGCACATTCTAATCCTTAGTTCCCTGCCTGAAGTCACTGCTGTAGCGGTCATGTGACCGCAGATACTCCAGAGTCAGCCAAGTTTTTAGAAGACCTAGCAAAGTCTTCATTTATTGCTGTGTCCATGCGTGATATTTACAATACAAATGCGCATGCGTGAGATTTCTAATACAAATGTGCATGCGTGAGATGTCTAATACAAATGTGCATGCATTGGTGAGAGTAGATTTATGCAAATATATTACAAATTGATGGGTGATTTAGATACTGAGGGGTTGTTTCCATTAAGGTGGTCAATTGTGGAAACTGGTGATAAAAACATTTATCTCCATTAAAGTCTATGGAGAATTTTTAAGTTACCACCAGTTTCCAAATGTTACCACCTCAATGGAAACTAGCCCTTAGTCGGACAGCCCTTTCTGATGGGCTAGCAATTGACAAGTCACACTGATAAAAAAAATAAAAAATGTAATGGACTTAGAAGCTTCAGTTTTATAAAATAGTAGGTGCATATTTATTTATTTATATTGTATAAATGCTTTGTAAGTGAAAAACTGATGTTTTTAAGTTGACTTTTCTAATCCTTTAAAGAGATTTGTCAGCTCTGGAAAACAACTATATTAACAAACAGTAGCCACTCCGAAACAATTTAGTGTTGGTCTGCAATGACTATTTATAATGATTTAAATATGCAGCCTTTCTGTGAAACTGAAAATGCAATGGCTTAGCTTTCTTTGAAGCTGTCCTTGTGATCAGAAGTATGCTTATTTTCCGTTGTGCTGCTGAGATCTAAATGAATTCTTTTTTACTTTATATGGAACATTACAAAGTGGACAACAAAAGTCTGTTGTGTAAAAAACAAACAAACAATAGAACAGCTAAAATGAATACCGTGTATGTATTTAAGATTATCTTATATAACTTGAAAAGCTATTATATTACAAGAGAGCTCTATTCTATCTAGTGCAAGGAACATAAATGCGATTGCAAGATTGCAGTGTTCTTTACCCTCAAATCCATACTACAAGTGGCACGCCAGTTTAAATTATGCTCCTCATATTTTCTATGGACGTCATTGAGTGGCAATGTCTGCTCGTATTACTAGTTGAAAGTAAATGCGATAGAATTGAAACTTTTTCTATTGGCTGATTTGAATTTGAAAATCAGCCAAAAGGAATGCAAGGATACTCTTATATAAAGGGGATACCTTGCATTCAAAATTCAGTGTGCGGTTGGTGATCACATAAAGAGGACATTGAGGATGGAAGATAAGATGATGGATGAATACTGCCGCCGGGATAAAGATAAGAAGATCGCTGTCGCAATGAAGATAATAAGATGGATGAAGATTGCTGCCAGGATGAAAATAAGAAGATGGACTGCCACAAGGAGGAAGATGGAGCGCCGCTGCCTGGATTCATCTTTGGTGAGTACAATCTTTGTTTTTTTTGTTTTTTTAAGATTAGGTTGTTTTTTTTTCTGTGCAGTAAAAGAGCTAAATGCCCTAGTGGGGGTTGGGGGTTAATTACAGAGGTTTGCAGACTTTTTCATCCCAGAAATAGAGCTGATACTTTAGGGCAATGCCCTACAAATGGCACTTTAAAGGGCTATTTCTGTAGGAATAGGCATAACTCTTTTTTTTTATTTTTGGTAATTTAATTATTGTTTTTTGTAAATGTAGTTTTTTTTATTTTTTGTAATGGTAGTTTTTTTTTTTTTAAGTAAGGGATTTTCTTTAGTAATGTTAGTCTTTTTTTACAGTAAGGTTAGGTCTTTTATTTTTAATGGTGTGGTTACGTTCTTTTAATTTTTCAGTGACTTATTTTTATTAGTACTCAGGGTTTTTTTTCACAGGTAAGGTTAGTCTTTTCTGGGTTTTTAGGTTAGGGGGTTATTTTGCGATGGGGTTGTGGTGGTCTAGGGGTTAATAGTGTATAATGGGTTACTTTGCAATGGGGGTTGTGGCAGTTTAGAGGTGGGCAGTGGGTTATGCAGTGGTTTAGGGGATATTAGAGTAGTTCCTTATGGCGATTCAGGTTAGCGTGTGAGAATGGGTGTTAGTTCCCCCCCCCCCCACTTTTCTCTCTCTATTGAACTCAATAAGAGAGTGCGTTAGCGTGGTTGTGATAGTCTAAACTGTTTTTTCTGTGCGTCTGGTTAAAGCACAAGCAAAAAAGATTTACTTACAACTTGTGATACGCATGCTACCTGATGCGCACAAAGAGCAGGAGTAGAGCAGAGTTAGCATGCGAGTGGAGTGTTAGTTACCACTTCACTCGTAATCTAGCCCTTAATGTTTATAACATACATCATTTTGATAACCCAGGTGTCCTACTTCCACATTTGGATGTCATTCTAATAGTCTTTTTGTCTTCCTTGTATTTTTTGACACAGTCTGGAGCACATCACTGTTACAGGCTATCTTGCTGCTTTTTGTGAGTCCTGCCTCAAGCCCACATATTGTTGACCTCAGAGCATACAACCCACGCCTACAGACCATATTAAAGTTGCACAGATCTATCCAAACGCTGCCCATGGATCAAGCAAATAAGTCCCCAGACCACAAAGTCATGCCTCATTGGAATCAAATCCTGAAAACCGATGTGCATGTGTCAGGGTGCGCCAGGAATCAGACTGAGATGAGAAGTGCAAAAATAATCACACCTTTATTAATAGCAAAAAATTATAAAACGTCCACAAGTCAAATAACAAGCCAGGAATCAAAACCAGAGCTGGTAGTCAGACGAGCCGAGTCACAAGCCAAAGCGAATAGTCAGATGAGCCATGTCAGGAGCCAAAGCGAGTAGTCAGACGAGCCGGAATCAGGAACAAGGAGAACAGCAGCGTCAGGAAGAAGTCAGGGATCAGGAACCAGGAGGGACGTCAGACAGCCAGGTAATACACTGGAACTCACAAACAGGTCTGAGACAACGCAAGGGCAAAGCATACTGAACAGAGGCCATTTAAATAAAAAGTGATGGCATCACAATTCTGAGACTGCAACCTATCTCACATGGATGATGTACACCAGTCTGGCCATAAAGGGCGTGCAGGAAATGAGCAGCATCACACACTATGCACCAGAGTCAGCAAGAGAGGTGAGTAAAATGGCTGCCAGCAGCACATGGCAAACAAAGCAGGGAAAAAACACTGACAGCATGATCATTGTCAAACACATATAGAACCCTACATCTTAATTGTAGTAAGTATTGATATTGAAAGTACAACCATTATAAAATAATAAAGCTATATAGGAATTTAGAAATGTTTAGGATATAAAGATATTACAGAGGCACAATATTACAGCAAAAGCTCTGGACTGGGATAATACAGATATTACAATTATGAATTGTTGGTCAATCCTAAATTTCAAAGTTGTTCAATAGCTTTTGAGATAGCAATAAAAATATTATAAATGGGAGTTAGTGGTAAAGGGTTAGGCTCAACTATAGCTAAAATGAGTAGAAACATTGATCGATATTTGTTTCTGTTCAGTATTGTGAAGAAGTATTTGTCCCCTCCTGATTTTAGATCTTCAAACAAAATGCAATATGAGAAAAACAGAACTTTATTGCATGATCAAAAGAACTTTCTAAAAAAGATAAGAACAAGTTGTTAAAGATATATCAGTCTGGATAGTGTTCCAAATGCATTTTTAGGGCTCAGAGACTCTAGTGAACCACAGGAAGAGTCATTATCTTCATCCAGGAAGTAAAAAAAACACCCAGGACAACATCAAAGAAACTACAGGACTGGTCATTGAACCCCAATGAGATATTGCAGGACAAGCAATTCATAATTGAAAACCCTTCAATGTCACTGAGTTACATCAATACTGCAAAGACGAGTTGTTGAAAATTCCTCCACAGCAATGAGAAATACTGATTTTTAGTTATAGCAAGTGCCAGGTTGCAACATTAATAACTCAAATTTTTTTCCAACATGGGGTGATTTAGTGTTGATTAACTTTTTTCCTTGGATAAGTAAAATAATTTATAAACTATGTTTTGTGTTTACTCTGGTTTTTTTACACTGTATATATGTTGAACCATGAGGAATATTTGTGCATAAGAACACTACATTACACTACTGAATCCATATACTGTATGGTGCTCAATCCCTCAACAACTTCAATATCCACAATGAAAAATATCTGTTGCATATTGCTAGTAATAATGGCATTGAAGCCTGCATCTTTTTTTTTTTTTTTAAAGAGCTTTATTGAAGTGAAAGTGATACATGAAGGATCTCCAGTGCAGGAACGCAGTGCTGCACAACAAATATAAGGGAACAACAAAAAAAAAACCTTATACAGCAGAGTAATGATAGTCAACATAAACATTCTGATACTTTACACTTCTATACAAATTCACTCTCACTCTGTCGACCAATGTCCAGAGCGAGGGTTAACAAGATTTAAATTTTCAAGTTTTGTGATATGAACAGTATAGTCTAATCCATTTTACTGAATACACCCTACCCGGGGAGGGAGGGCTAGGAGGAGAGAAAGGAAAGTAATAGAGGAGAAGAAAATAGGTAGCGAGGGGAAAGAGAAAGAGAGAGAGGGGAAGAAAAAAAAAAAAAGGACAAAGAAGAGTTCCCGCGGTCGCGTCCCAGCAATAACCAAGCGTTGAGTAGTTGAAAAATTGAAATGCCACTTTAAATTGTACCGTGCCATATTGCTCTCACCAGTTCATAGGTGTCTAACTTATGTATTTTCAAGTAATGATATCTCTCCATGAGTAGGACTTCCTCCACCTGTGAGTGACATTCCTCCACAGTGGGGGGATCCTGTGCTTTCCATCTTTTGGGTATCAATTTTTTGGCGCTGGTGATTAGAATTAGCAATAAAGCAAGGTGTGCCTGACTTTGTGTTTTAGGAAGTTTGAGGAAGAGCAAGAATTCCGGGGAGCGTGGGACTCTAATGTTTAGGGTTCCATCAACCCTGTCCAGGACCCCCGACCAAAAGGACCGCATCTTAGGGCAAGACCACCAGATGTGTAAAAGAGTGCCGTGCACCCCACAGCCTCTCCAGCACAGCGGGCTCGAGGATGGAAATATCTTGTGAATTCTAGTGGGTGTCATATACCATCTGCCCAGAAATTTTAAATGTGTCTCCTGTATGTATGAGGACACTGATGACCTCTTTGTGAGCATGAATCCCCTTGTCCATGACTCACAATCTATCTCCGAGCCCAACTCCCTCGCCCAGCCCGTAACATAGCTGGGGAGCAAATCAGGCTCCCAGAGGATCACAATCTTGTACAGAACCGAGATCAAATGTCTCAAAAATCCCCCGTTGATGCAGAGCCTTTCGAAAGGTGTAAGCGCCCTTCCTAGCTCATGTTTATGATTGTGTCTAGAAATGTAATTTATCAATTGGTTATAGTGTAGCCAGGAAGCAAATATAGAGGGTTGAATTTCTATTAGCTTATTTTGCGAGGTAACCTTGCCATTCTCAACCACCCCGTGTACTGATCCCTCCCGCATGTTGTAAGGATTAATCTTTCGATAACCTACTAAGTGATATGGGAGCTCAGGGTTTTCAAAGACAGGCGTCATTGGGGAGTGTCTGGAGGAAATGTGAGTAGATGTTGCTACTGTCGCGTCCCAAAGACTAAAAGTGTCCGCTAGTAGAGTATATTTAGATAAAATTTTAGGTCTGAGAGAAGGGGATAACCATGCGAGGGAGCCCACGTTGTTAACTTTAAGTATTTGTCTATCCAACAGGATCCAGGCCTTATGCTCATTGTTTTGCGACCATTCCACTATCCTTTGCAAACCTACTGCCTTTCTATATGAGGATATGTCCGGCAAGCCCAGCCCCCCTCTGTCTCTCGGGAGAAACATGTTTCGTCTTGATATTCTAGGTCTATGATTAGACCAGATGAACTGGTCAATCAAGCTTTGTAGATGATTTATATACCCCCTCGGAAGTGCTACTGGTAGGGTTTGAAGGAGATACAAAATACGTGGCAGAATGTTCATCTTGACCACTCCTATTTTTCCCAGCCAAGAGATATATTTATTCCTCCACAAGGAAAGATCTGCTGCAATATCGTTCCGAAGGGGGATATAGTTAGTTTTGTAGAGGTCCCAGGGGTCTGGTGTTAAATAGATACCAAGATATTTCAATCTGTTCCTCGCTAAGGTGAGGCCATAATCTCTCTGCAATGAGTGTACTACCTCTGGGTTGGCATTTATATTTAACAATTCTGACTTGTTTAGGTTTAGAAGAAAGTTAGAGGCTTTGCCATAAAGTCTTAGTTCCTGCAGTAGCTTAGGAATAGAGTCCTGCGGATTGGTAACTGTGTATAAGACATCGTCAGCGTACAACGCCTGCTTGTACTCTGTGTTATCTACCCTGATCCCCGATATGTTGGTATTAGATCTAATCTTTTGGGCCAGAACTTCAATGGACAGGGTGAAAAGTAGTGGGGACAGAGGGCATCCCTGCCTTGTGCCATTACTGATGTCAAATGATTGCGAAAGGGTACCGTTAATTCTAATTTTGGCATTAGGGTTCTAGTATAGTGTGAAGATGGTATTAACAAAAAAAACCCCAAAGCCTATCCTCTCCAGCACACAGCGCAGAAAAGGCCATCCTACCCTATCGAATGCCTTCTCCGCATCTGTGGAGAAGAGCACTGTAGGGATATTGGAAACCCTGGCATGGGCGATCAGCTGTGTGACTTTAACAGTATTGTCCCTAGCCTCGTGGCCCGGCACAAAACCCACCTGTTCATTATTGATCAGATATGGCAAAAATCTATTGAGACGCGTTGCCAGAATTTTGGCCAGCAGTTTCATATCGGAGTTAATGAGGGAAATGGGTCTGTAGTGTCCAGGGGAGTCTCCGGTCTTCCCCTGTTTGGGGAGAACCGTGATATGGGCTTCTAGTAGTATGCGAGACAAGGTGGGGTTATCACCAAACTCATGAAACAAGGCTAGAATTGGGCCAGCCAGGGTGTCCTTGAATTTTTGATAGTAGGCAGATGAGAAACCATCAGGTCCCGGGCTTTTGCCCTTCGGGCAATCTTTTATAGCCTCATATAATTCTTCTACCGTGATCGGAGCGTTTAAGGAATCAGATTCCTCTTTTGTCAGGGTGGGGAGTTCTATATTCCTCAGGTAGGAGTCTATAAATACCTTTTGTTGATTAACAGGATCCTCCTGTGAGGATGTCGAAGGGTGACAATGTATGTTGTATAAAGAATGATAATATTTATGAAATTCTGCGGCTATCCGCGTGCTGCTGTGTACGGAGCGTCCGTCTAGGGTTTTAATAGAGTGTATGTAGGATTGGAATTGTCTTTTTTTAAGGGATCTGGCCAGCACTTTTCCCGGTTTATTCCCTCCCTCATAGTAATACTGTTTTAAAAATAATGCTTGTTTTTGATGTAATTCAGCCAAATGTTTTTGGAGTTCCATCCTTGTGTCTTTCAACCGTTTTTTATTTTCAGAATCATGGGGGTTAGTTTTATGGGTTTTTTCTAAGTCGCCAATTTTCCCCTGAAGTTCCTGGTATTTAATTCTAATTTGTTTATTGAGAAGGGCCTTATGCTTAATCAAGACCCCCCTTATCACACTTTTATGGGCTTCCCAGACTATTGCCTTTGAAGAAGAGGGATATGCATTATTCCTAAAGTATTCCTTCAGATCTTTTTGGATATCACTAAAAATGATAGGATTATCCAGAAGAGTCTCGTCTAATCTCCAGAGTTGTTGATTGACTGGGATATCCGGCCACAAGACTGAACAAGTTACCGGGGCATGGTCCGACCAAGTAATATGGCCTATGGAGCTCTGATGCGTGATTGAGAGACCGCAGGAGTCCGTGTATATGTAGTCAATTCGTGAGTAACTATTATGTGGGATTGAGTAAAATGTGTAATCTTTTGTTGTTGGGTAGAGTGTGCGCCAGATGTCATGTAGGGCTACCTTTCTGAGTGTTTCGTTTACTTGAGTGATTGTGGTGGCTGGTGTACATGTCGCTCCCCGAGAGGTGTCCATAACTGGGTCTGAGACTAAGTTAAAATCCCCTGCCAGGTAGATAATCCCTCTGGAGTGTTCCAAGAGGAGATCGGTGATCTTTTTCATAAATATCTCCTGCCCATGGCTGGGAGAGTACACAGACGCTAGTGTGATAAAATTACTAAAAAGTGTCCCCACCAGAATCAAATATCGGCCATTGGGATCTCTTTCTATGTGTGTCAATGAGAAAGGACTTGTGCGGTGAAATAATATACCCACGCCCCCCTTCTTGCTCTGTCCTGATGCAAAATAAGCTGTAGGGTATCTAACATTGTGCCACTTGGGTTCTTTACCTTTTTTGTAATGCGTTTCCTGCACCAGAATAACATGGCTATTTACCTTACTTAGTTCTTTAAAGGCTATAGAACGCTTTCCAGGGTCATTAAGGCCCTTCGCGTTTATAGTAGTGAGGTTGAGTGAGTGATCTTTGAATTTGCTAGACTTCAACTGGGCCGCCATCTCAGGAGGGAAGGAGGAGAGGGGGAGAGGAAGAAGAAAAAAAAAAAAAAAAAAGGGAAAAGAGAAGGGAGGTTAGAAAGAGAGACTAGAGGATAGTGTAGGAAGTCAAAGAAGAGATTAAAGAGTTATGCCCCCAGAGGGTGATGTCCCCAGGAACAACTATACAATATAATAAGGCTGAAAAGTAGTGCAGAAACCAAGAATGTTCTCGGCTGCACATGTTATTTTCAAATTTTTCACAACTGAATTGCAAAACTCAAACAACAATAAGAAAACAAGCAAAAAGAAAAGGGAAAAGCCCCAACACTGACGTAAGTTATTAAACAATAATGATCATATAGCACACTTCTAAAGTAGATACCATGGCTAAATGACTGAGATGTGGTGTAGAATAGATAAGCTTGGGAGGGGTTCGGTGACCTATTTTCTAGCGTGGGCCCACCCCCGAACCTGTAATAACTACCCTCTTATATTGTGATTTAAAAATCTATTGGACATTAACTAACGACAGCTTGCCCCCCCCCCTCTGTCCCTGTTTAGTCGTTTCCTAGACTTGTTTCTCTCCTAAGAGGGACCAACCTTTATGACCCCTATAGATTAACATACAATCTGGAGGCTATATTTATGTGCAAACATGGTGGGGCTAGTATGCAAAAACATTTCACAGACCATAACAGTTCAGCAAGAAAAATAATTAAGGAACAAACATTTATAACGGTATTTCTAAACTCCAATATCTCGAACATATTGTGTACCATTGAGGGAAGGAGCAACCCCACATCAAGGAAGTAAAGCATTAGTCCACATTCACTTGGCAATACATTAAGCAGCTAGTAACATTGCAGCATAGACAAATTGTTAACAGTCTAAAGTTCTGTTGACTGCACATAATGCATTTATCCTAAGTCAATTCTCCTATTCCAAAAAAAGAGGCAGTCTGTTGTTGGGATGCATAGACATTATTATACGTTACCCAGGGATTTCCTCCGGAGAGTGGGCATTCGGTGGGCGATGGAAAGGCAAGCCATCCCCCAGAAGGGCCCTGGTGGATGAATTGGGCTGGATTGAGAGACTCTCAAAAAAAACTCTCTCATCCATGCCAGGTCTGTAGATCGCAGTCTTGTTGTTGGAAGATGCGATGATCGAGACAGGAAAGCCCCATTTGTATTGTATCTTGCAGTTCCGTAAGATGGTGGTGATGTGACCCAGCTCCCTCCTCTTTTGGAGGGTTACAGGCGACAAGTCAGTGAAGACCTGTATTTCTTCTCCCACATGTGTGATAGGATGTTTTCTTCGTGCACATTGCAGTACCGCTTCTTTATCTTTAAAACTCAGGAACTTCACAATGATATCTCTAGGGGGGCCTTGCTTGGAGGCCTGGGCCTTAACACTCTATGTGCCCTCTCTATTGGTATATCAGGGGACATGGGGGAATCTTTTATGATTCTAAACAAGGCCTGAAGGTACCCTTCTATATTTTGGGGAGCGACTGTCTCTGATACTCCTCTGAATCGCAGATTGTTCCCCCTGTTGTCAATATCTTCTAGTTTGTCATTTAAATACTGCAGATTATCAGCCTGATTTTGTATGTCCAGGGTATGTTGTTGGATAATAGGAGACATCTCGTTAGAATTCTTTTCCACCACTGATACTCTCTTCTCCAATGTTGAAATGTCCTTCCTCAGATCCCCAAACAGGCTTCTCATCTCAGCGAGAACCCCCTGTATATCTGCTTTAGATGATAAATGTGATATATCCTCCTTAGTAAGAAAAGAGGCATCAGTGCTGCTAGCCTTTGAAGTTGCTCCATCCTGTGAACCTGCTAATTCAGCCATAATTCCCTCTGGTGTATCTCTTGCAGGGTCAATAGGCTTTAGGTAGTGGTTCATAGACTTGGTGCTGCTGGGTTTTTCACCTTTGGGCATTCTTTTAACATGCATAACCTTGTAGCATGAGGGGTTAAGCCAATTAATGCCAGGGTAATTGAAATGACAAAATGCAGTAATTCCAGATCTCAAACAAACTTCAGCTAAGGAATCATATGGATAAGAGCAGTATAAATGACTTATGAGAGAATATAGCCTCTTTTAAACATAAAGCTATACTATCAGGTCTAATAGAGTATAAGGTCTGCTCTATCAGATGTCCGCTAACGTGATCAGGGCCGTTACCCTGTGTTTATAAGGTCCCAAGTCTATTAACGATATGCAGTGCAAGGAGGAAACCTCTGCTTTTTGGGATGTCTGCAGATTATATATCCCAGTTTATGGACGCACAAGCGGCCTGCTCCCGTGGAGATTATGTAAAAAAAAAGGCTTAGACGTGTGCAAGAAGTAATGGGCTCACAAAAAAAAAAAAACCTCCCCTTTTATAGTTCTTTACTTGTATTTGTGAAGCGCAGTCAGCGCATCTTACCCCTCCGATGTTCAGAGTGATTCGTGCACTGCGATATTAGGCAGGCCGCAATGGAGCATCTCCCGGCACAGTGTCAGTAAGGGAGCCACGTGGAGTACCGCTCCAGGATCGACGCTACCGCTTGGGGTTGTTACCATGCGTGGGGACTCCTGTCGCCACAGCATCCGCTATTGAGTGAGAGAGGGTAGGTAGGTGAAGTGATATCTTGCCTCCGTTAATGCCTACACAGACCTGCAGGTATATCTTCGTTGCTCCAATGAAGTGTCAGAGGCCCGTGCCTGCTCCCCATGTGGGAACTCCCTTAGGCCGTTCACTCATTTTTTTTATATTACTGCAGTGTGATCCGCTTAGTTTGTGAATCCCAAAGGGCTCTTCATGTGTCAGTCTCACACTCCCAGCCACCTAACTATAGTGAAAATGAGCTTTTAGTGCTATTTTAAGCTAAATTGTCAGCCTGGTTGCAGGAGCCCAGCTAATGTGTGACCATCTCCCTGCGTGGTCAGGCTCCGCCCCGAAGCCTGCATCTTTTATACAAATCATTGGTCTTCTCTGTGCCATGTTTTGCTCTACGTCCAGCAATGTGTTTAAATGTTAATTTTAACACATATGTGAGGGATTGTATTCATCATATGATTAAGCACACTGTTATTACTATATGTAAGCTTGATAACTTGTTGCAGATATACTAACATTGACTATTTTAGTGTATTTTGTTTCTGGCAAAACCTTCTTTATTTTGCTTACATTGAATCTATCACTTTGGCTTTTGTCAATTTTGGATTTTCCTGTAAAGATCTGAGATAGATATCGTGACAGGACCCTGGGAAGCCTGAGTACAGTCATTTGCCCCCAGAATGTTAGGCACTCTAGCAATATCAAAAACTTGGAAGACAAATATAGCTGGTAAAAACAGTTATACAGATATCTAGAACTACATTGCAGAGCTGAGAAAAAACTAGTTTGCTTATTAGAGATAGAAAAAAACAACTCAGAATTATTATGAAAAATATTAAAATTATTGTAAGTAACATATTTATCCTAGTAAATACCCTTTACTTAACAATAGGAATTTAGCTCATTGGTGAACACATTTCACTTGTGTCTCAGTTGAATCATATAGTTAAATGTCTTTGGTCAGTTATTATTAAATGGAAAACAGATACAGAATTTATCATAAGTGAGAATGACCATGTTCAGTATTCAAAGTATTCTACTGTTACAAGAACTAACTTTAGCTATAGACCCTGATACCAGAGGTTATTCTAAAATCTATAATTAGGAATAGGTGATAACAAATATCATTACTTGCTTTCTAATTTAACTCCACTTTTTCTTATTTTGTCTAATTTATATGATTGTTTTTTTATCTGCTGATTAAAACTGTAAACAATCCCCTATCTTCTCTCCATCTAGCACCTCTGTAAATACTGCCAACCACATTGAGGGTCATTGTTGATAATTGTTTTTGCCTGAAGAATGCAGTTATAGGCAGCAGAAAAGAGTCAAAGGACACCAGAAATATATATATATATATATATATATATATATATATACACACACAGAGTATATAAAACACTGGCATAATCAATGATGCTGGTACCATTGTTGGTTAATGCACTTAAATAATGATTAGGGTGAACTTTATCTCTCCTATAGCATTCACCCCTGCTCTGTACCAATTAAATATTTCAACTATGTGTCTCTTTCCAAGAAATATCAGGGCTGTTTGATCGATCCCTATTTGTAGTCAGGTAGAGCAGTGTTGATGCTATAGAAAGTGTAAAACATGCAGCCTACAGCAATTTAAGACAACAAAAACTATACATTTCAAAGCCTTTTCAATTCTCTTAAAGTTCCTAGTATGACTCAATACTACTTTTGGTAAAACTGAAACTTTACAATGTAAGCATTTGAAGATATACAGTTTTATAGGCACTTGTTAAAAAAATACGATATTCTAATATACTGCACTTATTCATGGGGGCCAATTTACTAAAGTGCGGATGGACAAGATACAGTGTAGCGTCGGCATTTATCATTGCCAATTGGCCGCTAGCAGGGGGTGTCAATCAGCCTGATCATATAGGATCGGGTGGATTGAAGACCGCAGCCTCAGAGGCAGCGGACAAGTTATGGAGCAGCAGTCTTTAGAAGGCTCGCGTGGAGTTTTTCAATTTGATCCTAATAAAATAAAAAAAATGAAATGCCATGATAGCCCAAAGAATATATATATATATATAGAGAGAGATCTCTCTCTCTCTCTCTCTCTCTCTCTCTCTCTCTATATATATATATATATATATATATATATATATATATATTATATATCTGTATATATCTCTCTCTCGAGATAAGAAGATGAGAGAGGCCTGTAATTTCCATCATAGGTATACCTCAACTATGAGAGACAAAATGTGGAAACAAATAAAGACAATCACATTGTCTGATTTGGAAAGAATTTATTTGCAAATTATGGTGGGAAATAAGTATTTGGTCAATATCAAAAGTTCATCTCAATACTTTGTTATATATCCTTTGTTGGCAATGATAGAGGTCAAACGTTTTCTGTAAGTCTTCACAAGGTTGTCACACACTGTTGCTGGTATGTTGGCCTATTCCTGCATGCAGATCTTCTCTAGAGCATTGATGTTTTGGGGCTGTCTCTGGGCAACACAGACATTCAACTCCCTCCAAAGGTTTTCTATGGGGTTGAGATCTGGAGACTGGCTAGATCACTCCAGGACCTTGAAATGCTTCTAACAAAGCCACTCCTTTGTTGCCTGGGCGGTGTGTTTGGGATCATTGTCATGTTGAAAGACCCAGCCACGTTTCATCTTCAATGCCCTTGCTGATGGAAGGAGGTTTGCACTCAAAATATCACGTAACATGGACCCATTCATTCTTTCATGTACACGGATCAGTCATCCTGTTCCCTTTGCAGAAAAACAGCTCCAAAGCATGATGTTGCCACCCCCATGCTTCACAGTAGGTATGGTGTTCTTTGGTTGCAACTCAGCATTCTCTCTCCTCCAAACACGACGAGTTATGTTTCTACCAAACAGTTCTACTTTGGTTTCATCTGACCATATGACATTCTCCCAATCTGCTTCTGGATCATCCAAATGCTCTCTAGCATACTTCAGACGGGCTCGGACATGTACTGGCTTAAGCAGGGGGACACATCTGGCACTGCAGGATCTGAGTCCCTGGCGGCGTAGTGTGTTACTGATGGTAGTCTTTGTTACATTGGTCCCAGCTCTCTGCAGGTCATTCACTAGGTCACCATGTGTGGTTCTGGGATGTTTGTTCACCATTCTTGTGATCATTTTGACCCCACGGGGTGAGATCTTGTGTGGAGCCCCAGATTGAGGGAGATTATCAGTGGTCTTGTATGTCTTCCATTTTCTAATTATTGCTCCCACAGTTGATTTCTTCACACCAAGCTGCTTGCCTATTGCAGATTCAGTTTTCCCAGCCTGGTGCTGGTCTACAATTTTGTTTCTGGTGTCCTTCGACAGCTTTTTGGTCTTCACCATAGTGGAGTTTGGAGTGTGACTGTTTGAGGTTGTGGACAGGTGTCTTTTATACTGATAAGAAGTTCAAACAGGTGCCATTAATACAGGTAATGAGTGAAGGACAGAGGAGCCTCTTAAAGAAGAAGATACAGGTCTGTGAGAACCAGAAATCTTGCTTGTTTGTAGGTGACCAAATACTTGTTTTCCACCATAATATTCAAATAAATTATTTCCAAATCAGACAATGTGATTGTCTGGATTTGTTTCCACATTTTGTCTCTCATAGTGAGGTATACCTATGATGAAAATTACAGGCCTCTCTCATCTTCTTCAAATATCACTTTATCCATTGGAGTGCACTTCTCTCATTCTCTGTATTAACCTTTTGCTGCACCCTGGGTCTACGTTGGAAGAAAGTTAGGAGTGCGGTCTGTACCATTATATATATATATATATATATATATATATATATATATATATAAAATCAATGTAAATATTTGCATAGGAAATTAGCACATCTAGGCAAGATTCCCCGCTCGCTTTTCCCAGAAATACCTCATATACAATGATACCATTGCACAAGGGAATTCTGGGTAAGATATGCAAATTAGATATGCAAATTCTCAGTTTTTTTGCTTCAAAATACTGTTTTAACACAGCTATCCTTTCAACAGGATTATTACAGCAAATGGTTTCTGGTTTGCTGTAATAATCCTGTTAAAAGGATAGCTGTGTTAAAACAGTATTTTGAAGCAAAAAACAGTATTTTGATCAGCCAATCAGATTGAGCTCGCATTCTATTGGCTGATCGGAACAGCCAATAGAATGCGAGCTCAATCTGATTGGCTGATCGGATCGGCCAATCGGATTGAACTTGATTCTGATTGGCTGATTCCATCAGCCAATCAGAATTTTCCTACCTTAATTCCGATTGGCTGATAGAATCCTATCAGCCAATCGGAATTCGAGGGATGCCATCTTGGATGACGTCCCTTAAAGGAGCCTTCATTCGTCGGTAGTCCGTCGGGCCAGCAGGATGTTCCGCGTCGGAGGTCTGCAAGATGGATCCGGAAGAAAGAAGATTGAAGATGCCGTTGATAGAAGACTTCAGCCGGATCATGGACCTCTTCAGCTCCCGCTTGGATGATGACTTCAGCCGGATCATGGACCTCTTCAGCTCCCGCTTGGATGATGACTTCAGCCGGATCATGGACATCTTCAGCCCCCCGCTTGGGCTTGGATCAGGACATCAGAGGAGCTCTTCTGGATCGATCGGTGAACCTGGTATGGTGAAGATAAGGTAGGAAGATCTTCAGGGGCTTAGTGTTAGGTTTATTTAAGGGGGGTTTGGGTTAGATAAGGGGTGTGTGGGTGGTGGGTTGTAATGTTGGGGGGGGGTATTGTATGTGTTTTTTTTACAGGCAAAAGAGCTGAATTCTTTGGGGCTTGCCCCACAAAGGGCCCTGGTGAGGTAAAAGAGCTTTGAACTTTAGTAATTTAGAATAGGGTAGGGCATTTTTTTATTTTGGGGGTCTTTGTTATTTTATTAGGGGGCTTAGAGTAGGTGTAATTAGTTTAAAATTGTTGTAATATTTTTCTGATGTTTGTAAATATTTTTTTATTTTTTGTAACTTAGTTCTTTTTTATTTTTTGTACTTTAGTTAGTTTATTTCATTGTATTTATTTGTAGATATTGTATTTAATTAATTTATTGATAGTGTAGTGTTAGGTTTAATTGTAACTTAGGTTAGGATTTATTTTACAGGTAATTTTGTAATTATTTTAACTATTTTAGCAATTGTACCTGGTTAAAATAAATACAAAGTTACCTGTAAAATAAATATTAATCCTAAAATAGCTACAATATAATTATAATTTATATTGTAGCTATATTAGGATTTATTTTACAGGTAAGTATTTAGCTTTAAATAGGAATAATTTATTTAATAAGAGTTAATTAATTTCGTTAGATTTAAATTATATTTAACTTAGGGGGGTGTTAGGGTTAGACTTAGCTTTAGGGGTTAATACATTTATTAGAATAGCGGTGAGCTCCAGTCGGCAGATTAAGGGTTAATGTTTGAAGTTAGGTGTCGGCGATGTTAGGGAGGGCAGATTAGGGGTTAATACTATTTATTATAGGGTTAGTGAGGCGGATTAGGGGTTAATAACTTTATTATAATAGCGGTGCGGTCCGCTCGGCAGATTAGGGGTTAATAAGTGTAGGCAGGTGGAGGCGACGTTGTGGGGGGCAGATTAGGGGTTAATAAATATAATATAGGGGTTGGCGGTGTTAGGGGCAGCAGATTAGGGGTACATAGGGATAATGTAAGTAGCGGCGGTTTACGGAGCGGCAGATTAGGGGTTAAAAATAATATGCAGGGGTCAGCGATAGCGGGGGCGGCAGAATCGGGGTTAATAAGTGTAAGGTTAGGGGTGTTTAGACTCGGGGTACATGTTAGGGTGTTAGGTGCAAACGTAGGAAGTGTTTCCCCATAGACAACAATGGGGCTGCGTTAAGAGCTGAACACGGCTTTTTTGCAGGTGTTAGGTTTTTTTTCAGCTCAAACAGCCCCATTGTTTTCTATGGGGGAATCGTGCACGAGCACGTTTTTGAGGCTGGCCACGTCCGTAAGCAACTCTGGTATCGAGAGTTGCAGTGGCGTTAAATATGCCTGTACGCTCCCTTTTTGCAGCCTAACGCAGCCATTCTGTGAACTCTCAATACCAGAGTTATTTAAAAGGTGCGGCCAGAAAAAAGCCAGCGTTAGCTACGCGGGTTGTTACCGACAAAACTCTAAATCTAGCCGTATGCAAATATTTACATTGATTTAATTTTGAGACATGGAGGATTTTAATTTCAGTTTTTTTATCTCCCCCCTTAATTTTAATGAATTTATATATATATATATATATATATATATATATATATATATATATATACACATATATATATATATATACACACACACACACATATATATATATATATATATATATATATATTATTTTTTCCAAAAGTATTTATCCCACAAAACTCCTCCGATCGATTGTTTAGAAACAATTCCACATTGGTATCTTATTTAACAAAAATAATTTTTTTAAACCATTTTTTTTGTTTAACCCTTTGAGTGCTAAGCACTTTCCCACCTGGGTGCTAAGCACATTTGAGGGTTTTTTAAATTTTACATTTTTTAAAATATTTATTTTTTACTTTTTTTCTTTTTTTTTCAGATCCCCAAGACTTATACTGTTGGAAAGGTTAGGTGATTACCTTTCCAATGGTGGATCTTGGGGGTCTGTAGCTGCTTAGATGCCTGAGATACAGGCTTCTAAGCAGCATGTCCCCTTTCCCTATATTGTCCTTTGTCATGACGTCACTGCACAAAACGGAAAGCCCCGGCGATGCCTGTCTCTCTACAGGCACGATCGCCGGGGTAGGAGCGGGTGGGAGCCCCCAGATCTCCCTCAAGGTGGGAGTGTTCTAGCGACGGCTCTGAGCCGTCGTTAGCACCTGAGTGAGAAACTCTGCGACGGCTCAGAGCCATCTTTAGCACTCAAGGGGTTAATACAAAGCTAAAGGGACATGAAACCTAAATTTTTTTTTCATGATTCAGATAGAGAATACCATTTAAAAAAACATTATAATTTATTTCTAATATCTAATTTGCTTGATTCTTTAGATATCCTTTGTTGAAGAAATAGCAATGCACATGGGTAAGTCAATCACACAAGGCATCTATGTGCTGCCACCAATGTGCAGATACTGGCCTATTAAGATATGCTTTTCAACAAAGGAAATCAAGAGAATTAAGCAAATTAGATAATAGAAATAAATTGGAAAGTTGTTTAAAATTGCTTGCTCTTTCTAAATCATGAAAAAATATTTGGGTTTTATGTCCCTTTAAAAATACAGTTCAAATCACACTTGCCAACAATGAAATTTGTGCATCTAAATGTTCATCAATAATTGCAATTACTTGTTTTGAGGTATAAACATTTAGAGCCAGATTACGAGTGGAGAGATAACATTAATGAACGAGCAAAACTGGTTTTAATGCCGGTGCTTGCACGCGTCAAATGTAGCACTCGTATTACAAATGGAAAGTAAATGCAAACACTTGAGCGCAATTGAAGTTAAATCTCATTGGGATAGCAATTCCTCAGAGCTCTGTTTAACTGTTTTGCAAAGTAAATAAGTGTCACAAATTACTACATTACACAATGCATTTATTCCATAAAAATGCACAAAAGTGAAACTATTTAGTTTTCTAACAGGGTAATTTTATTCTTACTTTAGAAATTGCAGGTAAATGTATAACTAGGTCCACCTGGTGCTACCCGCTCCCAATGTAATATTAGGAACAGAAAGTAACAGAAAAGGAGGTATGGGTGCAACTATTTCTAAAACGAAACGTATTTTGTATAGATTAAAATCTACATATAGGCATACATACCAATCGTGCGGAAAGTGGACCAAAATCTGTCCCAAAAGGAGCTGCTAACTTCTCATCTCCAGGTAGCAAAAAAGGCATTGTTTAGGAGGGTACCTGTAACCGGGTTCAGAAAAAGCACCAGACAGGCTGACAAAACCCCAAAGGAGGTCCAAGATATGTGCCCCTAATTTCCCGGCCAATAGCAGGAAATGTCGGCATCAGGTGGGGACACAACTCACAACTCCAAATGTAGAAAACAAAAAGAGGGACGAAAAGGACAAATTTATAATAGGTGACGAGTTTCGGCCCGTACATGGACCTTTTTCAAACCAGTTTCTTGCTATAAAATATTATTCATTAAAACCAGAATAAAAACGTATAAAGTATATCAATCTCACTTGATATACTTTATATCTTTTTGGCTGCACTTTTGGTTTGCCCCCTTTTTTATGTATTTACATATGTGTAATATGCATCAGGGTTTGCAATTTAGGTCTAATGCAGTGTCTGGTGAGTGCACATGAATTGATAACTTCAATAAGCTTTATTTAAATATAAAATATAAAACATATCAGTAATAATGATTTTATATATATATATACAGGTAGCGCTCAGTTTACGCCGGGGTTAGGTTCCAGAAGGAATGGTTGTAAATCGAAACCGTTGTAAATTGAAACCCAGTTTATAATGTAAGTCAATGGGAAGTGAGGGAGATAGGTTCCAGGCCCCTCTCAAAATTGTCATAACACCTAATACATTATTTTTAAAGCTTTGAAATGAAGTCTTTAAATGCTAAACAGCATTATAAACCTAATAAAATAATCACACAACACAGAATATATAATTAAACTAAGTTAAATGAACAAAAACATTTGCTAAACAGCTTTATAAATCTAATAAAATAATCACACAACACAGACTTCACTTGCATTTTTCTGCAAACAGTTCTTTCTATGCATTCCAATCTGGACTGATTTATAGACAGGAAGATCTTGTTCCTTTGAAATCTGCTCGATAGCTCAGGTCTGGTTAAACTGATTAATTTTAGCTTGCTTGGCTTTGCTGCAAAACAAGCGGACAGCTCTACCTACTGGCTATTTTAATAAATGCACTGCTTCTCAATGCTTTTCAATAGCAGTCACATGACTGGAAAAAAGGTTGTTATTCTGAAACGGTGTAAATTGAACCGTTGTAAAACGAGGGCCACCTGTATATATATATATATATACTGTATGTTCAGCTAGGAAGTACACTCACTCAATCGGCTGCCAGGGTGCAGACAAAGCAATATCCATGTAAACAAAAGGACACTGTATATACACAAGTTGCCACGTGACATCATGAAGAATGCACTTAGTAACCCTGTCACATATATGTTTGGCACGATTACACAGCAGCTGTTCATACAAATATACAGCAATACAGTGTTAAAGGAGCACGTATATATAACCAATGGATGATTACCATGCAGCCAAAGTATGTAAGCTGAACATGTTGCTAGTTATTATGTTATGGTATTTATCACTGGTCAGCTATGACCATAAAAGTGTCTAATATGACTATGAATTGTCATTAGTAGTAATATTGGTATCTACACTGTTACTTGTGTATATACGGTGTCCTTTTGTCTCCATTATTTCACTGATCTGTATTTTTACATTTTTTCACCTATGACATTATAGTATATGCTTCATTGTGTTGTTATAGCAACCACTTGGCGGTTTTCCCTGAAGTGGTGGGGTCACTATGGGATTTATTTGTATAAATTGATTATTTCTCTCAGTATTGCTTTGTCTGAGGAGGGGAGAGTCATCCCAGAAACGTCACATTAAACACTGTTTGATTAACTAAAGACCAGAGAGTGCAAGCCTTCATTGACACACATATATAAACAAACATATATATATATCTAAAAATATATATATATACGTATATATCTATCTATAAATATATATATATATATATATATATATATATATATATATATATATATATACACATACATACATATATATAAGTATATATATTGAAATTAACAATTCTTCATGTGCACTAACCCGAGCCATGTTAGTCCGAAATTGAGAACTGTGATGCACATTACCCATATTTTACATTCCTTTGCTCTTCACACAGAAAACAATGTAATTTTGATTATTAAATATGTATATATATATATATTTATTTATTTTTTATTTTTTTTTTCACTTAGTATCATCATTTTTTATTTTTTATTTTTTTTTTTATATTTTTTATTGAGGTTTCAAAAAACAAATCACAAATAAGAAGGAAATACAGTATGCTCATTTAGCATTTACAAAGAATTTCAAATATATTACAATATAGTATATATAGATAGTCTCGAAAGGAAGATATACATTAGTGAATAGCTCGAGTGTACAGTAGTGATTTGCCAAATCATTTGTGAGCCTTCTAATGAGCTTGAGAGGTCACTTTTGAACCTCATGTGTACAGAAAGTAAAAAAGTTAGTGAAGGCAATCACGAAATAAGGGGGACCACTCTTGGGCCCCATAGCAAACCTCTTTTTCTTTTTTCTTTTTAAATGGTGAACTTAAGTAATACATGCTATAAATATTGTGTCAAAAAGTGATATGGATATATATGCGTGGGAACATAGGAATTGTTAGGTTGGGTGCGGTATAGGCAAGAAAACCACGTAGTTAATCCTCCTATAATAGGAGGCTCATTCTTATGGGGGAGAGGAGGTGGTAAATCAAATAGATTAGTTAGGGTGTTTCAGAGGGTCATGCATTTTTCTAGTGAATACAAGATAAGCTACATTATCCTAACTTAAAATAGGGTACAATTAAACAATTTTAAAAGCTCGATAGCTAGTGTAAACGTAGAGAAATTATGGCTCCATATAACAACAAGGTAGACTATTACATCATGACTCAGAGTATGCAGGCTTCAGCGTGTTCTAAGAAACATATCACTAGAGAAAGTCTTGCCAGCAGGTAGATAATTAATGTATGAATAAGAATTAGCTGATGACATGTAAAGGTGACATATCAGGTGTGGGCCACTAATGATAGCAGTTGTGCAGGTCCAGCCTACACAGGAGGCATGGTAAATTCTTAAAGGAAAAATATTATGTGGCAGGGTATAGTAATATCTACAGTCCCACTTTATACCCTTTGAATTACATTCATATGCGGTGCCTGTGTTATTGCAAGTTTCCAAGAAATCTACCATGACCTATCCAACCGTAGTAGTTAACAGTTATCTAGGGCAACTACTAACTGGTATGCTCTAGCAGACCCAGAATTCCCCACTCTGCCTGCAAACTACAAACTTTAGCTATAAATACAAATGTGGAAGGGCTCAGACATCCCGGCCGCAGACATCCAAGCCCCTAAACATAATTGCAAGTCAAAGCAAGATATGAATACACAACTGGGGGCACCAGGTCAAACCTTGCATTACCTGTCTGTAACAATTATTGTAGAGGGTAAAGCAGGGAAATAACTAATTATAACAGACCAGTGAGTATAAAAAATATCAAAGAATTAACTAGGTCATGTGAGATATAGCATACCATATGGCGGGCTAGATGGATATCCCCCTGGAGAGGGTATCTATGACCAACATCATGCACAGCAGGTTTATACAATAGCTGAATGGTTCTAACAAACAACATATCTTACCCTATAGAATACTAACAAACTCAGTCAAAAAAATTAGTATGAAGACATTTAAATATAGCTACGGAATGTATGTGGTAGCAGAATATTTTGTGAAACCTATGACCCTTATAAGGGGAACCAGTGCTAGGAATCTATAAATTAAATCTAGACATGTTCCAGTTTTATGAGGAATTTAAATGGAACACGAGAACTGCACATATACTAAAGTAAACATATAAGTGAAATTTCTCAAAGGCAGCTCAATCATGCTAAAATGCTATCTATGTTAACGTTTTCCTAAAAGGCAAATCTCAACGCACAACACTAAGCTACCGGTCCATAAATACTGTGGTACTAAACTTTTCATTCAATGTAATACAAATAATAATGTATGTGTTAGAGATAAGAAGTATTATGGTCAACCATGAAACATATGTATAGAGTTCAAACATAAGCAGGCAACGTCTCTTAAAGGTTAAACATTTTCAGCATATTAAGGGTATAACAGAGAAAAAAAAATATATAAGGAGCCAAAAGATAAGCTATGATAAGTCCTCCTGGTATCAACATAAGAATTCAGCATCAAAGAATCCTTGAAACTGTCAATGAACGATTTGTAGTCTATCAGTCAAAGGAGGGAGACTGAACAATACAGAAAAACCCAGCACTCACTCGCTGTAAGAAGCCTTACTGCTTTAACCCACGCCGACTACGGAAAAGAAGCAGCAGACTGGGCACTGGGCCCAATGCAGATGCAGCCATGTTCGAATAGCCTTTGTAGGAGGAGTGTTAAAGTTGAGCGCTCCAGCACTTATCTTAGGTTGCAGTACGGCAAGTACTGTCGGGGCGACAACAAACCACCAAAGATCGCCACCGGTGTAGTAACTGTCCCTCACTAGATCCGGAAAATACAAGTCCTTCTCTGTATTAGGATCTATTAAGGGTCTTGCTTGATTCTTGCGCGGGGCGGGCTGCTCAAATGTCATTAGTAGTAATATTGGTATCTACACTGTTACTTGTGTATATACAGTGTCCTTTTGTCTCCATTATTTCACTGATCTGTATTTTTACATTTTTTCACCTATGACATTATAGTATATGCTTCATTGTGTTGTTATAGCAACCACTTGGCGGTTTTCCCTGAAGTGGTGGGGTCACTATGGGATTTATTTGTATAAATTGATTATTTCTCTCAGTATTGCTTTGTCTGAGGAGGGGAGAGTCATCCCAGAAACGTCACATTAAACACTGTTTGATTAACTAAAGACCAGAGAGTGCAAGCCTTCATTGACACACATATATAAACAAACATATATATATATCTAAAAAAATATATATATACGTATATATCTATCTATAAATATATATATATATATATATATATATACACATACATACATATATATAAGTATATATATATTGAAATTAACAATTCTTCATGTGCACTAACCCGAGCCATGTTAGTCCGAAATTGAGAACTGTGATGCACATTACCCATATTTTACATTCCTTTGCTCTTCACACAGAAAACAATGTAATTTTGATTATGAAATATTTATATATATATATATATTTTTTTTTTTTTTTTTTTTTTTTTTTCACTTAGTATCATCATTTTTTTTTTTTTTTTTTTTTTTTTTATATTTTTTATTGAGGTTTCAAAAAACAAATCACAAATAAGAAGGAAATACAGTATGCTCATTTAGCATTTACAAAGAATTTCAAATATATTACAATATAGTATATATAGGTAGTCTCGAAAGGAAGATATACATTAGTGAATAGCTCGAGTGTACAGTAGTGATTTGCCAAATCATTTGTGAGCCTTCTAATGAGCTTGAGAGGTCACTTTTGAACCTCATGTGTACAGAAAGTAAAAAAGTTAGTGAAGGCAATCACGAAATAAGGGGGACCACTCTTGGGCCCCATAGCAAACCTCTTTTTCTTTTTTCTTTTTAAATGGTGAACTTAAGTAATACATGCTATAAATATTGTGTCAAAAAGTGATATGGATATATATGCGTGGGAACATAGGAATTGTTAGGTTGGGTGCGGTATAGGCAAGAAAACCACGTAGTTAATCCTCCTATAATAGGAGGCTCATTCTTATGGGGGAGAGGAGGTGGTAAATCAAATAGATTAGTTAGGGTGTTTCAGAGGGTCATGCATTTTTCTAGTGAATACAAGATAAGCTACATTATCCTAACTTAAAATAGGGTACAATTAAACAATTTTAAAAGCTTGATAGCTAGTGTAAACGTAGAGAAATTATGGCTCCATATAACAACAAGGTAGACTATTACATCATGACTCAGAGTATGCAGGCTTCAGCGTGTTCTAAGAAACATATCACTAGAGAAAGTCTTGCCAGCAGGTAGATAATTAATGTATGAATAAGAATTAGCTGATGACATGTAAAGGTGACATATCAGGTGTGGGCCACTAATGATAGCAGTTGTGCAGGTCCAGCCTACACAGGAGGCATGGTAAATTCTTAAAGGAAAAATATTATGTGGCAGGGTATAGTAATATCTACAGTCCCACTTTATACCCTTTGAATTACATTCATATGCGGTGCCTGTGTTATTGCAAGTTTCCAAGAAATCTACCATGACCTATCCAACCGTAGTAGTTAACAGTTATCTAGGGCAACTACTAACTGGTATGCTCTAGCAGACCCAGAATTCCCCACTCTGCCTGCAAACTACAAACTTTAGCTATAAATACAAATGTGGAAGGGCTCAGACATCCCGGCCGCAGACATCCAAGCCCCTAAACATAATTGCAAGTCAAAGCAAGATATGAATACACAACTGGGGGCACCAGGTCAAACCTTGCATTACCTGTCTGTAACAATTATTGTAGAGGGTAAAGCAGGGAAATAACTAATTATAACAGACCAGTGAGTATAAAAAATATCAAAGAATTAACTAGGTCATGTGAGATATAGCATACCATATGGCGGGCTAGATGGATATCCCCCTGGAGAGGGTATCTATGACCAACATCATGCACAGCAGGTTTATACAATAGCTGAATGGTTCTAACAAACAACATATCTTACCCTATAGAATACTAACAAACTCAGTCAAAAAAATTAGTATGAAGACATTTAAATATAGCTACGGAAGGTATGTGGTAGCAGAATATTTTGTGAAACCTATGACCCTTATAAGGGGAACCAGTGCTAGGAATCTATAAATTAAATCTAGACATGTTCCAGTTTTATGAGGAATTTAAATGGAACACGAGAACTGCACATATACTAAAGTAAACATATAAGTGAAATTTCTCAAAGGCAGCTCAATCATGCTAAAATGCTATCTATGTTAACGTTTTCCTAAAAGGCAAATCTCAACGCACAACACTAAGCTACCGGTCCATAAATACTGTGGTACTAAACTTTTCATTCAATGTAATACAAATAATAATGTATGTGTTAGAGATAAGAAGTATTATGGTCAACCATGAAACATATGTATAGAGTTCAAACATAAGCAGGCAACGTCTCTTAAAGGTTAAACATTTTCAGCATATTAAGGGTATAACAGAGAAAAAAAAATATATAAGGAGCCAAAAGATAAGCTATGATAAGTCCTCCTGGTATCAACATAAGAATTCAGCATCAAAGAATCCTTGAAACTGTCAATGAACGATTTGTAGTCTATCAGTCAAAGGAGGGAGACTGAACAATACAGAAAAACCCAGCACTCACTCGCTGTAAGAAGCCTTACTGCTTTAACCCACGCCGACTACGGAAAAGAAGCAGCAGACTGGGCACTGGGCCCAATGCAGATGCAGCCATGTTCGAATAGCCTTTGTAGGAGGAGTGTTAAAGTTGAGCGCTCCAGCACTTATCTTAGGTTGCAGTACGGCAAGTACTGTCGGGGCGACAACAAACCACCAAAGATCGCCACCGGTGTAGTAACTGTCCCTCACTAGATCCGGAAAATACAAGTCCTTCTCTGTATTAGGATCTATTAAGGGTCTTGCTTGATTCTTGCGCGGGGCGGGCTGCTCAAATGGTGGAGCGGCGTTCACCCGCCAACTCCTAGAAACATCCATGTCTCTCACAACTAGATGAGGTGCTTGTAGGTAGCACAGCTTTCCCATACGGGGGAACTTGTATGCAATGGTCAGCCTTCTGCTCCGGGACACAGCCTCTCGCAATCTTCTGAGTGTTCTTGCAGTATGTCATCGGGTCTATGCTGTCCCTCATTTCAAATTTCACACAGATTTCTCTTACAGTTTGAATCCCTGGTGTAGGAAGAAGTTCATCCAGGCTATGAAACATCTTCCTCTGAAAGTCATTAAATAGTGCTTGTAACTGCGAGCAGAAATGTTCCATGTTTGGGTGTATGAGAAAGAGTCCCACTTGAATCAGGTTGCGTCTTCTAGGCCTACACGCTCAATTGCCTCGTGGTCAATCTGATCTGTTAGGATCTCAAAAATTGCCGCAGTAGTTATGCAAAAGTTCGCCAGCTGGTTTTTTTTTAAATAGCTACTTTCCCAATTTATAAGTCTAGATCATAAACTCTGCTTGGATCTAGGAAATATAGCCTTAAATCAATTTAGTTATCAGGAGCCCATGAACTGCACGTCTTGTTCCCTCTGTGGCTGGCTCCGCCCCCCCAATATTTATATATATTTTGATATATTTATATATATATATATATATATATATGGTAATGTTAACATAAATAGATATTTATACCTATATATCTATATGAATAGATATACAGGCATAGGTATGTATATATATATATGTATATATATATATATATATATATATATATATATTGTATTTACAATACAAATCACATTATATAAGTGAAGATCTTTTGAATGATAAAATGAGCATAAATATAGTAAGAAAATTTGATAATAGGAGTAAATTAGAAAGTTGCTTAAAATTGCATGCTCTATTGGATTCATAAAATAAAAAAATTGGGTTTGGTATCCCTTTAAGTTATTAACCAGTGGGCAGTTTGATTGTGCTAAGATTGTGCATAGACAACTATTTCCTGATAATCTCCCTTGTCAGTCTACACCGTTTTAATATGTTTTTTTTATGCAAACATATTTTTAGCACATTTAGTTAAAGCTTTTTCAAACACATTACGTTTTTTTAGTTTAGTTAACCTTTATACTTCTTTAAGAAAACACATTTCTTGATTGTTAAACACCTTTATCAGAATAAAATATATACTGAAAAATAAAAAGAACGTGGTTAGATACATGAAAGGTAATAATTTGACCAGTAGCCATAAATTTGAAATACATGCTAGTTACACTTAAAATAAGGTTTTACCTTTGTCCATGGTGCTGAATAATGACTGTCATTCCACTCATATGCGCTTAGACATCTTTGCAAAGTTCCTTAAAGAAACTAATTGTAATGATTACAGCAATGCATATAAACTTAGATTTTAATGGTAAACAGAAACCAATGACAAATAGACTAATCTTATTTTTCCATTACACAGTCTAACTTTACAGCCATCGTGTATTTAATCCCTTCAATGCCAAGGTTTTGAAAGATTTTTCTTCAGCAAAAGCCCAGACACATTTTGATAATTTTGCAATATATCCACCATTTGCATTCATATTATACAATATATTTCTAACAATTCAGTCCTCGTACTGAAAGTAAACTTGTGTATTATGCCATAGTTCATTTAAATATTACTAAACTAATAATAAAGTATTTCCTATTTCCAGAGCAGTATTGACACAATTACAAAAAGTGCATCATAATATATTTCTGCTTGGTAAAAAAAAATAATCTGCATTACAAATAAATCTAAAAACACATACGGGCGCTTAAAAATCCTAAAAAGAAATATATCAATACATGTGTAAATATTAGAGTAATTATAATCGCTCAATGAAACTAATGTGTGTACAGTTAATATATAAAAAAAAAACCTCCCAGTGTTCTTTGCTTGAATGTGCAAGTTTCTGTTTTCTTAGAAACAAAAGGGGTGGATCCTCACTAAGGGGTATATCTAGAAATAAATATTCTATGTGGAGACCGATTAGGGACCGTTATAAATGGGTCACTGTAGTGTGCAACCAAAGGCTGTGTGGAATATAACATTGTAAAGTCTGGAATCTGCATTTCCACTTTTAACAGGAATTGAAAAGCCCACAAGTTACCTTACAGGAAAAAGGGGACACAATAAAGCTGCCCTAAGAGGTATCTATGAAGCTGCCTAGATACCTCTTAGGGCAGCTTTGTTGCAGGCTTCGAAAGTTAAGTAGCAGCAGTTAAAGGAGCAGTGGTTCAACCACTTCTTTACATATCTGCAACCTCAGAGGCTGCAAAAGTCATATGGCCTGGACTGAAAACCAATTAAGTGCGAGTGAGGGTTGATCATGTGAGAAATTCTCTTAATGAGTACCTTGTCCGCAAGGATCTTCTTAAATGCTATATTAGAATTTCAAAGTGTTAAATATCCCTTTAAAGAGACATGGGGGCCGATTTATCATGGCCCGTATTGTGCCTAAAGCACTTGTTTCCGTGCGAGCCTTCAGGCTCACCAGAAACAGGAGTTAAGAAGCAGTGGTCATAAGACCGCTGCTCCTTAACTCGTCCACTGCCTCTGAGGCCACAGACATCAATCCGCCCAAATGCATATGATCAGGTTGATTGACCTCCCATTGCACAAGCAGTTCAACAGAACAAGAAAAATAAAGCTAGAGCGCTTACCACCACCTTCTCAGAGGTTAATCTTCAGAGATACTTCAGCACGGACACATACCTGTCTCCTCTCTGGCTGTGCTCCTCAGTGCCAGAAATAGTGTGATCTGCCCAGCACACTAAACAAAGGTATATCAAAAACAAGGATTCCTCCGCACTCACACCAGTCCAGTCTCAAGGAAAGAATTGCAAATTCAGACAGACTTGAAAGCAAGAAGTCTTTATTAGATGTAAAAACCAATACGATACCCAGTGACCACTACACCACCTCACAGGGCACAACTCCACCAAACATACGCCTTTCGTGCAGGTCCCCCGCACTTGTTCACTGTTCACCTGATAGAGCATGAGTAATCACTTTATACCTTCTTAATGCAAGCACCTGAGCTTGCTGAAATAATTAACCCCATGCAGTGCGCAGTGGATAAGTGCTCACAATGTTAATACATTAAGATTTCCTCTATATGTGCTTAATAGAACAACAAATCACACTATTGTACAATATAAATGTCTGCGATATATACAACATATATTAATAAAGTATAATATCAAAACATAAACTGATATTCAGTAAACAAGAAATGTTATACATATATATTATTTGATAAACAAATTCGTGTCACTCTCCAAATTTAAATCTCCTGGGGTTCTAGTTTGTAAATAGAAAATCCATTGGACATCTTTTCTATTCAAAATCTGTTCCATATCTTCCCCCCTGGCTTGCAAGGGTGCATGATCAATTATGTGTACCAGAATGTCAGGGACATCTGTCTGATGTGTAATTTGTTAGTGACTTGCAACCAGGGTTTTAGCCTCTGGATTTTTTATATCCCTAATATGTTCCTGTATCCTATCTCTCATACTCCTTTTAGTTTTACCTTTATATTGGATGAAACATTTTTGGCATGTCAATAAGTAAACTACATGTGTAGTACCGCAATTAGCATAATATTTCATATCATAGCTTTTTTTGTGTAGTATTCAACACAAAAGTATCTCCCAATTTAATATATTCACAAACACTGCATCTCTTAGAAGTGCATTTAAAAGTACCCTTTCTTTTAGTGAGCCACATTCTTCTATTCTGTAAAGGTAACATGGAAGGGAAAACTACACTACCTATAGTTTTATTCTTCTTAGAGATAAAGTTACAATCCTTTTCAACAGTAGCTTTCAAAGTTTGATCACTATATAAAATAGGTAAACTTTCTTTCACAATTGTACAAATGTTGGTATGTTCCAGATTGTATTGAGTTATGAAATTTTACTTATTATCCTTCCCTCTGGTTTTCCTTCTTCCTGGGTTAGATTGTAACAATCTCTCTCTAGGTATATTATCCACCTCATTTTTTTTCTCAAGCAACTTCGTATCATACTATCTGTTTTCCAATCTTTCAATCAAAGCATCTGCTTGATTATGGTAAGACTCATCTCTAGAACATAACATCTTCACTCTAATTAGTTGCCCTTTATGGATTACCCCTCTTTACATGTCCTGAATGACAGGATCGATAGCTCAAAATAGTATTTCCTGCTGTCTCTTTCCGGAATATTTCCGTATCAATTTTATTAGTTTCTGGGTTTGTCTCCAGTGTTGCATCAAGAAAATGAATCTTAATGGTATGTTGTTTCAAAACAAACTTTAAATTGAATTGATTATTGTTGATTTAACCCTTAGAATCAGACACAGTATTCTCATCACCGTCCCATACAAAGATGAGGTCATCAATGAAGCGGCCATAATATACGATATGTTTCCTGAAGGGGTTCCCATCCCCAAAGACATGGAACAGCTCCCACCAACCCATATATAGGTTGGCATAGGAGGGGGCAAACTTGGCCCCCATTGCTGTCCCCTGTCTCTGGAGATAGTAACCACTCTCAAACATAAAGTAATTATGTTTTAGCAAATATTCCAATGCTGATAAGATAAAATATTGTGTACTCTCTGTATAGTCTGTTAAATTTGTGAGAAAAAAACCTGATAGCCTCCAGTCCTAGTTCATGGGGTATACAGGTTTACAGTGATGCCACATCCACCACTATAAACCTGTAACCCAAATGCCAATCAATGTTAGATATGTGTTGCAGTAAATCTGATGAGTCTCTGATGTAACTATGTAAGTCTTGTACAAGGGGTTGCAACAATGCATCAAGGAAATCTGATAAGGGCTCATTCAAAGACCCAATACCAGCCACATTTGGGTGGCCTGGAGGTGATTTCAGATCTTTGTGGGTTTTGGGCAAAAAATGAAAAATAGGGGTCACAGGATTAGAAGGAATTAAAAATTCCTTTGTGTTTTCAGTGATAAGATTCTGTTCTCAGGCACAATTCAATCTTTTTTTAAAAGTAACATGGGATTATCATCCAATTTAGTATAGATTTCCACATCTTTTAATTGTCTATATGCCTCATTCAAATAGTAGTAAACTCTATCCATGACCACAATATTACCACCCTGGTTAGATGCCTTAATCACAATATCAGAATTGTCTTTTAATTCTCTTAATGCAGTATTCAATTTTTTGAGTATGTCATGTAATGATCTACTCCCCTGTATTTCATTCCATGTGTGTAGTTTTCTCAATTTCTCTTCTACTGTACACTGAAATACAGCTATCACATTGTTTCTAGTGTGTACCGGGTAAAAGGAACTTTTAAATTTAAATTCCCTCTGATCTATATATCTTTCTGTCAAAAAGTATCCTTCCAGATTACTCTCCCTAGCCAATAGATCCATATCCACTACACTCAATTTCTCTGAAAAATTAATTACAGATTGTCTTCCTTCATTCAACACAGTGTTAGAGGTCTGTACTGCATCATCTTCCTCTGAATTGTAAAAATGTTTACGCAGTACAAGTTTTCTTACAAAACTATTGACATCCAGAACAGTATTGAACAAATTAAAATGTACAGTAGGTGAAAACCCCATACCCAAACTCAAACTTTTTTCCTGATCTTCAGTAAGTATGTGGGATGAGATGTTAATGGCATTTTTTAGATGTATTTCCTCTTTTGAATCCCCCTCCCTCCTTTTTGATAGCGTGGGGTGACCTGAGCCTCTAGTCCCTCTGCGTCTTTGACCGCTACGTACTTTTTTTTTGTTGGTTTGGGCAGTACCTATCCTGTTTTTTTAATGCCTGTGCACCCTCATATACATTATAAACATCCATGTGGAATTATCTACTGATAATGATTTCTCCTCTGATGTTTCATAATCATAATCAATTTCCGTAAAGACACATGTTTCTCAACCTGTTGTTTATGATTCTTTTGTGCCTTTCTATCAAACATTTTCTGTCTGGATCCCCTATTGAAACCACCTGATTGTGTTGACCACCTATACACCTTACCAAATTTATAATCGCACTTATCGCTAGCTATCTTTTGTTTCTTAAATTCCCATAACTCTTTTGAAAATGTATTCATATTCTCCTCAAATTTATTATCATAGTTCTTAAAGTCCACCTCATGTTTGATTTTTTTCATATTAATTTGTATTACTTTCATTTGTGCAATCAGTTCCATTCGCAATTTCTTTTTGTACTCAATAAGTCCAACAAAATAATAGAATAGAATAGAATATTGTTCCACTTTGCAATGAAATCTTCATCTGTCACATTAAATGATGGAAATTTCTTTATTCGCAAACCTCTCGGTATGCGATTCTGAATTTTGTATAACATGAATGCTCTGATGTCTATATCTAAGTGTATATATTTTTTTCTCACTTCATCCATTTGGAAATACAAACTATTCAAACTTTTATTATCCTCATACAAATCTTTGTCAATATCTTGTTCATACTGTTGTAGCATTTCATCCAGATCTCTGGTAGCCCTTTAATACTAGCAAATTACTTAGAGGAGTTCACTTATCTGAATCATAAAAGAAAAAAACTTGGGTTTAATATCCCTTTAAAGAATGAACCCTTAGGAGGCAAAGTAGACCCTCCAATCTATCTTACCAAAGAAGATAAAAGACAAAGAACAGCCACTGTAAATAGTGTTTGTTAAAAGAACAAAAAAGCAATTTGAAATTGAAATTCAGGTAGAGCATGCAATTTTAAGCAACTTTCTAATCTACTCCTATTATCATTTTTTTTTCATTTTCTTGGTATCTTTATTTGAAAAAGCAGGAATGTAAGCTTAGAAACTGGCCCATTTTGGTTCAGCAAGCGCTACCCAGGTGCTCAACCAAAAATGGGCTGGCTCCTATGCTTACATTTTCTGTTTTTTAAAATAAAGATACCAAGAGAATGAAAAAAAAATTACAGTAAATTACAAAGTTGCTTAAAATTGCATGCTCTATCTGAATCATGAAAGAAAAAACAAATGGGTTGAATATCCCTTTATAAAGGATAAATGTTGAATATTTTTTTTAGGTTTATTTAGTAATTTTGTTTTTATTAGTTTGACTTTAAACTGTGTATTATATAACCAGGTAAGCCCCTGCAAAAAGTTGTATTGTCAGTTTTACCTTGAAAAAAAAAAAAATAACCCTTACCTTCTGAAATGTTTGTTTTTTTCTAAAAGATTCCTTATTAGGGCCAAACAGAAGGAACAAAGGAAATGTTTACAATCTTAAGCGTAAACCATTTGTCCCCAATTTAGGCTTTTAAAGGACATGAAATTTAAAATTCAACTTTCATGGTTTCAGGTACAAGAGTCTTTTTAATTAATTTCTATTTTCATATGTATTTTGTGCTCTTGACATCCTTTGTTGAAAAGCACAAGTAATTTGGCTGAGGCGTAGTGATGCACTACTGTACACTAGATGGTGATTAGCAGCTATGCAGATACTCCTTGTGACACTGGCTCACCAAATATGCTCAGCTAGGTCCCAATAGTAAATTGCAGCTTTGAAACTAACTTTATCTATGTGTTTAACCCCGCTTTGCAGGGGTTAAACCCATAGTTATATGAAGTAGTTATAAATACTACTGTAATTACACAGTAGTCAGGTAGCGCCACAAAAATGTAGATATAAATATAAAATAAATATGCATAAGCAAATAACCCACCCTGCAATCACAATAAAAAACGGGTATATAAAATGTGCTAATAGTCCATTCAAAAGAAAAAATGCAAAAAACACAATAGTATACACAGTCTCTAAAACATATTATGTTAAAGGAAACAGATATTTGTATCTTTCTCTTGGAGGATTTGTGTCCCGTATGTCCACTGTGCAGCTCCCTTCCAATCCAGTGATGTGCAGTGAAGTCAGAGGCTGGTGAGGCACTGGCTATGATACACCCGAAAAAAAAAACACAGACAGTAAGGCTAGTCACAACCATATTGTTAGAATGACGTGTTTTGCATGTTCTGTTAAAGCCAGTTAGGGAAAGATATGTAGCCTTGATAAGTCAGCAGGGTAGTAAATTGTGGGTTTCTAATACTCAGAGCTAAATTACATGAAAATTGACAAAATAGATAGACACAAAACACAAGCATATTTGCTTATGATTCAGATTGAGCATGCAATGTTAAACAACTTTCCAATATATTTTAGAACATTTGCTTCTTTCTCTTAGTATCCTTTGTTGAAGAAACATAAATGCAGTACTGGGAGCTAGCTGAACACATCAAGTAAGCCAAAGACAAGAGGCATATATGTGCAGCCACCAATCACCAGCTGCTCCCAGTAGTGCATTGCTGCTCCATAGCCTACCTAGGTAAGCTTTTCAACAACGGATACTGAAAGAAAAAAGCAAATGAGATAACAGAAGTAAAATGTTGTTCAATATTGTATGTTCTATGTGAAACATAAAAGAAATATTTTGTGTTTAATGCTCCTTTAACATTTTAAAACACATCCTTTTTACTGCAGCTATTCTCCAGTAATCAAACTTCATCTATCATTTACCTTATTTAAAGAAGCCAATCTGGTCTTTATTCCTCAGACAACAAGGTCACTGTCATAAAGTTAGTAAAGAGTTTTGCAGCTGTTATCCACTAATGCCAAATAGGGACAGATATGTAGCAGATTTAGCCTTGAGAAGTCAGCAAGGTGCATTCCGTGTTCTGATAATTAGACATTGCTCAACTTTGAGTGCTAAATTACATGATAAAGGGAGCAAAATAAATAATGAAAATATATTGCAAATGAATTCATTATTCAAAACTAAATGCTTTATTAAAAAAATGTCAAGGTTTTTTCCAAGCGAAATTGGACAGGAATGGTAAATAGTTAGACAGTGGTTCAAAGCGGACACAAAGATCTACAGTAAAAAATAATCCTGTTTCAATAATAAAAAAAAAACAGTTTTATAACTTTCACCAAGCATTTATTGATAAATTATGAAGACCAGAGGTAGCTCTAGAGTTAAAGGGACATAAACCCCAAAAATGTTATTTCATGATTTAGAAGATATAGCAAACAGTTTTAAACAACTCAAACAACTTCAAATTTACATCTATTATCTAATTTGCTTCATACTCTTGGTATGCTTTGTTTAAAAGCATACCTAGGTAGCCTCAGGTGGTTGCACATCATAAAGGTTACCAAGAGAATGAGGCAAAGTTGATAATAGAAGTAAATTGGAAAGTTGTTCAAAACTGTGTGCTCTGTCTGAATCATGAAAGAAACATTTTTTGGTTCCATGTCCCTTTAATGAGGCCTTAGGCAAAGAAAAAATGTGAAGCCCCTAAAGCAGATATGAAAATATGCAAAAATGAACCCAATAAATAGTTTTTGTATGCATATCCCATTTTATAGGCAAGCACTGACAAAATTTCATACAGTTCTGGCTCACAACATTTTGAATTCTTCTATTTAACTATATAAAAAATGAGGAATAAACTTGCAGTGGTTTGACTGTATATTTAGACATTTGTCCTACTCACTAGTTAAAGGTATAGAGTTTCTCCCTCAGTCCCTAACTAGTGTGTTAACTGACAGCCTTCCTGCTGGAGCTGTCTGTTTAAATAATATGCTTTATGTAGTACTATCTGCTAACTACAAGCATAAAAAACAGTGCAGGAGGATTTTTTTTATCATTCTGAAAACAAAACAAGGTTTTAAATAAATCAGAAAAAAATACTTTGCATTAGCTATGCATTAAATTACTTTCAATCAGTTAAAGGGACAAACTATGTAGAATTACTCTCACAGCTTATTCTCCTCTCTGCCTTTCGTTGTATCTCTCTCTGCAGGAATTCCACCCCCTTCCCCCCTCCCGGTTCAGCAGTGTTAGAGGTTGCTCCGGTGTCAGGAGAACATAGTGGTAACCGGGAGGGGGGAAGGGGGGGTGGAATTCCTGCAGAAATACAATAGAAGGCAGAGAGATCTTAACTGCTCTGTATTGTCTGCTTCTGATGTATTCCTGCAGGAATTCCACCCCCTCCCGGACTGCATTCTAGTGATGTGAATGAATCTAGCCAGATAACACAGGAACCGGCTTTTACATTATGCCAAAGTCAATAGATCATTACTTAAGAAGCATTGCTTTACGTTGTGGTTAAGGTTGTTTCTGATGTCTGTTTCTGATGCCAAGCATTATAGTTTCCCCCATCAGCATCTCACTGAGCATATATCAATTCGGAATTGAAACTTTAGGATTCTTGGGGGGGAGGGTGTTATTAAAATCCAATAATTCTATTGCTTTGGCCACATTAGCTGTACATATGTTATTTTTTTTTCTCCCCTTGGTTGGCAGCAGTACAGTCCCACTCAGCAAAGCTTAAAAGCACACTCGCATTACAGTAAAATAAAAATCATAGACGCTGTCTGGCAGAACCATGCAGTTTTTAAACCGTATATATTTATTTCCCCACTGCTCTTGGAGTCCACACTTACCTAGTAAGTTAGCTTTCTTCTGCAAAGTCTTCATCCACCGGGTCCAGTCCTCCTCCTGACCTGAGTCTCCTCCACAGTCCACAGCACAGCTCCAGCACCTCCTCCACACAGCCACCGCTGACTGAAGTTCTGAACACTTTAATTTTAGGACAGGGCAGTACGAACAGGCACGCACTTGCAGCAGCAGCTCCCTCCTGTACTGACTACTGATCTTGTATCTTCCCGCCTGAAGTCAAGTCTGACTGTGTCGGCGCGACATCATGTGACCCACACTGAGTCTGTCACTCAGAGCAGCCCAGCAGGCACGCCTCCCTGCAGTGCTGAATGCTGATTGGCTGCCTGAGCTAGCTCATCATGGAGGCGGTTTTGAGAACCGCCTCCATTGGAGCTTGTATGAGGGCCATGCGAGTGGCCAGTGAGTGGCACTAGCGCTAAGTGAGCAGTAGATGTTGTTCACATCCATGTTGCGCAATTAATGGAGGGCAGCGGACCGGCTCACTGCCTCCTAATTGCGCAACAATGGATGCTGAATTTGGCAGCGCAAGCGCAGTAAAACAAATAAAATAATGATGATGTGGTAATTGCCGTCGGGGGTTGGGGGGGTACCTGTGGGCGGGAGTGGGCGTGGCCCAAAAAAATAAGATAAAAATAGTTTGTTTGTTTTTTTTAGTAAATATGAATTGAAATCTTTTTTCTCTGATTGGACAGGGGAGGCGCTGCCTCCCCTGCCTCCTATTACTGCACGTCACTGTTCCAATCACTGGTGTGATCTCTGTGAAAAAAGATTGCAGAAAGAAATCTGTAGATACAGAAAAGGCGGTGGAGCGCAGCCAGGGGGACACAAACCAATCTAAGTGCAGTTTATAAAATATTCCACTTTATTAATAAAAAATTCAGCAAGATGTACACTTACAAACTTCACCCTCAAACATATGAGGTATGTAGCAGCACACTCGTATAGATGTCCACAAAATAGCAGAAATCCACACTTGATACTTTGTAAAAGTTCCAGTAATCCCTTATCACGCTGTGCGGTTACACAGTACACTTAGCCCACTACACAATTACAAGGTTTTTGTTTCAATAGTAAATGCTATAAACATATAGCGACTTCCCCCAATAACACTGTATGCAAAGTCCAGGGTCTTAGTCGCTAAGGGACTATAATGTTACAAACAAGCAAGGAGGAGGTAATACTGGGGCAGCGGTAGTACTGTGTTAATGCCGGCTTCAGATCCACCGCTGCACACAGCTCACCTATGTCCTCCGTATACAAAATGGGCGTAGCCTTACGCCTTTCGCTGGGCTCATCCCAGCTTCGTCAGAGGCGATGCCCATCCTCTATTCCCCTTTATAGGGGAACCGTATTCCAATGCTGTGGAAGGTAACCAACGGTATCCTCCTTAAAGAGATACGTCTGTATAAAATCTAACAGGTTTAAAAGTACAATAGACCATATCAGCACTTTAAAATATGGTGCATGTCACAAAATAAGTACATTAAAAAATTGTACAATCAAGTTGTAGTTTAAAAAACACAAGCCACTAAAAAATGCACCCGATGTTGTACTTAATACTCTGGAGGCAAGTGTACAAACCCATTCAAAAAATATGTTTAAATACACATATATATATATACATAGGAAAAAACTCTCCAGTAAAAAACATTTAAAACAGATATGGCCCAACCTTCAAAACGTTCATTAAAAATATGTATAAAATCTTATACGTTTCTTTATGTTCCCACACTTGTTGTTTATGTATGATATATGTGGTGTCTCCTACTTATGCGTTGCTAGCATGGATCCTCTTTGCCTAAAGTAAATCACTATTTTGTGATCTTTAAAAGTAGCTACACTGCTACCCAATTATGTGTCTAAGAAGGCAGCCAAATCTATGTCTCGATTGAGACCAACTGGACCCATAGCCCCCAGTTTATGGATCCAGTATGTCTCACGCTTCCTTAGCTCCAGGAGGTGATCCCCTCCTCTTACTTTGTTCTTTACGTGTTCTATGGCAATGACGATAAGCCCTGTACTATCTTTATTATGATATTCCAGATAATGGGCCGAGACCTCCTCCTTGCTTGTTTGTAACATTATAGTCCCTTAGAGACTACGGCCCTGGACTTTGCATATAGTGTTATTAGGGGAAGTCGTTATATGTTTATAGCATTTACTATTGAAAAAAAACCCCTGTCATTGTGTAGTGGGCTAAGTGTACTGTGTAACTGCACAGCGTGATAAGGGATTACTGGAACTTTTACAAAGTATCAAGTGTGGATTTCTGCTATTTTGTGGACATCTATACGAGTGTGCTGTTACATACCTCATATGTTTGAGGGTGAAGTTTGTAAGTGTACAACATGCTGAATTTTTTATTAATAAAGTGGAATATTTTATAAACTGCACTTAGATTGGTTTGTGTCCCCCTGGCTGCGCTCCACCCCATTTTCTGTATCTACAGATTTCTTTCTGCAACCTTATATGAACAAGTAGTGGCAAATTAGGGCATTTTGAGTCATTACAATAAATAAATGATCTGAATCTACCCATAATATTTTTATTAACTAGAATTTGAAGTTAAATCTTCAAAGGCTTCTAAGTGAATATTAATTTTACTGGCGAGACAAACAGTAGTAACAAAAGGGATAACGCAAACAACATTCAGATATACAGTAAATATTACTGGTTAACATTTGAATGGTAATTTCCTTAGACTTTCAATGTACAACTATGGAAATCAACACAAATGTAATAATTGAATGGTACATTCAAATATTTGAATGTTAGATTTTCGATTCAGTGTTAACATTTGATATTCAAGTTGTAAAATGTGTTTTATAGACACATTTCAATGACAAAATACATATTAAGTGAAATATTTTCTTGATCAATCTAAAGTAAAAGTGATTTTATAGGTCAGGATCTATAATATGAACACCTGATACCCCTGATATAGTAAATCAAACTGAAGTCAGGGATGCCTATGCTTTGATTTTTATTCTGATATGTGAACCAGAAACATTTCTCTTTCATGTCAGGAAAGGTTATCCTATGGTGCACCAATAATCTTGGAATTTGTCACGGTTCTTTCTTAGATATTGTACATTTACGCCCTCCATAAGAACCATATAACACTAGGAATTACATCAAAAATTGTAAATCTGTACAGTTGGTAAGAAACACTTTAACCTCTTAATAGAAAAATGAACTGAACAAGTGGAATGAGTAACCAATACAGCACAAAAACACTACAGTATGGGTAAGTTCTGCCACTTTAATCCTCCGCATGCTATGTGTACTTCACACTATGGTTAGGAGAAAGGCAGCACTTGGTTGCTAAGCAACTCAATGCTTTTCATGCAGAATACTCAACAAAATCATTTATAACCTAGAAAATAAAGTGTCATACAAAGTATACAAAATATAATATAAATTCCAATACTGTATCAAGAAAAAAATGATTTTTTTTTTCCAGTATGCAGGCACAGTGATATGTGATGCATGTTTTGTCTCAAAATAAATATACTACCTACAAAGTGTATCTGAGCCGGCCATAATATAAGGCAAGATATATAGTACAGCAAAGTAGTTCAGGTATAATTTTTCTGGCCCTAAGAATACTCTGCCCTGGTGAGTCTTTTCTATGTGCTTGAAAACAAAATATGCTGTACAAGCATAGCCAAAGGCCAACATCACATGATGAATACAATAGAGAGATGGGAATATGTCACAAGCATGCAGACCCAAAAGCAAGATGTTCATTCTTTTTCAAATAGTTGACTTTGAATTAACAGAAATATAGCTTCTTTGGGGAGCAATACCGGCATATTACACCAACTTCAGTTAATTTTTCATGGAACTTGACAAAATACCAACACAAAGTTCTTTTTTTATTATGACTCCCTTAACCCTGTGTAAAGCTCTATCATAAACCACATGGGAGTAGTAGACTAATGGATGGATGACATTTAAAGTGAAAGTCTTCTCCAGAATTGTTATTGTTTAAAAAGATAGATAATCCCTTTATTACTCATTTTCAAGTTTTGCATAACCAACACAGTTATATTAATATACTTTTTACCTCTGTGATTACCTTGTATCTAAGCCCCTGCAGACCTTTCTCCTCTATCAGTTCTTTTGACAGACTTGAATTTTAGTCAATCAGTTCTGAGTTATATGTAACTCCATGGGAATGAGTAGAATGTTATCTATGTGGCACACATGAACTAACACGGTCTAGCTGTGAAAAACTGTCAAAATGCACTGAGACAAGAGGTGGCCTTCAAGGGCTTAGAAATTAGCATATGAGCGTACCTAGGTTTCGACAAATAATACTAAGAGAACAAAACAAATTTGATGATAAAAATAAATTGGAAAGTTGTTTAAAATCGCATGCTCTAACTGAATCATAATTTTTTTTTTTTTTTTTTTTTTTACCAGACTGTCCCTTTAAATGATCTTCCATAATGAGCTATCACCAGTACTTATAACATGGGAACCACTTTTATCTTTATATATTTGGAATCCTCTGACCCTAAGACTAATTCTCTTTCCTTATAAACACTAACCACACCAGCCTCTTAAGGAAAAATTACTCTCTAGCCTCACTTTATTAACTCTATGAGGGGTACTTATCAAGCCGTCTACTTTACCTGCCTTCGCCGGTCCAATACGCCCGCCTAAGCTTGCCTACCATCGCCGCCGCGGACCTGAATACATTCGCCTAAGTTATCAAAAAAGTTGTCAAAAAGCCGCGCACCAAGTACGGGGCGATGAGCAGAGGATTGTGATAGTTATCACTCATCCGATCTCGCTGCTCTTCGGCTTTTTGACAGCTTTATTGACAAGCTGTCACTAAGCACCCACACTAAACTACACTAATCTACACCCTATACCGGTGCCCCCGGAGCCCCCCGCAACTAAATAAAGTTACTAAACCCTAAACCGCCGCTCCTAGACCCCGCCGCAACTCTTATAAATGTATTAACCCCTAAACCGCCGCTCCCGGACACCGCCGCCACCTACATTATACCTAGTAACCCCTATCCTGCCCCCCCTATACCGCCGCCACCTATAATAAATTTATTAACCCCTATCCTGCCAATCCCGGACCCCGCCACAACTAAATAAATAGTTTAACCCCTAAACCGCCGCTCCCGGACCCCGCCGCAACCTATATTAAACTTATTAACCCCTAATCTGCCCCCCCTACACCGTCGCCACCTATAATACATTTATTAACCCCTATCCTGTGGATCCCGGACCTCGCCGCAAGTAAATAAATAGTTTAACCCCTAAACCGCCGCTCCCAGACCCCGCCGCAACCTATCTTAAACTTATTAACCCCTAATCTGCCCCCTACACCATTGCCACCTATAATAAATTTATTAACCCCTATCCTGCCCCCCCTACACCGCCGCCACTTTAATAAAATTATTAACCCCTATCCTGCCCCCTACACCGCCGCAACTGTAATAAAATTATTAACCTCTAAACCTAAGTCTAACACTAACCCTAACACCCCCCTAACTTAAATATTAATTAAATCTAAATAATATTTATCTTATTAACTAAATTAATCCTATTTAAAACTAAATACTTACCTTTAAAATAAACCCTAATATAGCTACAATATAACTAATAATTATATTGTAGCTATCTTAGGATTTATTTTTATTTTACAGGCAAATTTCAATTTATTTTAACTAGGTACAATAGCTATTAAATAGTTATTAACTATTTAATAGCTACCTAGCTAAAATAAAGAGACATTTACCTGTAAAATAAATCCTAACCTAAGTTATAATTACACCTAACACTACACTATACTTAAATAAATTATTCCTATTTAAAACTAAATACTTACCTGTAAAATAAACCCTAAGGCCTAGATTTGGAGTTTGGCGTTAGCCGTGAAAACCAGCGTTAGAGGCTCCTAACGCTGGTTTTAGGCTACCTCCGGTATTTGGAGTCACTCAAAATAGGGTCTAACGCTCACTTTTCAGCCGCGACTTTTCCATACCGCAGATCCCCTTACGTCAATTGCGTATCCTATCTTTTCAATGGGAATTTTCTAACTCCGGTATTTAGAGTCGTGTCTGAAGTGAGCGTTAGACATCTAACGACAAAACTCCAGCCGCAGGAAAAAAGTCAGTAGTTAAGAGCTTTCTGGGCTAACGCCGGTTTATAAAGCTCTTAACTACTGTGCTCTAAAGTACACTAACACCCATAAACTACCTATGTACCCCTAAACCGAGGTCCCCCCACATCGCCGCCACTCGATTACATTTTTTAACCCCTAATCTGCCGACCGCCACCTACGTTATATTTATGTACCCCTAATCTGCTGCCCCTAACACCGCCGACCCCTATATTATATTTATTAACCCCTAACCTGCCCCCCACAACGTCGCCGCCAGCTACCTACAATAATTAACCCCTAATCTGCCGACCGCAAAGCGCCGCCACCTACGTTATATTTATGTACCCCTAATCTGCTGCCCCTAACACCGCCGACCCCTATATTATATTTATTAACCCCTAATCTGCCCCCCTCAACGTCGCCTCCATCTGCCTACACTTATTAACCCCTAATCTGCCAAGCGGACCGCACCGCTATTATTATAAAGTTATTAACCCCTAAAGCTAAGTCTAACCCTAACACTAACACCCCCCTAAGTTAAATATAATTTTAATCTAAAGAAATTAATTAACTCTTATTAAATAAATTATTCCTATTTAAAGCTAAATACTTACCTGTAAAATAAATCCTAATATAGCTACAATATAAATTATAATTATATTATAGCTATTTTAGGATTAATATTTATTTTACAGGTAACTTTGTATTTATTTTAACCAGGTACAATAGCTATTAAATAGTTAAGAACTATTTAATAGCTAAAATAGTTAAAATAATTACAAAATTACCTGTAAAATAAATCCTAACCTAAGTTACAATTAAACCTAACACTACACTATCAATAAATTAATTAAATAAACTACCTACAATTACCTACAATTAACCTAACACTACACTATCAATAAATTAATTAAATACAATTCCTACAAATAAATACAATTAAATAAACTAGCTAAAGTACAAAAAATAAAAAAGAACTAAGTTACAAAAAATAAAAAAATATTTACAAACATAAGAAAAATATTACAACAATTTTAAACTAATTACACCTACTCTAAGCCCCCTAATAAAATAACAAAGCCCCCCAAAATAAAAAAATGCCCTACCCTATTCTAAATTACTAAAGTTCAAAGCTCTTTTACCTTACCAGCCCTGAACAGGGCCCTTTGCGGAGCATGCCCCAAGAAGTTCAGCTCTTTTGCCTGTAAAAAAAAACATACAATACCCAAGCCCCCCAACATTACAACCCACCACCCACATACCCCTAATCTAACCCAAACCCCCCTTAAATAAACCTAACACTAAGCCCCTGAAGATCATCCTACCTTGTCTTCACCTCACCGGGTATCACACCGATCCGTCCAGAAGAGCTCCTCCGATGTCCTGATCCAAGCCCAAGCGGGGGGCTGAAGAGGTCCATGATCCGGCTGAAGTCTTCATCCAAGCGGGAGCTAAAGAGGTCCATGATCCGGATGAAGTCTTCATCCAAGCGGGAGCTGAAGAGGTCCATGATCCGGATGAAGTCTTCTATCAACGGCATCTTCAATCTTCTTTCTTCCGGATCCATCTTGCAGACCTCCGACGCGGAACATCCTCTTCTCCCGACGCCTACTAGCCGAATGACGGTTCCTTTAAGGGACGTCATCCAAGATGGCGTCCCTCGAATTACGATTGGCTGATAGGATTCTATCAGCCAATCGGAATTAAGGTAGGAATATTCTGATTGGCTGATGGAATCAGCCAATCAGAATCAAGTTCAATTCGATTGGCTGATCCAATCAGCCAATCAGATTGAGCTCGCATTCTATTGGCTGTTCCAATCAGCCAATCGGAATTCGAGGGACACCATCTTGGATGACGTCCCTTAAAGGAACCGTCATTCGGCTAGTAGGCGTCGGGAGAAGAGGATGTTCCGCGTCGGAGGTCTGCAAGATGGATCCGGAAGAAAGAAGATTGAAGATGCCGTTGATAGAAGACTTCATCCGGATCATGGACCTCTTCAGCTCCCGCTTGGATGAAGACTTCATCCAGATCATGGACCTCTTTAGCTCCCGCTTGGATGAAGACTTCTGCCGGATCATGGACCTCTTCAGCCCCCCGCTTGGGCTTGGATCAGGACATCGGAGGAGCTCTTCAGGACGGATCGGTGAACCTGGTATGGTGAAGATAAGGTAGGAAGATCTTCAGGGGCTTAGTGTTAGGTTTATTTAAGGGGGGTTTGGGTTAGATTAGGGGTATGTGGGTGGTGGGTTGTAATGTTTGGGGGGGGGTATTGTATGTTTATTTTTTTACAGGCAAAAGAGCTGAATTCTTTGGGGCATGCCCCGCAAAGGGCCCTGTTCAGGGCTGGTAAGGTAAAAGAGCTTTGAACTGTAGTAATTTAGAATAGGGTAGGGCATTTTTTATTTTGGGGGTCTTTGTTATTTTATTAGGGGGCTTAGAGTAGGTGTAATTAGTTTAAAATTGTTGTAATATTTTTCTTATGTTTGTAAATATTTTTTTATTTTTTGTAACTTAGTTCTTTTTTATTTTTTGTACTTTAGTTAGTTTATTTCATTGTAGTTATTTGTAGGAATTGTATTTAATTTATTTATTGATAGTGTAGTGTTAGGTTTAATTGTAGGTAATTGTAGGTATTGTATTTAATTAATTTAATGATAGTATAGTGTTAGGTTTAATGGTAACTTAGGTTAGGATTTATTTTACAGGTAATTTTGTAATTATTTTAACTAGGTAGCTATTAAATAGTTCTTAACTATTTAATAGCTATTGTACCTGGTTAAAATAATTACAAAGAGATAATTAATTTCGTTAGATGTAAATTATATTTAACTTAGGGGGGTGTTAGTGTTAGACTTAGCTTTAGGGCTTAATACATTTATTAGAATAGCAGTGAGCTCCAGTCCACAGATTAGGGGTTAATAATTGAAGTTAGGTGTCGGCGATGTTAGGGAGGGCAGATTAGGGGTTAATACTATTTATTATAGGGTTAGTGAGGCGGATTAGGGGTTAATAACTTTATTATAGTAGCGCTCAGGTCTGGTCGGCAGATTAGGGGTTAATAAGAGTAGGCAGGTGGAGGCGACATTGTGGGGGGCAGATTAGGGGTTAATAAATATAATATAGGGGTCAGCGATGTTAGGGCAGCAGATTAGGGGTACATATGGATAATGTAAGCAGCGGCGGTTTACGGAGCGGCAGATTAGGGGTTAATAATAATATGCAGGGGTCAGCAATAGCGGGGGTCGGCAGATTAGGGGTTAATAAGTGTAAGGTTAGGGGTGTTTAGACTCGGGGTACATGTTAGGGTGTTAGGTGCAGACGTAGGAAGTGTTTCCACATAGCAAACAATGGGGCTGTGTTAAGAGCTGAACGCAGCTTTTTTGCAGGTGTTAGGTTTTTTTTCAGCTCAAACAGCCCCATTGTTTCCTATGGGAGAATCATGCACGAGCACGTTTTTGAGGCTGGCCGCTTGCGTAAGCAACTCTGGTATCGAGAGTTGAAGCTGCGTTAAAAATGCTCTACGCTCCTTTTTTGGAGCCTAACGCAGCCTTTATGTGGACTCTCAATACCAGAGTTGTTTTTATGGTGCGGCCAGAAAAAAGCCGGCGTTAGTTTTTCGGGTCGTTACCGACAAAACTCCAAATCTAGCCGTAAGATAGCTACAATGTAATTAATAATTACATTGTAGCTATTTTAGGATTTATATTTATTTTACAGGTAACTTTGTATTTATTTTAGCTAGTTAGAATAGTTATTAAATAGTTATTAACTATTTAATAACTAGCTAGCTAAAAGAAATACAAAATTACCTGTAAAATAAATCCTAACCTAAGTTACAATTAAACCTAACACTACACTATCATTAAATTTATAAAATGAATTAGCTACAAATAACTACAATTAACTACAATTAAATACAATTAAATAAACTAACTAAAGTACAAAAAATAAAAAAAGCTAAGTTACAAAAAATAAAAAAAATAAGTTACAAACATTTAAAAAATATTACAACAGTTTTAAGCTACTTACACCTAATCTAAGCCCCCTAATAAAATAACAAAACCCCCCAAAATAAAAAAATTCCCTACCCTATTCTACATTAAAAAGTAAACAGCTCTTTTGCCTTACCAGCCCTTAAAGGGCTTTTTGCGGGGCATGCCCCAAATAAAACAGCTCTTTTGCCTGTAAAATAAAAATACAACACCCCCCCAACATTAAAACCCACCACCCACATACTCCTAATCTAACCCCAAACCCCCTTAAATAAACCTAACACTACCCCCCCTGAAGATCATCCTACCTTGAGCCGTGTTCAGCCAGACGACCACCAATGGAACCGAAGAGGAGATCCGGAGCGGCAGAAGTCATCATCCAGGCGGCGCTGAAGAAATCTTCCATCCGATGAAGTCATCATCCAGGCGGCGTCTTCAATCTTCATCCATCCGGAGTGGAGCCATCTTCAGAGGAGCCTACGCGGATCCATCCTCTTCTTCTCGACGACTAACGACGAATGACGGTACCTTTAAGTGACGTCATCCAAGATGGTGTCACTCGAATTCCGATTGGCTGATAAGATTCTATCAGCCAATCGGAATTAATGTAGAAAAAATCTAATCAGATTCAAGTTCAATTCGATTGGCTGATTAAACTTGAATCTGATTGGCTAATTCAGTCAGCCAATCAGATTTTTTCTACCTTAATTCCGATTGGCTGATAGAATCCTATCAGCCAATCGGAATGCGAGTGACGCCATCTTGGATGACGTCACTTAAAGGTACCGTCATTCGTCGTTAGTTGTCGGGAAGAAGAGGATGGATACGCGTAGGCTCCTCTGAAGATGACTCCGCTCCGCTCCGGATGAATGAAGATTGAAGACGCCGCCTGAATGATGACTTCATCGGATGGAAGATTTCTTCAGCGCCGCCTGGATGATGACTTCATCAGATGGAAGATTTCTTCAGCGCCGCCTGGATGATGACTTCATCGGATGGAAGATTTCTTCTGCGCCGCCTGGATGATGACTTCTGCCGCTCCGGATCTCCTCTTCGGTTCCATCGGTGGTCGGCTGGCTGAACACGGCTCAAGGTAGGATGATTTTCAGGGGGGTAGTGTTAGGTTTATTTAAGGGGGGTTTGGGTTAGATTAGGGGTATGTGGGTGGTGGGTTTTAATGTTGGGGGGGTGTTGTATTTTTATTTTACAGGCAAAAGAGCTGTTTTATTTGGGGCATGCCCCACAAAAGGCCCTTTTAAGGGCTGGTAAGGCAAAAGAGCTGTTTACTTTTTAATGTAGAATAGGGTAGGGAATTTTTTTTATTTTGGGGGGCTTTGTTATTTTATTAGGGGCTTAGATTAGGTGTAAGTAGCTTAAAATTGTTGTAATATTTTTTAAATGTTTGTAACTTATTTTTTTTATTTTTTGTAACTTAGCTTTTTTATTTTTTGTACTTTAGTTAGTTTATTTAATTGTATTTAATTGTAGTTATTTGTAGCTAATTAATTTAATTAATGTAATGATAGTGTAGTGTTAGGTTTAATTGTAACTTAGGTTAGGATTTATTTTACAGGTAATTTTGTATTTCTTTTAGCTAGGTAGTTATTAAATAGTTAATAACTATTTAATAACTATTCTAACTAGCTAAAATAAATACAAAGTTACCTGTAAAATAAATATAAATCCTAAAATAGCTACAATGTAATTATTAATTACATTGTAGCTATCTTAGGGTTTATTTTATAGGTAAGTATTTAGTTTTAAATAGGATTCATTTATTAAAGTATAGTGTAGTGTTAGGTGTAATTGTAACATAGGTTAGGATTTATTTTACAGGTAAATTTCTCTTTATTTTAACTAGGTAGCTATTAAATAGTTAATAACTATTTAATAGCTATTGTACCTAGTTAAAATAAATTGAAAGTTGCCTGTAAAATAAAAATAAATCCTAAGATAGCTACAATATAATTATTATTTATATTGTAGCTATATTAGGGTTTATTTTAAAGGTAAGTATTTAGTTTTAAATAGGATTCATTTAGTTAATTAGAGTTAAATTTATTTTTATTTATTTAATTAATATTTAAGTTAGGGGGGTGTTAGGGTTAGTGTTAGACTTAGGTTTAGGGGTTAATCATTTTATTAGAGTGACGGCGGTGTAGGGGGGGCAGGATAGGGGTTAATACATTTATTAAAGGTGGCGACGGTGTAGGGGGGCAGATTAGGGGTTAATAAGTTTAATATAGGTTGTGGCGGGGTCCGGGAGCGGCGGTTTAGGGGTTAAACTATTTATTTAGGTGCGGCGAGGTACGGGATTGGCAGGTTAGGGGTTAATAACTTAATTATAGGTGGCGGCAATATAGGGGGGGCAGGATAGGGGTTACTAGGTATAATGTAGATGGGGGAGGTGTCCGGGAGCGGCGGTTTAGGGTTTAATACATTTATAAGAGTTGCGGCGGGGTCTAGGAGCGGCGGTTTAGGGGTTAGTAACTTTATTTAGTTGCGGGGGGCTCCGGTATAGGGGGTTAACATGCTTAATATAGTTGCGGCGGGGTCTAGGAGCGGCGGTTTAGGGGTTAGTAACTTTATTTAGTTGCGGCGGTGTAGGGGGGGACAGATTAGGGGTTAATATTTATAATGTAGCTTGCAGTGGGCTCCGGGAGCGGCGGTTTAGGGGTAATAAGTTTATTTAGTTGCAGCGGTGTAGGGGGGGACAGATTAGGGGTTAATATGTATAATGTAGCTTGCGGTGGGCTCCGGGAGCAGCGGTTTAGGGGGTAAACAGTTTATTTAGTTGCGGTGGTGTAAGGGGGGCAGATTAGGGGTGTTTAGACTAGGGGTACATGCTAGGGTGTTAGGTGTACACATTTCCCATAGGAATCAATGGGATGTCTTGCAGCAGCGAACATGAACTTTCACTATGGTCAGACTCCCATTGATTCCTATGGGATCCGCCGCCACCAGGGCGGCGGTTTGAAAACCAGGTACGCTGGGCCGGAAAAGTGCCGAGCGTACCTGCTAGTTTTTTGATAACTAGCAAAAGTAGTCAGATTGTGCCGCACTTGTTTACGGAACATCTGGAGTGACGTAAGAATCGATCTGTGTCGGACTGAGTCCGGCGGATCGAAGCTTACGTCACAAAATTCTACTTTTGCCGGTATCTAGGGCTTGATAACTAAGGCGAATCAGCTTCGCCTCAAATACGCTGCGGAATTTTAGCGTATTTGAGGTAGACACGTTGATAACTACCCCTCTATGTCTCGTGACCTCTTAGTGATAGTGATACCATAATTGCAACCCCCACATTGGATTAATCCTTTCCCAGCCTATTTCCTATAAATAGATACCTCCTTCAAGCCCCTATAAAGTATCTCTGACCATTACCCACAACCATTATTGACCAAATTCTACTACTCTATTGTTATTTATCCTAAAATGCAGATACCTTACATCATAGTTACCAAACCTTTGAGTGCAACTTACACAAATGCACTTAAACCACCAGAAGCTAAATTAACCCTGACAGTGTCAGCCCCCACTTTAATAATCCCTTCCTACCCTTGTTACTATAAAATGTATCACTCATAGAACCCTAATTGTTACCCCTACCACTGCTATTGGTCCAAAATTGATTACCCTACCACACCTAATGCAACCCACAAATCACACTAGAGTTCTGTTGCCCTATCACCTTGTTTAGAGTTAACTCCATTTGGTTCTGCATTTTCAAGATTTTTTGAACTTTGCAAAATTGACTGATGTCAGATGGTGGAATATTTTGACTTTTAATCTAAAATATACTTGAAATAATGTGACTATAGTACATCTGAATTCATCTATGATAACAGTTTTCATCTGTACATAATACCAAAACTGGAACAGCAGGTTTCAGATTAATTAGTATTAAACCCTCACAACAAACATTTATGGGAAACCTACGTCTCCCTTTCTCAAGCAGTGCTGTGAGAGTTTCTGCTTATGAAATAGATCTGGTGATTTACTGTTAATCTGAATTCTGCAGACTGATATTGTGTTTTAATGACTAGGGAGGTGACAACCTGCTGCAACTTTGCAAACTAAAGGTGGTGCTGCAATTGAATTTGATTCATACATCTGTTCGTATCAATAATTTAAGCAATTAAGTGCATTCTGATTCAAAACAATTTCCCATGACTTTTCTTATAATTTCAAGCTTAAATAAAGATAGAGCAAAACTGACTCCTAACCTATTTTAAAGAATTACATCACTGTGAATGGCCTTCATTATTTTTCTACATTCCCTTGAGATATTTGTCTCTTGTTTGTCCTTTTTATTTTGTGTTCCTAGACAAACACATTAATTCCCTCTTCTCCCTGCATTGGATGTGCAACATAGCTTCTTCGTCCCCTCCAACTCCTCCTCCTCTCTCACTTTAGTCTTCAGCTCGGTGGCTTATTTTCTACCGTTATGGTTCACTGGGGACATGATTAGCATTTTGCTGACTGCGCTAGCTGTCACTCCTTAGTGTCACATCCAACCAAATGCACTGTATGTTCCTCTTCATGCTTATTTTCCCCTTCCGTGCCTTTTTCTTCCAAGGATCCCTCTTCCTTAAAACTATATTTGTGTCTACACATCTTTCATTTTTGTGCATTTGTCCTTCAGATATTTTCTTACTGCACTCTCCTCAGCACTTCCAAATCCTCTACAGACTGACTATATGAGTAAATAAAGTGACAGCAGGTGGAAGCAAATAGGGACACGAGCTTGCAAAGCATAAGGCTGAATTGACTCTATCCCTTGGGTTCCCAAACGTATGCATATCAGTTGAATGCCAGGACAGCAAGACATCTGGTGCTGAATGCCAGGTCTCCTATAAAGTGAAATATTAGCTCCCTTACTGTCAGAAGCATAAAAGGTTTGCAAAACATTATGTCACAAAACGGGAGTGAACAAATGTGTGAGCTTTTAGCCCTATTCCGAGCTGCAAACAACTATATAGTCATATGAACAATGTTCATTTATCTTAAGGTCATCGATTTGCCTCAGAAAAAATGTTCACATAATGAGCGCAATGTCAATGACAATCAATTTAGAGTCCTCTTTATATAATTCACTCAATGCCACTGATTATCATTGTAAAAGCTTTTGATAAATTTGTGCTAATGCTTGAAAGCAAATGGATTATTCAAAAATAGGAAGGGAATAAGTGAAAAAAAAATCTAGCACAAGATTTAAATGGTTGCAGAAAACAAAAAAACAGCAGATGGTGGTATATAAAAAAATTACCTTTTTTTCTTGGCTTACTGAAACTCAGCCACAAACCTATATGGCTTCTCCATATTGTTTTTTTGGGGGGGTTTTGGATGTCAGCTTTTGTTACACACTATAAAACTTGTCAACATGAGAGTGGTTGCTAGAAAAACTGATGGGAAAACAGAACAAAGTGCAAATCAGATGTAAATTTCTATTCTTAGCAAGAACCCTGTAGCTTTGAGACAGTATATACTGTAAATGCTCTATGCAATGATGTATATAAAAGAAAAGATTAGCACGAGAATAATATGGAGATGTCTTTTTAAAAATAATATGTTTAAATATTCAAGATATGTGTATTATTTTAGTTAAAACTAAATTATAAAAAGGACACACTTGTAGAAGTGACATCAGTACTGAATCTGATTGGCTGCTGAAGGATAACTGTGCAAAGAACACTTACTCTGGGGAGCTAAAGAAAATTTGAGGTAAAATATTTTCCTTTTTTGCATAGAGATGTTCATTTGATATTTTCTTTTCAGCTTTCTATGGTTATGCTGCATCACTGTCAACAATTTAGCATATGGGTATTATACCCCTTAAAAAATAGGGTTTATTCAGTACAAGATATGCATTTCTTTAAAAACCCAAACAAATAAAAGCTATATTATTCTATGAAATAGCCTCTTTTAGATGTAATAAAGAAAAAATAGAGGTGCACTGTGTCTTTTACACCTAAACAAAAAGGTAAATTATTCATATTTTTAAAATAAAATTGTGCTGTGCAATTTCATTATCTATCTTTACCGTAATTTAAACCTGAAAGTTGTAGTTTTTTCACAGGCCCCTGAGAATCTAGAGTGCATTTCAAAATTCAGACCTTAATCAGGAGGGTAATAGTTGTTGTTTTAAATAAATATAGACTATTAGAACATAATAAAACAAACAAAAAAATAAAACCCAAAGGCACATGCAGAGAAGAACTTACAGGTGGGAAAAAAATGTAATTTTTGATCATTTTATTAGTAAGAAAAAAATATTTATTTAAGAATAAGCTTGGATTTTGGGATTCGGGATTTGTACCAGTTTATTTAAAAAAAAAAAAATGACCGTTTAAGAGAAAAGGACCAGACAAGTATAAGTAGGGCACTTACATACTATATAAACAAGATGTACATTTGGGGTTCGAATGAATGAAAATTTGTCCGAACTTTGCTAATTTGATAAACGAACAGTTCAATGCATTATTGGATGAAACTGACAGAAAAGGAATGATTTCTTGAAAAAAATGATTTGTTCATTTGTTCATGCCATTTGGCACCAAAAAAGGTGCACTAATGAGGGTAATGGGTTAAAAAGCTCCTTTGTTTTCTAATGATGTAAAGGTGGTCTGGCAATTTATTCGTTCATCATCCCCTGTCCAATCTTTCCATAGTATTACTAATGAGTGATGTTAAGGACAGCGGGTCATGCACTCAATGCTGGATTTTAGTCATACTGCAGTTGTATGTTCTTTTAACAATGAAATATAGGTTATTTTAAGTGTTTAAATCCTATAATATAAGCTTATGTTAATATTAATTCTCTTTCACCAAGATTACAAGTTGTGCACTATACCCGGTGCGTAAAGAACGCAAAAATATGAGCGTTATCGCCCTTTCCATAGCGCTGCCATTACGAGTTTCTGAAAAACCTTCTCTTGTTGTGCGGTATGGTGCGCTAAGCTTCATACCCCACAAAACCCAAGGCCTGACTTTACCTGCTCGTGCACGCTTTCCCCTATAGACATCAATGGGGAGAGAGTGTTAGAAAAAACTAACACCTGCGATCGCAGAATGGAGATTGTCGAAACGCAACCCTATTGATGTCTATGGGGAAAAGAAAATTAAATTAAAACCTAACACCCTAACATAAACCCCTAGTCTAAATACCCCAACATCTCCAACCCTAAATAAAATTATTAACTCCTAATCTGCTGCACACTGACACTAAATAAAATGATTAACCCCTAATCCACCACCCCCGACATCACCGACACTAAATAAACCTAAAACCCCCTAAACCGCCGCCACCCCACATCGCCAACACTATATAAACCTATTACCCCCTAAACCGGCAGTCCCCCACATCACCAACCCTATAATAAAGTATTAACCCCTAAACTGCCAGCCCCCCACATTGCAACTAATAAACTAAACCTATTAACCCCTAAACTGCAAGCCCCCCACATCACAACTAATAAACTACATTTATTAACCCCTAAACCGCTGGCCCCTCACATCGCAAAACACTAAATTAAACTATTAACCCCTAAACCTAATAACTTCCTAACTTTAAATTAAAAGTACAATATCACTATCTTAAAATAAATAAAAACTTACATGTGAAATAAAAAAAAAACTAAGATTAAATTATAAATTAAACTAACATAACTATTCTAATAAAATAAAATAAACTACAAATTAAAAATCCTAAATTATAAATTTAAATAAACCTAACACTACGAACAAATTACAAAAAATAAAAAATGAAAGGATAGAAAATAATAAAAAATTACACCTAAACTAATAGCCCTTTAAAAACAATAAAGCCACCCCAAAATAAAAACACCCTCTAACCTAACAAATAAACTACCAATTACCCTTAAAAGGGCCTTTTGTAGGGCATTGCCCTAAGTTAAACAGCTCTTTAACCTAAAAAATTAATAAGTCCCCCTAACAGTAACCCCCCCCACCCAACCAACCCCCCAACTTAATAAACCTAAGTCTAAAAAAATATAAAATAAGCTACCCATTGGCCCTAAAGGGGTATTTGTATGGGCATTGTCCTTAAAAGGGAAATCAGCTCTTTTACAATCAGCTCTTTTACTGCTCAAAGCCCTAAATCTAAAAAAAAAACTAACACTAACCCCGGGAAATCTACTTACAGTTCCTGAAGTCCGGACATCCATCTTAATCCAGGCGGCAAGAATTCTTCATCCAGGCAATGACATCTACATCAATCATGGGGGCATCTTCTTTCTTCATCCCCGTGGCGCAGAGCTGTGGAGGCGTGGAGCATCCAGCATGGATGATCCTCTTCATACGGTCACCGCCGTACACTAAAGCTTGAATGCAAGGTACCCGTTTAAATATGGGGTACCTTGCATTCCTTTTTGCTGACATTTTCAAATCAGCCAATATGATGATAGCTACTGGGGCACTTCCGGAGGAGGAGCTGAGCGCAGGTTATGCAGCGATACTCTCTGAGACCCCTTCACTGATTTCCTTAGGTGGAAATCAGTGGGCTTGTTGAGGGCTATTGTGCAGCAGTAGAAAATCACCTACTTTTGATAGTTGGCATGGAAGAGCAGCACCCGACGCCAAAGTCTGCGGCGGATGAGAAAGCACCAAGTGGTAAAATAGCCAGCATCTGAGAATTACGGAAACTAGGAAAAGACTCGGCTGGATCCTGAATAACCCTCCCTCCCACCAGTGCTGCGCGAGGGGGGCCGAAAGGCTACTGGTTGTGGCTTGATCAAGAGCAACCTATTAAACGTAGTGAGTCTAATCCTCTGGAGAGCTGAAGTAAGGCTACAACTGTGGCTGGTCCTGGGCAGATGGGAGCTCCGTCTATTTCTGGCTAAAAGGTTGTTTGACCCCCCAAAAATCTGGATTCTCAATCCCTGAAAAGCTGAGGTTGAAGTTTGGTTGGCTCAGCAGGGGGCTTCTCTTCCCTGGAGGGGTGGCTTGAGACTCTATGTCCAGGAAGGATAAGTAGTAGTAGTAGTAAATATTACACTAAGTAGTCTTGTTCAACTGAACATAATTGGCTTGAGCTGTGTTTTTCAAATTGCTATGCATATATGTCTCTCTCAGCATTTGCTGCCTTTAAAATATGTATTACACTTACAGCAACCCTAACAAGGCTTTAATAACTGCTACTTAACACTCAGCTGAATGTTTAACCTACCTTGCTGACTTATTACTTAAATCTGCTTAAAGTCTTACTGCTTAAGCTGGCTGTTGGAACTAACTTGCTTACTAACCTACTGGAGATTTGCTACAGCCTATGTTAAAATCCCCATTGATCAATACACTGGTCCTAGCAATAGCTTGTCCCTATAAACTGGACAAACTTGATAAAAACTCAGAGGGCAGGTATATATTTCTTTCAAATACCTGCTGAAAAGTTATTGCTAAAGATATTATGAATATTACAAGAGACCTTTGTAATCCGTTTTGTTCACTTTATGGTTTCCTCTTCTTCTAAAAATGTTCTTCAACAGGCCTAGAAATTGTTACCCTTAATTTATGCTTGTGTCTTATTTATACTTAAACTTTATAAGGCAGTAACAAATGCTGCCTAACATTGGAATCTAACTCAACTGGCTGGTATACTTGCTAAGCTGGCTTTTGGAAGCTAATTTAATTAATTAAAAACTTGGTATATTTGATACTAAAGTTATTACAGAGCAGTACTGTGGTGCAAGCAGTAGCTGCCTCTTATAAACTAAATATATCTCAGTTTAAATACGCTAATGTTTGGATTGAAAATATTCTGTCAATATACATGTTTTGATGGAGGCTGGCTATAAAATAGGTGAATATTTAGTTCCCAATTCTTCTTAAAATGTTAATACTGTTCAATAATATTTTTTTTAAGGTTACAATACACCCTCTCTGTTTTGCAAATGTGAGTAACCTATGCACACCTAACATATTGTCTATTCTAGATAGATACGAGCCCTTAGTTGAATTTAAAAAAAAATTAAGCTACTGTCCTGTGTCAGAGTCAGGAAATCCTTTTTTAAGTGAAAGTGTAACCTTTTAATTGAGTAATTAGGACTCTCAACTACACTTTAAAGCAGCCAATCTAGGCAGTAATTTGCAGTTGGACCCTGTGTGTTTTTTCCCCTAAATATACATAGCTGGTCATAGATGCACTGAGTTTAGTATAAATGACTTATTGATTTTTTTTCCCCCACACGGATCCCACACTAGATCACTTAACCTTTTTTTCTTTTCTTTCATGTAGTTGACAAAAGTCCAGGAGCTAGTGACGTATGGGATATACAATCCTACCAGGAGGGGCAAAGTTTCCTAAACCTCAAAATGCCTATAAATACACCCCTCAACACACCCACAATTCAGTTTTACAAACTTTGCCTCCTATGGAGGCGGTGAAGTAAGTTTGTGCTAGATTTCTACGTTGATATGCGCTTCTCAGGCCTGCCATTTCTATGGCTGATGTTGCAGCTGCATCAACTTTTTGGTTGGAAAGTTTAGCGCAACAGGAAACAGATCCTGATTTGTCTAGCATTGTTCGCTTGCTTCAACATGCTAATAATTTTATCTGTAATGCTATTTTTTATATCATCAAAATTGATGTTAAATCTATGTCTTTAGCTATTTTAGCTAGAAGAGCTGTGTGGCTTAAATATTGGAATGCTGACATGGTATCTAAATCTAGATTACTATCTCTTTCTTTCCAAGGTAATAATTTATTTGGTTCTCAGTTGGATTCAATTATTTCAGCTGTCACTGGGGGAAGGGAGTTTTTTTTTACTCAGGATAAAAGACCTAAGGGTAAATCTAAAGCTTCTAACCGTTTTTGTTCCTTTCGACAAAATAAGGAACAGAAACCCAATCCTTCCCCCAAAGAATTTGGTTCCAATTGGAAACCTTCTTCAAGTTGGAATAAATCCAATTTGTTTAAGAAACCAAAGCCAGCCCCCAAGTCTACAAAAAAAGGTGCAGCCCTCATTCCAGCTGAGCTGGTAGGGGGCAGATTAAGATTCTTCCAAAGCATTTGGGCAGATTCTGTCCAAAATCAATGGATTCAGAGTATTGTCTCTCAAGGGTACCGAATAGGATTCAGAGTAAGACCTCCTGTGAGAAGATTTTTTCTCTCACGCATCCCGTCAAATCCAGTAAAGACTCAGGCTTTTCTGAAGTGTGTTCAGACCTGGAGTTTTCAGGACTAATCATACCAGTTCCGTTTCAGGAACAGGGTCTGGGGTTTTATTCAAATCTATTCATTGTCCCAAAGAAAGAAAATTCATTCAGGCCAGTTCTGGATCTGAAAATTTTGAATTGTTTTGTAAGAATGCCAACTTTCAAAATGGTGACTATAAGGACTATTCTGCCTTTTGTTCAGCAAGGTCATTATATGTCCACAATAGACTTACAGGATTCATAGCTTCATATTCTGATTCATCCAGACCACTATCAGTTTCAGAGATTCTCTTTTCTAGACAAGCATTACCAATTTGTCACTCTTCCATTTGGCCTAGCGACAGCTCCAAGAATGTTTTCAAAGGTTCTCGGTGCCCTACTCTCTGTATACAGGGTATTGCGGTGTTTCCTTATTTGGACGATATCTTGGTACTAGCATAGTCTTTACATTCTGCAGAATCTCACACGAATCAACTAGTGTTGTTTCTTCAAAGACATGGTTGGAGGATCAATTTACCAAAAAGTTCCTTGATTCCTCAGACAAGGGTCACCTTTTTAGGTTTCCAGATAGATTCAGTGTCCATGACTCTGTCTCTAACAGACAAGAGATAACTAAAATTGGTTTTAGCTTGTCGGAACCTTCAGTCTCAATCATTCCCTTCAGTAGCTATGTGCATGGAAGTTTTAGGTATCATGACTGCAGCATCGGACGCGATCCCCTTTGCTCGTTTTCATATGAGACCTCTCCAGCTTTGTATGCTGAATGGTGCAGGGATTATACAAAGATATCACAATTAATATCCTTAAATAAAAATGTTCGACTCTCTTTGACTTGGTGGTTAGATCACCATCGTATAGTTCAAGGAGCCTCTTTTGTTCATCCAACCTGGACTGTGATCACAACTGATGCAAGTTTTTCAGGTTGGGGAGCTGTCTGGGGAACTCTGACAATACTAGGGGTTTTGAAATCTCAAGAGGCAAGGTCACCAATCAATATTTTAGAACTCCGTGCTATTTTCAAAGCTCTTCAGGTGTGGTCTCTGTTGAAGCGAGAACCGTTCATTTGTTTTCAGGCAGACAATATCACAACTGTGGCATATGAAAATCATCAGGGTGGGACTCGCAGTCCCCAAGCTATGAAAGAAGTATCTCGGATACTATCTTGGGTAGAATCCAGCTCCTGTCTAATTTTAAGAATGAAGCTTCAGTTGATCAGATTTGCAAAGCAGCAACTTGGACTTCTTTGCATACATTTACTAAATTATACAGTTTTTATGTATTTGCTTCCTCGGAAGCAGTTTTTGGTAGAAAAGTTCTTCAGGCAGCCGTTTCAGTTTGATTCCTCTGCTTATGTTTAAGTTTAACTTTTCATTTATGAGAATAAACTTATATTTTGGGTTGTGGGTTAATTTTTGTCAGTGGGAAATGGCTGTTTTTATTTTCATCCTTCGCTCTCTAGTGACTCTAATGTGGAGTTCCACATCTTGGGTATTGCTATCCCATACGTCACTAGCTCATAGACTCTTGCCAATTACATGAAAAAAAAACATAATTTATGTAAGAACTTACCTGATAAATTCATTTTTTTCATATTGGCAAGAGTCCATGAGACCCACCCTTTTTATGGTGGTTATGATTTTTTTGTATAAATCACAATTATTTCCAAATTCCTTTTTTGATGCTTTTTACTCCTTTCTTTATCACCCCACTACTTGGCTATTCGTTAAACTGAATTGTGGGTGTGGTGGGGGTTTATTTATAGGCATTTTGAGGTTTGGAAAATTTTGCCCCTCCTGGTAGGATTGTATATCCAATATGTCGCTAGCTCATGGACTTTTGCCAATATGAAAGAAATGAATTTATCAGGCAAGTTCATACATAAATTATGTTTTTTCTGTTTCTTTTTTTCACATTATATGGATAAATGAATTAAATCACCTACCTTTTCTAAAATCACCTCTCTAGCTATAGCTGGCAAATCTAGAGACAGGAAAAACAAAAATACCCTAGAGACTGCGGCTGAGATCCACTCTGTAAATACTAATCCCGTAAGATGCTATGAACATGTTGACATACAAGCTTTGGTTGAGAATATAGCAAGTGCTTTGACACCTAAACTGGATATCCTCAAATCAGAAATTAATGGCTAGATTTAGAGTTTTGTCGGTAAGGACCCGCGTAGCTAACGCCGGCTTTTTTCTGGCCGCACCATAAAAATAACTCTGGTATTGAGAGTCCACATAAAGGCTGCGTTAGGCTCCAAAAAAGAGCGTAGAGCATATTTAACGCAGCTTCAACTCTCGATACCAGAGTTGCTTACGGACGCGGCCAGCCTCAAAAACGTGCTCGTGCACGATTCCCCCATAGGAAACAATGGGGCTGTTTGAGCTGAAATAAAACCTAACACCTGCAAAAAAGCCGCGTTCAGCTCCTAACGCAGCCCCATTGGATGCTATGGGGAAACACTTCCTACGTCTGCACCTAACACCCTAACATGTACCCCGAGTCTAAACACCCCTAGCCTTACACTTATTAACCCCTAATCTGCCGCCCCCGCTATCGCTGACCCCTGCATATTATTTTAACCCCTAATCTGCCGCTCCGTAAACCGCCGCTACTTACGTTATCCTTATGTACCCCTAATCTGCTGCCCCTAACACCGCTGACCCCTATATTATATTTATTAACCTCTAATCTGCCCCCCACAACGTCGCCTCCACCTTCCTACACTTATTAACCCCTAATCTGCCCAGCGGACCGCACCGCTATCATAATAAAGTTATTAACCCCTAATCCGCCTCACTAACCCTATAATAAATAGTATTAACCCCTAATCTGCCCTCCCTAACATCGCCGACACCTAACTTCAATTATTAACCCCTAATCTGCTGACCGGAGCTCACCGCTATTCTAATAAATGTATTAACCCCTAAAGCTAAGTCTAACCCTAACAGTAACACCCCCCTAACTTAAATATAATTTAAATCTAACGAAATTAATTAACTCTTATTAAATAAATTATTCCTATTTAAAGCTAAATACTTACCTGTAAAATAAATCCTAATATAGCTACAATATAAATTATAATTCTATTATAGCTATTTTAGGATTAATATTTATTTTACAGGTAACTTTGTATTTATTTTAACCAGGTACAATAGCTATTAAATAGTTAAGAACTATTTAATAGCTAAAATAGTTAAAATAATTACAAAATTACCTGTAAAATAAATCCTAACCTAAGTTACAATTAAACCTAACACTATACTATCATTAAATTAATTAAATAAAATACCTACAATTACCTACAATTAAACCTAACACTACACTATCAATACATTAATTAAATACAATACCTACAAATAACTACAATGAAATAAACTAACTAAAGTACAAAAAATAAAAAAGAACTAAGTTACAAAAAATAAAAAAATAATTACAAACATAAGAAAAATATTACAACAATTTTAAACTAATTACACCTACTCTAAGCCCCCTAATAAAATAACAAAGACCCCCAAAATAAAAAATGCTCTACCATATTCTAAATTACTAAAGTTCAAAGCTCTTTTACCTTACCAGCCCTGAACAGGGCCCTTTGCGGGGCATGCCCCAAGAAGTTCAGCTCTTTTGCCTGTAAAAAAAAAACATACAATACCCCCCCCAACATTACAACCCACCACCCACATACCCCTAATCTAACCCAAACCCCCCTTAAATAAACCTAACACTAAGCCCCTGAAGATCATCCTACCTTATCTTCACCTCACCGGGTATCACCGATCGGTCCTGGCTGCAAAATCTTCATCCAACCCAAGCGGGGGCTGGCGATCCATCATCCGGTGGCTGAAGAGGTCCAGAAGAGGCTCCAAAGTCTTCATCCTATCCGGGAAGAAGAGTAGATCCGGACCGGCAACCATCATCTTCCAAGCGGCATCTTCTATCTTCGTCCGATGAGGACCAGCTCCATTTTGAAGACCCCCACCGCGGACCCATCTTCATCCGGCGACGTCCAACTGAAGAATGACGGTTCCTTTAAGGGACGTCATCCAAGGTGGCGTCCCTCGAATTCCGATTGGCTGATAGGATTCTATCAGCCAATCGGAATTAAGGTAGGAATATTCTGATTGGCTGATGGAATCAGCCAATCAGAATCAAGATCAATCCGATTGGCTGATCCAATCAGCCAATAAGATTGAGCTCGCATTCTATTGGCTGATCGGAACAGCCAATAGAATGCGAGCTCAATCTGATTGGCTGATTGGATCAGCCAATCGGATTGAACTTGATTCTGATTGGCTGATTCCATCAGCCAATCAGAATATTCCTACCTTAATTCCGATTGGCTGATAGAATCCTATCAGCCAATCGGAATTCGAGGGACGCCATCTTGGATGACGTCCCTTAAAGGAACCGTCATTCTTCAGTTGGACGTCGCCGGATGAAGATGGGTCCGCGGTGGAGGTCTTCAGGATGGAGCCGGTCCTCATCGGATGAAGATAGAAGATGCCGCTTGGAAGATGATGGTTGCCGGTCCGGATCTACTCTTCTTCCCGGATAGGATGAAGACTTTGGAGCCTCTTCTGGACCTCTTCAGCCACCGGATGATGGATCGCCAGCCCCCGCTTGGGTTGGATGAAGATTTTGGAGCCAGGACCGATCGGTGATACCCGGTGAGGTGAAGACAAGGTAGGATGATCTTCAGGGGCTTAGTGTTAGGTTTATTTAAGGGGGGTTTGGGTTAGATTAGGGGTATGTGGGTGGTGGGTTGTAATGTTGGGGGGGGGCATTGTATGTTTTTTTTTACAGGCTAAAGAGCTGAACTTCTTGGGGCATGCCCCGCAAAGGGCCCTGTTCAGGGCTGGTAAGGTAAAAGAGCTTTGAACTTTAGTAATTTAGAATAGGGTAGGGCATTTTTTATTTTGGGGGCCTTTGTTATTTTATTAGGGGGCTTAGAGTAGGTGTAATTAGTTTAAAATTGTTGTAATATTTTTCTTATGTTTGTAATTATTTTTTTATTTTTTGTAACTTAGTTCTTTTTTATTTTTTTGTACTTTAGTTAGTTTATTTCATTGTAGTTATTTGTAGGTATTGTATTTAATTAATGTATTGATAGTGTAGTGTTAGGTTTAATTGTAGGTAATTGTAGGTATTTTATTTAATTAATTTAATGATAGTATAGTGTTAGGTTTAATTGTAACTTAGGTTAGGATTTATTTTACAGGTAATTTTGTAATTATTTTAACTATTTTAGCTATTAAATAGTTCTTAACTATTTAATAGCTATTGTACCTGGTTAAAATAAATACAAAGTTACCTGTAAAATAAATATTAATCCTAAAATAGCTATAATATAATTATAATTTATATTGTAGCTATATTAGGATTTATTTTACAGGTAAGTATTTAGCTTTAAATAGGAATAATTTATTTAATAAGAGTTAATTAATTTCGTTAGATTTAAATTATATTTAAGTTAGGGGGTGTTACTGTTAGGGTTAGACTTAGCTTTAGGGGTTAATACATTTATTAGAATAGCGGTGAGCTCCGGTCGGCAGATTAGGTGTTAATAATTGAAGTTAGGTGTCGGCGATGTTAGGGAGGGCAGATTAGGGGTTAATACTATTTATTATAGGGTTAGTGAGGCGGATTAGGGGTTAATAAGTGTAGGCAGGTGGAGGCGACGTTGAGGGGGGCAGATTAGGGGTTAATAAATATAATATAGGGGTCGGCGGTGTTAGGGGCAGCAGATTAGGGGTACATAAGGATAACGTAGTTGGCGGTTGGCAGATTAGGGGTTAAAAAAATTTAATCGAGTGGCGGCGATGTGGGGGGGCCTCGGTTTAGGGGTACATAGGTAGTTTATGGGTGTTAGTGTACTTTAGAGTACATTAGTTAAGAGCTTTATGAACCGGCTTTAGCCCAGAAAGCTCTTAACTACTGACTTTTTTCTGCGGCTGGAGTTTTGTCGTTAGAATTCTAACGCTCACTTCAGACACGACTCTAAATACCGGAGTTAGAAAAATCCCATTGAAAAGATAGGATACGCAATTGACGTAAGGGGATCTGCGGTATGAAAAAGTCGCGGCTGAAAAGTGAGCTTTAGACCCTTTTTTGAGTGACTCCAAATACCGGAGGTAGCCTAAAACCAGCGTTAGGAGCCTCTAACGCTGGTTTTCACGGCTACCGCCAAACTCTAAATCTAGGCCTTAGCAAGAAATTTTAATATTAACCAATGAAGTTAGACAATTTTCTAACAGGCTTCAGGAGTTTGAAGAGAGGATATCCGATTTAGAGAATAATAATGAGACACTCAAATCTAAACTTGAAACTTATAGTACCACTCTCAAAAAATGCAGCTTAAAATAGAAGACCTAGAGAATCGTTCCAGAAGGAACAACATCAGGATAGTCGGACTTCCGGAGAATAAAACATATGAGAATTTGACAGAATTTATTTAAATAACATTAGTTAAACTCCTGGGCATTCCCCCTACCACCCCATTGTAGTATAACAGATACATAGAATTTGGGACAATCAGTTAATAGCAACAGGGAACAGAGAGCCAGGCCGGTTATTGCCAAACCACTCTGATGCCATACTATTGGAAATCCCAACCTATCCTTTTAGAAGGCGTTAAACATTTTCTTTTTCAGGATTTCTCATATGAGACATCCCTGAGGAGAAGAGAAATGTCTCCTTTTTGTACTAAACTCATTAACCAGGGAATCCAAGCTACCACAGTTTATCCAGCAAAGAATTACACTGAATGATCAAAGTTGTTTTTTTAATAACCCTAAGGGGCCTATCTATCAAGCTCCGAAAGGAGCTTGACGGCCCGTGTTTCTAGCGAGTCTTCAGACTCGCCAGAAACAGCAGTTATGAAGCAGCGGTCACAAAGACCGCTGCTCCATAACCCTGTCCGCCTGCTCTGAGCAGGCGGACAGGAATCGCAACAATTCAACCCAATCGAGTACGATCGGGTTGATTGACAGCTCCCTGCTGGCGGCCCATTGGCCGCGAGTCTGCAGGGGGCGACTCTTGTGAGCTGCTGGTGCAATGCTGAATACGGAGAGCGTATTGCTCTCCACATTCAGCGAGGTCTGGCGGACCTGATCCGCACTGTCGGATCAGGTCCAACAGACCTTGATAAATAGAGGCCTAAGGATGCTGAAAACTTCATGAGAGAAAATGACTTAGTAGAACTGTATAGAAATAAGAAAATATCTTCCTTTCTATCTCTTCTTCCATATATTCAGGATTGGTGCTTTATTAAATTTAATAAAAAGGGGGGGTTCCCCCTCTGTTGTGTTTGTACAAAAAAGGGAAAATAAGCTTCGTGTTTGGCTCCAGGGCAAGGTGATGTGGAATTTTCATTATTTTGTTCCTTTTTTTTATTATATATATACTTAGAGGATAGGATATGACTCAACATAACACTTTAAATATAGTGTCCTGGAATATAGGAGTTATTACTTCCCCCATTAAATGAAAAACTGCTCTTGTACACCTCAAAAAAGTGCGATGTAGCTTTCCTACAGGAAACTTACTTAGGGGCATATCTATCAAGCTCCAAATGGAACTTGATGCCCCGTGTTTCTGGCGAGCCTGCAGGCTCGCCAGAAACAGCAGTTATGGAGCAGCGGTCACAAAGACCGCTGCTGCATAACGCGAGTCTGCAGGGGGCGGCGTTGCACCAGCAGATCTTGTGAGCTGCTGGTGCAATGCTGAATACGGCAAGCGTATTGCTCGCTGTATTCAGCGAGGACTGGCGGACCTGATCCGCACTGTCGGATCAGGTTTGCCAGATCTTGATAAATAGAGGCCTTAGACTTAGTTGAAGCTACGATTCTCTACACTGGAAGTCTGCGCCGCTGGCGACGATGCTCCGCACCTCCACAGCTCCGCGCCACCGGGATAAAGAAAGGAGATGCCCTGCGATGGATGAAGATGTCGCTGCGATGGATGAAGACTTCTCGCCGCCTGGATGCAGATGGGTGTCTTGACTTCAGGAACTGTGAGTAGATTTTCTGGGGTTAGCATTAGGTTGTTTTTTATTTTTTTGGATGTTTTTTTTTTTTTAGATTAGGGATGGGCAGTAAAAGAGCTAAATGCCCTTTTAAGGGCAATGTCCATACAAATGCCACTTTAGGGGCAATGGGTAGCTTAGGTTTTTTTTAGACTTAGGGGGGTTAGTTGGGTGTTAGTTTACTGTTAGGGGGACTAAGTATTTTTTTAGGTAAAAGAGCTGTTGAACTTAGGGCAATGCCCTGCAAAAGGACCTTTTAAGGGCTATTGGTAGTTTATTGTTAGGTTAGGGGGTGTTTTTATTTGATGGCTTTTGTTTTTATAGGGCTATTAGATTAGGTGTAATTTTTTATTTTTTGGATAATTTCATTTTTTATTTTTTGTAATCTTAGTGTTTTTTTAAATTTGAAATTTTTTTTTTTTATTTTTTCACAGGTAAGTTTTTATTTATTTAATGATAGTTAAATTGTAAGTTTAATTTAAAGTTAGGGGGGTGTTAGGTTTAGGGGTTAATAGTTTAATTTAGTGTTTTGAGATGTGGGGGGTCGGCGGTTTAGGGGTTAATAGGTTTAGTTTATTAGTTAGATGTGGGGGCTGCCGGTTTAAGGTTTAATAGGTTTAGTTTATTAGTTGCGATGTGGGGGGCTGGCGGTTTAGGGGTTAATAGGTTTATATAGTGTTGGCGATGTGGGTGGGCAACGGATTAGGGGTTAATAGAATTATTTAATAGTTGCAATATGGGTGGGCTGCAGATTAGGGGTTAATAAGTGTAATATAGTATTTGTGATGCGGGGGGATGGCGGTTTAGGGGTTAATAAGTATTTTATAGGTGTTAGTGTAGTTTGTAACATTTTAGTTATGAATTTTGTTAAACATTTTTGTTTTGCAAAATCCATAACTACTGGTCTCAGATCGCGGAATGGATCGTGTCGGTATAGGTTGTAAAGAAAGCATTTTAGCCGGACCGCACAACCTGTAACATGGTGCAACGGAAAATCCTGCACTCAAACTTAATTTTTTGAGTGCGGAATGGATCGTGCATTACAAGCTAAAATGCTTGCGGTATAGCTATACCGCCGCGACTTGCAATACGGGAGACCTGTCATTCCACGAGCAATGGCCAATTTTTCCGCGGTGTAGCCGTACTGCACCATAAAGCAAAACTTGTAATTTAGCTGTATATTAGCTGTTCCCATTGGAAATAACGGTATCAAATCCAAATATAATATTTGTCCAAACTAAATACCTGCATGGATGAAATTCAGAAGAACCAAACTTTTGTAAGAATTTGAAACAAATATTTTGGACAAAACTATTTTATCACCTGTGCACATGTCTATTTAATAATATATATGTCTAGAGGTTTGTAGGAGGTTTGTATACAATATATAGTGTGATTGTATTGGATTGTGACAGAGGATGGACATAAGGGGCCCGATCCGATAAAAATCTTCGCCCGCAAAAGCTGGCGACGCCAATATTTGCGCTGGTTTGGTATCCTATATACGGCGTAACTTAGAAGTTACGCGCGTATATTTCTGGCGTCGCCCATAGTTTTTTGGGCCATAGACAGGTATACCAAACCAGCGCAGTTTGGTATCCAATATACAGCATAAGGACTTACGTGGCGAAAATGGAGAAATCTTACTCCATTTTCACCTCGCCACAAAAAGCAGCCGTCAGAAGCCTTACGCTGACTATTGGAGCCCCGTAACTTCCTAAACTACCTGCTAAATAAACCTAACACCTAACGCATGCACAATGTCTAGCTGTCAACCACGATCTGCTAAATAAAACCTAACACCTAACACATGCGCAATGTCTATCTACCTGTCAACCGCGATCCCCCGCCGCAATCCCTAATAAAGTTATTAACCCCTAAACCGCCGCTCCCGGACCCCGCCGCCATCTACATAAACTAACCCCCTACTGTGAGCCCCTAAAACTGCCACCATCTAACTGATCTATCCCCTAATGTGAACTCCTAAAACCGCCGCCATCTACCTTATCTATCCCCTAATGTGAAACCCTTACACCGCCGCCATCTACCTTATCTATCCCCTAATCTGACCCCTTACTCCGCCGCCACCTATATAAAAATTATTAACCCCTAATCTAATCCCCCTATACCGCCGCCAGCTATATTAATATTATTAACCCCTAATCTAATATCCCTAAAGTAATAAGCTCTATTACCAGCCCTTAAAAGGGCCTTTTGCAGGGCTTTGCCCCAAAGTAAACAGCTCTTTTGCCCTATAACCTGCCCTCCCTACACCGCCGCCACCTATATTAATAGTATTAACCCCTAATGTAAGCCCCTTACACCGCCGCCATCAATATTAAAATTATTAACCCCTAATTTAATCTACCTACCCCGCCGCCAGCTATATTATCTATATTAACCCTAAGTATATTATAGTTAATATAGTTATTACATTATATATATTAACTATATTAACCCTAATTATATTAGGGTTAATATAGTTACTATAGTATTTATATTAACTATATTAACTCTATCTAACCCTAACACCCCTAACTAAATTCTTATTAAATAAATCTAATTCATATTATAAACTAAAATATTCCTATTTAAATCTAAATACTTACCTATAAAATAAACCCTAAGATAGCTACAATATAATTAATAATTACATTGTAGCTATGTTAGGGTTTATATTTATTTTACAGGTAAATTCTTAATTATTTTAACTAGGTATAATAGCTATTAAATAGTTATTAACTATTTAATAACTACCTAGTTAAAATAATTACCCAATTACCTGTAAAATAAATCCTAACCTAAGTTACAAATACACCTACACTATCAATAAATTAAATAAACTACAAATATCTATCTAAAAATACAATTAAATAAACTAAATTAAATTACAAAAACAAACACTAAATTACAAAAAATAAAAAAAAAGATTACAAGATTTTTAAACTAATTACACCTATTCTAAGCCCCCTAATAAAATAATAAACCCCCAAAATAAAAAAATGCCCTACCCTATTCTAAATTAAACAAGTTCAAAGCTCTTTTACCTTACCAGCCCTTAAATTAGCCTTTTGCGGGCCATGCCCCAAAGAAAACTGCTCTTTTGCCTGAAAAAAAACACACAATACCACCCCCCAACATTACAACCCACCACCCACATACCCCTAATCTAACCCAAACCCCCCTTAAATAAACCTAACACTACCCCCCTGAAGATCTCCCTACCTTGTCTTCACCCAACCGGGCCGAAATCCTCATCCGATCCGGGCGATGTCTTTAACCAAGCGGCAAAGAAGAATTCTTCATCCCGGCGATGTCTTTATCCAAGCGGCAAAGAAGAAGTCTTCATCCCGGCGATGTCTTTATCCAAGCGGCAGCAAAGTCTTCTTCCATCCGGCAGCATCTTCCATCAAGCGGCATCTTCAATCTTCTTTCTTCGCTCCTCCGACGCAGAGCATCCATCCCGGCCGACGACTGAACGAGGAATGAGGTACCTTTAAATGATGTCATCCAAGATGGCGTCCGTCGAATTTCAATTGGCTGATAGGATTCTATCAGCCAATCAGAATTAAGGTAGAAAAATCTGATTGGCTGATTGAATCAGCCAATCAGATTCAAGTTCAATCCGATTGGCTGCCAATCAGATTTTTCTACCTTAATTCCGATTGGCTGATAGAATAATATTATCTTAGCGACAGATTTAAAAATCAAAAGATTTGAGAGATTTTAGCTCTCAAAGTTGCACTCACCTGGTCTCCTCTCCAGGCTATTCTGAACAGGTCTTCTTTTTCAAAAGCGGTTCACGGGCGCGCTGGTAGTGGGAGCGAGCTACATTTAGTTCAATAGCATGAACCGCTTTTAAAAAAGAAGACCTGATCAGAAGAGCCTGGAGAGGAGACAAGGTAAGTGCAACTTTAAGAGCTAAAATCTCTCAAATCATTTGATTTTTAAAGCTGTAGCTAAGATAATGTTACATAATTCTGCACTATGTGCAGAATTAAATAACATTACTTTTTAAGTTTACTGTCCCTTTAATAAAAAAAGTTAAGCAAAAGACACAGACTGCTGTTTCTCTCCAAGGAGCATTCCTTGCATTTCTGGTTATGACTGAGACAACATCTTAGTAAAACATAGTACTGTACTTTAATTTACTTTAGACTTAATTTCTTGTCCTTTAAGTTTTTTTGCATTTAAGCTTTATACTTTCTATTTTATGTTTGATGTATTTGTTTTGTATACAGCAGTGCATTTAGAATTGTGATTTTGCAAATTCTTATTGTGCTTTAAATGTTTCTGTGTAAATTTAACAAATTGGGATTATACTCTGTATAACAATTTTTGTATATTTTTATTACAAATCACATTGTACTTTTTTTTTCTATGTGAAATAAGCCTGTCATTTTCAGAAAGTGGTAAGGCTAGCCTGACAAAGTCACGTTCTATGGTGACGAAACACGTCGGTGGGCAGGGCTAAGGGGTAGCGTGTGTTTCAATAGTGTGGTGTGCACTCTGTGGCTTTGAATTTGTAACTTTGTAATACTGCAATCAATTGAGACTAAATGGATACATGATTATGTTCCATATGCAATACATAGTACATATACTGTAAGCCCTTTGTGAAGTGCTGTTGATATTAGTTATAGGGACTCTAGCAAGAAATCAGATGGCTGGGTAACCCCCACGAAGCTTGCAGGCAGGAGGACGCCTTTGAGCGCATAGGAGTGCCTGTGATGAATGTTTAAATGCTTGAAACTGATGTTAACCCTATACTTACTGTAAAGCGTTATTATTCACCCACACACACCCCTTGGCTGCCTGGCCCTATTTGTTTGTTTTTAACTTAATGTTGGGTCATATACAAGGAACTATAAGAGGATTGTTCATGATATACCCTTTCCTGAAACTTTAGATTATTGTTATGTCTGTGTTATATATTTTTTCAATAAAGTGTTAAATTTTAACCTACTATTTGCATAATAAGTTTATAATTCTACACTGTGCTTAAAGCCCTAAAACCCTTATCGTATCCTAATAAATGGATACATGATTATGTTCCATATGCAATACATAGTACATATACTGTAAGCCCTTTGTGAAGTGCTGTTGATATTAGTTATAGGGACTCTAGCAAGAAATCGGATGGCTGGGTAACCCCCACAAAACTTGCAGGCAGGAGGACGCCTTTGAGCGCATAGGAGTGCCTGTGATGAATGTTTAAATGCTTGAAACTGATGTTAACCCTATACTTACTGTAAAGCGTTATTATTCACCCACACACACCCCTTGGCTGCCTGGCCCTATTTGTTTGTTTTTAACTTAATGTTGGGTCATATACAAGGAACTATAAGAGGATTGTTCATGATATACCCTTTCCTGAAACTTTAGATTATTGTTATGTCTGTGTTATATATTTTTTCAATAAAGTGTTACATTTTAACCTACTATTTGCATAATAAGTTTATAATTCTACACTGTGCTTAAAGCCCTAAAACCCTTATCGTATCCTAATATTTTAGTAAATGGATCATACTCAGATTGGACAAAGTTAATCAGTGGAGTCCCCCAGGGATTAATACTGGGCCCTGTTCTTTTTAATATTTTTATTAATGACTTGGAGCAAGGATTAAATAGCATTATCTCTATTTTTGCAGATGATACAAAGTGGTTTAAGGTCATTAGGTCAGAGAAGGATGAAATTGCGTTACAAGAGGATCTAAAAAAATTTGAAGTATTAGCAGGAAAATGGAAAATTAGATTTAATATGGGGAAATGAAAGTATCTACATTTTGGAAGTAAAAATAAGCAGGACATCTATTATTTAAATGGAACTAGACTTAGCCAAACAGAGGAGGAAAAGGGATTTGGGAGTAGCAATAGACAACAAGCTAAAGATGGGTGCACAATGCCGGGCAGTGGTTTCTAAGGCTAGTAAGATACTAGCATGTATTAAAAAAGGCATTGATGCAATGGAGGAAAGCATAATTCTGTCACTATATGAATCCCTGGTATGACTACAACTTGAGTATGGAGTTGTAATAAAGGCATAAATCTGTAAGAACTCAGATGTGGTTAGAAAAGGGTAATTTGGCATAATACTGTAAGAACTCAGCTGTGTAATCAGGAAGGGGTTAACTCCTCATTCAGATGTACTGAGATCAAGATAGTCACTTTAGAATGTAGAGAGATGACATTACCCTTAGCCCAAAGGATGACCAGCTGGTTAATGATAAAGCTATAAAGAGACCCTATTGTGTGGCCAGATGCCCTCCCTCCCCTGACCACATGGCATGGCTGCAACTATATACCTGAACAAGACATAGGGCTTGCATATGAGTGACATCGTCATTGTGGGAGGGATGAAAAACTTACAATAAAAGAGCCAAAATACTGTGGCTCTCTCACTCTCTTTTTCTTTGGGATCTTGCTCTGATAACATCACGTGAGTACTGAGACATCCATTACAGCGCACCAGATACTTTCATATAGAATTGGCAAATGTATTAGTGTAATATTGATGTTTAATTCAGTGCTGTGTATTTATAAGTGATCTGCATATGTGTAATTATATTTAATCTGCATGTTGTAATTAATGTTTATTTAGCCTCGTAATAAAAGTTTTGTATTGCTGAGACATGACTTGTGAGTTAATGTCCTTACAAGTAGTTTAATTAAGCTAGTGATTGTTTGTTAATATTTTATAGTGGGTATAATAATTCATAAGGGATTATTAAGAGGAATATTAGCATATCACTAAAGGTATAGCAAACGGACACTAAGAAATATAGAGTCTTAGTTATCATTCATTTATTTCAGGAGTGCATTTCTGGGGACCGATCTAAAAAAAAAAGACATTGCAGATGTATAAAAAGTTCAAAGAAGGACCACAGAGCTAATAAGGGGAATGGAGAATTTAAGCTGTGATGTGAGGTTAGCCAAACTGGGTCTGTTTCTCTACAAAAAAAGGCGTTTGAGGTGACATGATTACTTTATATAAATAAATTCAAGGCCCATATACAGAAGCTCTGGTTATTCCAAGAAAATTGTTTGTGACAAGAAGTCACAATTTAAGGCTGGAGGAAAGGAGATTTAATCATTTTTCCCTGTAAGAGCAATACAATTGTATAACTCATTACCAAAGGAGGTAGTGAATGCCAATACTTTAGATACATTTAAAAATGGATTGGATACATTTCTGGCTAGAAACAGAATTCAGGTATTTGATTGCTTGTGTTAAATGGGTCACCTTTTAATAGGATTAATTTAAGCTCAACTGGAGCTTTTTGTAAGTATATTAGATTTGTATAGGTTCAACTTGATAAACTTCGGTCATTTTTAATCCTCATCTACTATGTTACAATGTATTTAGTGTGACCTCCCCTAACACTTAAGCAATAGCAGGAACCTGGGTTATGTAAACCTAAATGGAATGGAACCCTAATTAATGTCATTGTTAACACCTGTATTTTTCCTACTATTCTATGTCAAATGACTGCTGTCTAAAAGGTATATTACATCAGGTTTGTGCAATACATGCTTGAGCATTACATTCACATGTGGTATGAGTTTAATTTATTGGAATCTTGCTAATAAGAACAACTTTCAATCACATAATTCCATTCAAAAATAAAAAAAACTAAATTTGACAGACATAAAATCATTCTTTTGCATCAGCAAGGCCACTCTCAAAGGGAAATCAGCAAACAAACTGGATACTCAAGATGTGGTATTCAAGCTGTTATAAAGAAATTTGAAGAATTAGGAGAGGTCAATGACAAAAAGAGCACTGGAAGGCCAAGAACAGTTTCAAAATATAATGAGAAGTTTCTCAGAGTTTCTTCTTTAAGAGACTGGAAGAAGTCCAGCAAAGGTCCTGGCTCAGCATCTGGCAGCTTCATCTGGATACCAAGTTGAACCTTCTAGAATCCGAAGAAGCTTGATCAGGAATTGTCTTTGTGTGAGGGTATCAGCCAAGAAACCACTTTTTCGGAAGGGGAACAGGGTGAAAAGGCTAAGATATGATAAAGCTCACAAAGATTGAAATGAAGATCAGGGAAAAAGAGTATTATGGAGTGACGAATCCAAGTTTAACATTTTTGGCTCCAATCGTCGACAATATGTGAGAAGAAGAGTATGAGAGAGATGGAAGAATAAGTCCTTGTGGTCTTCATTGAAACATGGTGGAGGGTCTGTCCTGGTTTGGGACTGCATTTCTGCCAGTGTTGTTGGTGTTATTGTCAGATTTGATTGTATCATGAAAGGTGAAAAGTACAGACAGGTTTTAATTTGTTATATCATTCCTTCTTAAAAGTGCCTGATTGGGAATGGTTTTATTTTTTAGTATAATGACGATCCCAAGCACACTACAAATGTATTAAAATCATATTTGTAGAGAAAAACAGCCGAATCTTATAGAGGCATTATTGGATCACCTGGAAAGAAAAAGAAAGAAAAGACAAAATAAATCTAAAGAAGAACTCTGGGAAGTGCTTAAAGGGACAGTCTACACCAGAATTTTTATTGTTTTAAAAGATAGATAATCCCTTTATTACCCATTTCCCAGTTTTGCATAACTAACACAGTTATAATAATATACTTTTAACCTCTGTGATTATCTTGTATGTAAGCCTCTGCAAACTGCCCCTTTTTCAGTTCTTTTGACAGACTTGCAGTCTAGCCAATCAGTGCCTGCTCCCAGATAACTTCTCGTGCACGAGCACAGTGTTATCTATATGAAATATGTGAACTAACACCCTCTAGTGGTGAAAAACTGTTAAAATACAATCTGAAAGAGGTGGCCTTCAAGGTCTAAGAAATTAGCATATGAACCTCCTAGGTTAAGCTTTCAACTAAGAATACCAAGAGAACAAAGCAAAATTGGTGATAAAAGTAAATTGGAAAATTGTTTAAAATGACATGCTTTATCTGAATCATGAAAGTTTATTTTGGCCTAGACTGTCCCTTTAAAGAAGCCTGGTGTAATATACCAGAAGATTACTTCAGAAAACTTCCGGACAGTCTTCCCAAAAGAGTTCAAGATGTGCTTAATGCTAAGGGAGGTCACACTAAGTACTGACTTTTGCCCGAAGAATCCACTTGTTCTTACAGTTGTGTTATTTTTTAAATATATGTTTGCACATATTTCCAGTATTTTCTGTTTGAATCTTCAAAAAGAAAACAAAAAATAAATATGGATGTCTTTAAAACTTTGCAAAAACAACAAATCTAATGGTAGCCTAAGAGTTTTGCACAGTACTGTGTATATATATATATATATATATATATATATATATGTGTGTGTGTGGGTGGGTGGGTGGGTGTGTGTGCATGTATATGTGTGGGTATATAAATATATATATATATATATATATATATATATATATACTGGAGATAATGCTTTGTCATTTGCTTGATAAAGATATAGTAAATAAAAAAATCCTGTTCATTAATTTACAAAAACAAATTAATAAACACAAAAAGGCCAGATTACAAATGGACCGCTATTTAACACGCCCTACTCGTGTGCAAATTTGATCGCATATTCTCATATATAGATAGATACTGTAATCCAGCATCCACTCCTGGTGCCTGGTTTCAAGGAAATAGCACTGTCCTCTAGGGTATAAAATGACACAGCCTTAACAAATTTAAACAGTCCGCTTTATTTTTCACTGTGCAAGTGCAGTTCAAAACAATGTATGTTTTACAACAACCAAACGTACCCAAACCTACAAACAAAAACCTAGCTCAGTGTAAGCTCTTACTGACATACAGGTAGATAACGAGTTGTGCATTCGTGTTTTAAAGCTGAAAAACTAAATTTATGCTTACCTGATAAATTACTTTCTTTTACGATATGACGAGTCCATGGATTTTACCCTTACTTGTGGGATATTAACCTCCTGCTAACAGGAAGAGGCAAAGAGCACCACAGCAAAGCTGTATATATAGCCCCTCCCCTTCCCCTCCACCCTCAGTCATTCGGCCGAAAGTATAGGAAGAGAAAAAGGAAAGGCTAAAAGGTGCAGAGGTGACTGAAGTTTACAAAAAATATAAAAAGAACAGGGTGGGCCGTGGACTCGTCATATCGTAAAAGAAAGTAATTTATCAGGTAAGCATAAATTTAGTTTTCTTTTACAAAGATATGACAAGTCCACGGTTTTCATCCTTACTTGTGGGAAACCAATACCAAAGCAATAGGACACGGAAGAAAGGGAGGGACAAGACAGGAACCTAAACGGAAGGCACCACTGCTTGAAGAACCTTTCTCCCAAAGATAGCCTCAGAAGAAGCAAAAGTATCAAATTTGTAAAATTTGGAAAAAGTGTGAAGGGACGACCAAGTCGCAGCCATACAAATCTGTTCAACAGATGCATAGTTTTTAAAAGCCCATGTGGAAGCCACAGCCCTAGTAGAATGAGCCGTAATTCTTTCAGGAGGCTGCTGTCCAGCAGTCTCATATGCCAGGCGGATGATACTTCTCAGCCAAAAAGAAAGAGAGGTAGCTGTAGCTTTCTGACCCCTACGCTTTCCAGAATAAACAATGAATAATGAAGATGATTGATGGAAATCCTTAGTTGCCTGTAACTAAAACTTTAAGGTACGGACCACGTCCAAGTTATGTAATAGACGCTCCTTCTTAGAAGAAGGATTAGGACACAAGGAAGGAACAACAATTTCCTGATTAATATTCTTATTCAAAACAACCTTAGGAAGAAAACCAGGTTTGGTACGTAAAACCACCTTATCAGAATGAAATATGAGATAAGGCGAATCACACTGTAACGCTGAAAGCTCAGAAACTCTTCGAGCAGAAGAAATAGCAACCAAAAACGAAACTTTCCAAGATAACAGTTTAATATCTATGGAATGCATAGGTTCAAACGGAACCCCTTGAAGAACTCGAAGAACTAAATTCAAACTCCAGGGAGGAGTAATAGGTCTAAATACAGGCTTAATCCTAGATAAAGCCTGACAAAAAGACTGAACATCTGGAATATTTGCCAGGGGCGGAACTACCAGTGGTGCAGCAGTCGCGATTGCGACGGGGCCCACAAAAGGTCCCCCATCAGGGGGGCCCCATCTTCAGCACATTTTTTCATTTTTTTCAAACTTTTTTTTTTATATATACATAATTTCTCCCCTCCCTGCGCCCCCCCCCCCCCTCGCCCCCCTCGTCTGCCTGTGCGGCTGTGTGACTGCTGACTGTCAAGTTCTGAGAGTTTGAACTTAGTCAGAGTGTTGCCGTGGCTGGGTTACCATGGCAACGCTCTGACACATTACCTGCTTAGCGGGAAAGAAGGCTGTTAAGTTAAAGCACAGGAGTCAGGAGAGAGACATGCAGACAGTTTGCTGACCGCACCAACTGCCAACAGCCCAACACTTTTTCAATGGGCAAACAAAATGGTAAATAAATGCGGCCGGTACACAATAAAGATGATGACCTTTTAAATCCTTTGAAAAATCCGGTGAGTTCTGCATTCCTTTTGACTTTGTTATCATATGTGAGTCAAGTGTATATATATATGATTTCATTTCACATATTTAGATTGTATTATAACTTCAAAGTTGTACGGATTGCAGAGAGAGAGGCTGGTTAGTTGCAGATTGGCATTTGAAAAGTGAAGTGACTGGATGTGCTGTGCTGTGGAATAGAGAGCGAAAGCTCTGCATTATAGCAATGTATTTATTTAAATTTTAATCTATTTGACCCTACAGCATATAATTATTAAAAGTCATCAAACCACTAACATAATCTAAAGTGCCATTACACTAAATTATCTACTATAATTCGCAAATAGTACTTTCTTTCATTTGAATGTATATTTTGTTTTGGTTAATATTTTTTTAATGATTTGCTCTATTTTTTTTTAAGGCAATTCTGGTGTGACAGCCCATATAATTACATAGACCAAGGTAGTGCCAGGCAAATGACCCTTGGACACTTCCCATTTGGCCCATAATCTCTCCTCCAATAGCAGGGGAAATCTGAGGGGGGTTGTTTATCCCCTGAAAATGCATGCACTCCTCTTTTTCCCACATATCCTTCTTTGCCTCACACACATCATATTTACAGGAGGAGAAAATAAATTCACAAATCTAATTCCGATTTGTAATATTGTAGTTGCAGATATGCTTCTTTGGTTAACTTGATCAATCAATAATACTTCTTATGTGCACAAACAGTCACCAATAGAATAGAGAATCAATAGGTGACACATGTCATATGTTCCAAGTACTTGTGATTTGAAGTTGTGCATCATGTGTCTGTAAGGACTCAGAGCATGGGTGAGGATACTTTAATGTTAGCATGCACAATACAAGTTAATAAAGCAGTGATAATTTATGTTTTTTTTAACAGTATTGCTTAGATATGAATACAAAAATATAAATTCCATTCAGCTCTTTTAATTGCCCATCAGGGGCGAAACTACAGGGGGTTGACCTGCCACTGCTTGCATTGTGAGTTTGAGATGATGCCTCACTAGTGTCTCTGACTACAGGGGTTAGTGTTTCTGTTTTACTCATTGGTGTTTATGTGTGTGTGTATGTATGCATGTATGTGTGTGACTGTGTGTGTATTTATGAATATGTGTGTATGTATGTATGTGACTGTGTGTGTATTTATGCATGTGACTGTGTGTGTATTTATGCATGTGTGTATGTATGTGTATATATATGTATGTGACTGTGTGTGTATTTATGCATATATGTGTATGTATGTATGTGACTGTGTGTGTATTTATGCATATATATGTATGTATGTGACTGTGTGTGTATTTATGCATGTATGTGTGTGTGTGTGTATTTATGCATGTATGTGTGTGTGTGTATGTATGTATGTGACTGTGTGTGTATTTATGCATGTGTGTATATGCATGTATGTGTGTGTGTGTATGTATGTATGTGACTGTGTGTGTATTTATGCATGTGTGTATGTATGTATGTGACTGTGTGTGTATTTATGCATGTGTGTATTTATGTATGTGACTCTGTGTGTATTTATGCATGTGTGTGTGTATGTGTCTATGTATGTATGTGACTGTGTGTGTATTTATGCATGTGTGTGTGTATTTATGCATGTATGTGTGTGTGTGTGTGTGTGTGTATGTATGTATGTATGTGACTGTGTGTGTATTTATGCATGTGTGTATGTATGTATGTGACTGTGTGTGTATTTATGCATGTGTATGTGTATGTATGTATGTATGTGACTGTGTGTGTATTTATACATGTGTGTGTGTGTGTGTATTTATGCATGTGTATGTGTATGTATGTATGTGACTGTGTGTGTATTTATGCATATGTGTGTATGTATGTATGTGACTGTGTGTGTATTTATGCATGTATGTGTGTGTGTGTGTATTTATGCATGTATGTATGTGACTGTATGTATGTATGTGACTGTGTGTGTATTTATGCATATGTGTGTATGTATGTATGTATGTATGTATGTGACTGTGTGTGTATTTATGCATGCATGTGTGTGTATGTATGTATGTATGTATGTGACTGTGTGTGTATTTATGCATATGTGTGTGTGTATGTATGTATGTGACTGTGTGTGTATTTATGCATGTGTGTGTATGTGTATATGTATGTATGTGACTGTGTGTGTATTTATGCATATGTGTGTATGTATGTATGTGACTGTGTGTGTATTTATGCATGTGTGTGTGTATGTTTGTGGAACCAGCAAATTACAGACCTTGTTACTACAGCATGGGGGGGCAACAGTGTCACTATATACAGTAATAGGGGGTCAGACCATCTCACAAACTGTGGGCACAGCGTACCTTCTTTTGCAGACATGTAATCTGATTCACATTTTTTTTCTGTGTTAAATGTAAAAAAAAAAAAAAAGTATCAAATTCACCTTTTTTTGGGGGGTGGGGGGGCCCTTCTTAGATTCTTGCACCTGGGCCCTGTGGTTTCTAGTTACGCCTCTGATATTTGCCAAATGTTTGTGAAACAGAATTGACAAAGCCGAAATTTGTCCCTTTAAGGAATTCGCTGATAACCCTTTCTCCAATCCTTCTTGGAGAAAAGACAGAATCCTAGGAATCCTAACATTACTCCATGAGTAACCCTTGGATTCACACCAATAATAAATATTTACACCATATCTTATGAGAGATTTTTCTAGTGACAGGCTTTCTAGCCTGTATCAAAGTATTGATAACTGAATCAGAGAATCCTCGCTTAGATAAAATCAAGCGTTCAATCTCCACGCAGTCAGCTGCAGAGAAATTAGATTTGGATGTTGGAAAGGACCTTGAATAAGAAGGTCCTGTCTCAATGGAAGTTTCCACGGTGGCAGAGAGGACCTGTCCACTAGATCCGCATACCACGTCCTGCGTGGCCACGCAGGTGCTATCAGGATCACTGAAGCTCTCTCCTGTTTGATTCGAGGAATAACGCGTGGGAGGAGAGGAAACGGCAGAAACACATAAGCTAGGCTGAACAACCGAGGCACTGCCAAGGCATCTATCAGTTCGGCCTGAGGATCCCTTCACCGGGATCCGTATCTTGGAAGCTTGGCATTCTGTCGGGATGCCATCAAATCCAATTCCGGTCTGCCCCATCTGAGAATCAATGAGGCAAATACCTCCGGGTGAAATTCCCACTCCCCCGGATGAAAAGTCTGTCGACTTAGAAAATCTGCGTCCCAGTTCTCTACTCCTGGGATGTAGATCGCTGACAGATGACAAGAGTGGGCCTCCGCCCAACTGATTATCTTGGATACCTCTATCATCACTAAGGAGCTCCTTGTTTCCCCTTGATGATTGACATATGCCACAGTGGTGATGTTGTCCGACGGGAATCTGATGAATTTGGCCGAAGCCAACTGAGGCCATGCCTGAAGAGCATTGAATATTGCTCTCAATCCCAGAATATTGATTGGAAGAAGAGACTCCATTTGAGTCCAAACACGCTGAGCCTTAAGGAAGTTCCAAACTGCACCCCAGCCCAGAAGGCTGGCATCTGTTGTCACTATTACCCACAAGGGTCTGCGGAAACAAGTCTCTTGGGACAGATGATCCGGCGACAACCACCAAAGAAGAGAGATTCTGGTCTCTTGATCCAGATTTATTTGAGGAGATAAATCCGCATAATCCCCATTTCACTGTCCGAGAATGCACAGTTGCAGGGATCTGAGATGAAAGCGAGCAAACGGAACGATGTCCATTGCCGCTACCATTAATCCAATTACTTCCATACACTGAGCCACTGATGGCCGAGGAATGGACTGAAGTGCTCGGCAAGTATTTCGAATCTTTGATTTTCAGACCTCCGTCAGAAATATTTTCATGGCTACCGCGGAACCCTTGTCTGTGGGACAAATTAACTCTTCTCTTTGTTCACCTTCCAGCCGTGAGTTCTCAGAAAAGACAACACTGTGTCCGTGTGAAATTTTGTCAGATGATATGTTGACGCCTGTATCAGAATGTCATCCAGATAAGGCACCACCGCTATTCCTCACGGTCTGAGAACCGCCAAAAGAGACCCTAGAACCTTTGTGAAGATTCTGGGTGCTGTGGCCAATCCGAAGGGAAGAGCCACAAATTGATAATGTTTGTCCAGAAAGGCAAACCTTAGAAACTGATGATGATCCTTGTGGATAGGAATATGAAGGTAAGCATCCTTCAAGTCCACGGTAGTCATATATTGACCCTCCTGGATCATTGGTAAAATTGTTTGTATTGTCTCCATCTTGAAAAATGGAACTCTTAGTAATTTGTTTTGACACTTGAGATCTAAAATGGGTCTGAACGTTCCCTCCTTTTTGGGAACCACAAATAGGTTTGAGTAAAACCCCTCTCCCTGTTCCAATTTTGGAACTGGACAAATTACTCCCATAGTAGAAAGGTCTTTTACACAGCGTAAGAACACCTCTCTTTTTATCTGGTTTGCAGATAACTTTGAAATATGACATTTCCCTCTTGGGAGAAATTCCTTGAATTCCAATAGATAACCGTTGTTCACTATTTCTAGTGCCCCGGGATCCTGAACATCTCTTGCCCAAGCCTGAGCAAAGAAAGAGAGTCTGCCCCCTACTAGATCCAGTCCCGGATCAGGGGCCGCCCCTTCATGCTGTCCTAGGAGCAGGAGCGGGTTTTTGGATTGTTTACCCTTATTCCAGTTCTGATTAGGTCTCCAGACCGACTTAGATTGGGTAAAATTCCCTTCCTGCTTTGAGGAAGAAGAAGAAGCGGGGGGTTCTCCTTTAAAGTTCCGAAAGGAACGAAAATTATTCTGTTTACCCCTCATTTTAACCAACTTATCCTGAGGTAGGGTATGGCCTTTACCTCCTGTAATATCAAAAATGATTTCCTTCAATTCTGGCCCGAAAAGGGTCTTACCTTTAAAGGGAATAGCTAAAAGCTTATGTTTTGATGACACATCAGCAGACCAAGATTTGAACCACAATGCTCTACGTGCTAAAATAGCAAATCCTGCATTTTTTGCCGCTAATTTAGCAATTTGAAAATCTGCATCAGTAATAAAAGAATTAGCAAGCTTGAGAGCCTTAATTCTATCTAAAATGTTATCTAATGGAGTCTCAACTTTAAGAGACTTTTCTAGAGCCTCATACCAAAAAGCTGCTGAAGTAGTTACTGGAACAATGCAATCTGTATGTTGTAAACGAAACCCCTGATTAACAAATAATTTCTTTAGTAGACACTCTAATTTCTTATCCATAGGGTCTTTGAAAGCACAACTATCCTCAATGGGTATAGTAGTATGCTTAGTTAGGGTAAATATAGCTCCCTCTACCTTAGGGACCGTTTGCCATGAGTCCCGAATGGTATCTGATATGGGAAACATTTTTTTAAAATTAGGAGGGGGAGAAAACGGTATACCTGGTCTATCCCATTCCTTTCTAATAATTTCCGAAATTCTCTTAGGAACCAGAAAAACATCAGTGTAAGTAGGTACTTCCAAATATTTATCCATTTTACACAATTTATCTGGAGGAATCACAATAGGGTCACAATCATCCAGAGTCGCTAAAACCTCCCTAAGTAACAGGCGGAGGTGTTCAAGCTTAAATTTAAATGACATAACATCCGAATCTGTGTGAGGTAAAACATTTCCTGAATCAGAAATTTCACCCTCAGACAGTAATTCCCTGACCCCCAACTCAGAGCACTGTGAGGGAACATCGGAAATAGCTAATAAAGCATCAGAGGATTCAGTATTTACATTAATACCTGACCTACTGCGTTTACCCTGCAACACTGGTAATTTAGACAATACCTCTGTAAGGGTAGTTGACATAACTGCAGCCATCTCCTGCAGAGTAAAGGAATTAGACGCACTAGAAGTACTTGGCGTCGCTTGTGTGGGCGTTAAAGGTTGTGACACTTGGGGAGAATTGGATGGCATATCCTGATTCTCTTCAGACTGAGAATCATCCTTAGGCACACTTACTTTATTTAAAATATGCTTTTTACATTGTAAAGCCCTTTCAGTATAAAAGTTACACAATGAAAGAGGGGGTTGCACAATAGCTTCTAAACACATAGAACAATGAGAAACCTCAATGTCAGACATGTTGAACAGACTAGTAATACCACAAAAGTCGTTTAAACACTTATTTATACCATAAAATAAACATTAGAAAAAACGTGTACTGTGCCTTTAAGAAAAGAAAAAGTGAACGATTTTTCCAAAATGCACAAAAAAACGTTAAATTATTCCCAAATTTAACCTTAAATATCGTTGGTTAATCCAAAAATTACTGCACCCAGAAGCAAAGGCAGAAATAAGGCTTTAGAAGTACTTATATTAACATCTAGTCAAAAGATAGATAAAAATACCCTCTACACCTCGCCACAGCTCTGCTGTGGCGCCTACCTGCCCTCAGAGTACTTTGAATCAAGTTTCCAACCCTTCAGACCAGCTACACAGTCCAGGAGCCACCGAGTTATTGTTTGCTGCTGCTAAGCCTGAAGAAAATGTGCCAAAAATAGGCTCCGCCCCTTAAGGTCAAAAGTTGGAGTAGGCCTAAACAACACTGCATGGGAATGCAGTTTTGCACTAAAGTAAAAATACACACACAATACAACCCTCAAGCGTAAAAACAATAAGTTTTAAGTGCCAAAAATAAAAAACATAAAACATCGTTTTTAACATTATCCCCCATGTCACATAATGCCCAAATATCAACTAATGATAAATATAATATAGGGACTCCAGTAACACCCCTCTAATTAAAATTGGTTTTACTGCTTACCCCATCCCCATACAGGGAAATAATGCCAGCCAGTTCTGATACACCAAGTCTCCTCAGAAAAAAAAGGCTGCACATACCTTAATGCTGCTTGTAGCATGAAACCGGTCTCCACACTGAAGATGTCTCATGGTTACCTTCAGAAGTCTTGTGGGAACCAGCGTAGATCTTAGTTACAAATGCTAAGATCATTAAACCTCAGGGCTGAAATCTTCTTCCATATCCCCCTGAGGAAAAATAAAAAACTTCTTGATTGAAGAAACTAAAACTAACACCTCACTTTACCATGTCTTCCTAGTATAACACAGGCAAAGAGAATGACTGAGGGTGGAGGAGAAGGGTAGGGGCTATATATACAGCTCTGCTGTGGTGCTCTTTGCCACTTCCTGTTAGCAGGAGGTTAATATCCCACAAGTAAGGATGAAATCCGTGGACTCGTCATATCTTTGTAAAAGGAAAATGTCTGCGTTAAAACAGCAACGCAGCCATTACAAGTCTTGTCGGTATAGCTGTGCCGCAAGCCATTTAGCCTGTAACGCAACGTCAGTCCCGCTCATGGGACTTATATAGCGCAGTCATTGCGAGTTTTGTGGTGAGGCTAAAAAACTTGCGTTACACCCTATAACGACAAGATCCGTACCGCCATCTGAGAGCAGTAGTTATGTGTTTTATGCAACAAAACTGTTACATAAAACTCATAACAAGTGTTACAAAGTACACTAATACTCATTCCCCTATGTGAAGAACATTTGAATGTGAAATATTTACAGTAAATACACAGTATAATACTTTATTAAATATGAATAGGGCATAAATATGTTTTTACATGTTTTCATCCACTCAGCTGAAAAGGGCTCCAATGTACTTATAAAAACACATATATATATATATATATATATATATATATACGTATGTACACACACACACATATATATACATACGTATGTACACACACACACACATATATATATATATATATATACATATGTACACACACACACACACATATATATATATATATGTATGTACACACACACACACACACATATATATATATATATATATATATATATATATACGTATGTACACACACACACACATATATATACATATGTACACACACACACACATATATATATATATATATATATATATATACGTATGTACACACACACATATATATATATATATATATATATATATACGTATGTACACACACACACACACACATATATATATATATATATATATATATATATATATATATATATATATATATACTGCATAAATAAAAAGAGAGAAGCGCTCAACCTGGGAACGAACAATAGCATAATAGCTTGTTCTATGGCTAGTTACCACCCTAGAAGCAGCCTCTTTTTGCTCAATATGTGCCTTTCACAGAGAAGAACTTTCCTGTAGCATATCAGTCTGATCCTGACTTCACAGTACAGTCCAGCCCCGAAATACCAGGCAATCCCTCTCTGAACAAGAGAAACAGCAAAACCCCAGACGTACGTTTCGGCCTATTGTGGGCCTCGTCAGTGAGGTGCAGCAGTATCTCTCTAGGCACACTGAGCAACGGGTCCACGTCTGGATTCCCGCATCACACTTAGGGAGACTTCCCTAAGTGTCATAATTTGCATAAATAAAAAGAGAGAAGCGCTCAACCTGGGAACGAACAATAGCATAATAGCTTGTTCTATGGCTAGTTACCACCCTGGAAGCAGCCTCTTTTTGCTCAATATGTGCCTTTCACAGAGAAGAACTTTCCTGTAGCATATCAGTCTGATCCTGACTTCACAGTACAGTCCAGCCCCAAAATACCAGGCAATACCTCTCTGAACAAGAGAAACAGCAAAACCCCAGACGTACGCTTCGGCCTATTGTGGGCCTCGTCAGTGAGGTGCAGCAGTATCTCTCTAGGCACACTGAGCAACGGGTCCACGTCTGGATTCCCGCATCACACTTAGGGAGACTTCCCTAAGTGTCATAATTTGCATAAATAAAAAGAGAGAAGCGCTCAACCTGGGAACGAACAATAGCATAATAGCTTGTTCTATGGCTAGTTACCACCCTAGAAGCAGCCTCTTTTTGCTCAATATGTGCCTTTCACAGAGAAGAACTTTCCTGTGGCATATCAGTCTGATCCTGACTTCACAGTACAGTCCAGCCCCGAAATACCAGGCAATCCCTCTCTGAACAAGAGAAACAGCAAAACCCCAGACGTACGTTTCGGCCTATTGTGGGCCTCGGCAGTGAGGTGCAGCAGTATCTCTCTAGGCACACTGAGCAACGGGTCCACGTCTGGATTCCCGCATCACACTTAGGGAGACTTCCCTAAGTGTCATAATTTGCATAAAGAAAAAGAGAGAAGCGCTCAACCTGGGAACGAACAATAGCATAATAGCTTTTTCTATGGCTAGTTACCACCCTAGAAGCAGCCTCTTTTTGCTCAATATGTGCCTTTCACAGAGAAGAACTTTCCTGTGGCATATCAGTCTGATCCTGACTTCACAGTACAGTCCAGCCCCGAAATACCAGGCAATCCCTCTCTGAACAAGAGAAACAGCAAAACCCCAGACGTACGTTTCGGCCTATTGTGGGCCTCGTCAGTGAGGTGCAGCAGTATCTCTCTAGGCACACTGAGCAACGGGTCCACGTCTGGATTCCCGCATCACACTTAGGGAGACTTCCCTAAGTGTCATAATTTGCATAAATAAAAAGAGAGAAGCGCTCAACCTGGGAACGAACAATAGCATAATAGCTTGTTCTATGGCTAGTTACCACCCTAGAAGCAGCCTCTTTTTGCTCAATATGTGCCTTTCACAGAGAAGAACTTTCCTGTAGAATATCAGTCTGATCCTGACTTCACAGTACAGTCCAGCCCCGAAATACCAGGCAATCCCTCTCTGAACAAGAGAAACAGCAAAACCCCAGACGTACGTTTCGGCCTATTGTGGGCCTCGTCAGTGAGGTGCAGCAGTATCTCTCTAGGCACACTGAGCAACGGGTCCACGTCTGGATTCCCGCATCACACTTAGGGAGACTTCCCTAAGTGTCATAATTTGCATAAATAAAAAGAGAGAAGCGCTCAACCTTGGAACGAACAATAGCATAATAGCTTGTTCTATGGCTAGTTACCACCCTAGAAGCAGCCTCTTTTTGCTCAATATATGCCTTTCACAGAGAAGAACTTTCCTGTAGCATATCAGTCTGATCCTGACTTCACAGTACAGTCCAGCCCCGAAATACCAGGCAATCCCTCTCTGAACAAGAGAAACAGAAAAACCCCAGACGTACGTTTCGGCCTATTGTGGGCCTCGTCAGTGAGGTGCAGCAGTATCTCTCTAGGCACACTGAGCAACGGGTCCTCGTCTGGATTCCCGCATCACACTTAGGGAGACTTCCCTAAGTGTCATAATTTGCATAAATAAAATGAGAGAAGCGCTCAACCTGGGAACGAACAATAGCATAATAGCTTGTTCTATGGCTAGTTACCACCCTAGAAGCAGCCTCTTTTTGCTCAATATGTGCCTTTCACAGAGAAGAACTTTCCTGTAGCATATCAGTCTGATCCTGACTTCACAGTACAGTCCAGCCCCGAAATACCAGGCAATCCCTCTCTGAACAAGAGAAACAGCAAAACCCCAGACGTACGTTTCGGCCTATTGTGGGCCTTGTCAGTGAGGTGCAGCAGTATCTCTCTAGGCACACTGAGCAACGGGTCCACGTCTGGATTCCCGCATCACACTTAGGGAGACTTCCCTAAGTGTCATAATTTGCATAAATAAAAAGAGAGAAGCGCTCAACCTGGGAACGAACAATGGCATAATAGCTTGTTCTATGGCTAGTTACCACCCTAGAAGCAGCCTCTTTTTGCTCAATATGTTCCTTTCACAGAGAAGAACTTTCCTGTAGCATATCAGTCTGATCCTGACTTCACAGTACAGTCCAGCCCCGAAATACCAGGCAATCCCTCTCTGAACAAGAGAAACAGCAAAACCCCAGACGTACGTTTCGGCCTATTGTGGGCCTCGTCAGTGAGGTGCAGCAGTATCTCTCTAGGCACACTGAGCAACGGGTCCACGTCTGGATTCCCGCATCACACTTAGGGAGACTTCCCTAAGTGTCATAATTTGCATAAATAAAAAGAGAGAAGCGCTCAACCTGGGAACGAACAATAGCATAATAGCTTGTTCTATGGCTAGTTACCACCCTAGAAGCAGCCTCTTTTTGCTCAATATGTGCCTTTCACAGAGAAGAACTTTCCTGTAGCATATCAGTCTGATCCTGACTTCACAGTACAGTCCAGCCCCGAAATACCAGGCAATCCCTCTCTGAACAAGAGAAACAGCAAAACCCCAGACGTACGTTTCGGCCTATTGTGGGCCTCGTCAGTGAGGTGCAGCAGTATCTCTCTAGGCACACTGAGCAACGGGTCCACGTCTGGATTCCCGCATCACACTTAGGGAGACTTCCCTAAGTGTCATAATTTGCATAAATAAAAAGAGAGAAGCGCTCAACCTGGGAACGAACAATAGCATAATAGCTTGTTCTATGGCTAGTTACCACCCTAGAAGCAGCCTCTTTTTGCTCAATATGTGCCTTTCACAGAGAAGAACTTTCCTGTAGCATATCAGTCTGATCCTGACTTCACAGTACAGTCCAGCCCCGAAATACCAGGCAATCCCTCTCTGAACAAGAGAAACAGCAAAACCCCAGACGTAGGTTTCGGCCTATTGTGGGCCTCGTCAGTGAGGTGCAGCAGTATCTCTCTAGGCACACTGAGCAACGGGTCCACGTCTGGATTCCCGCATCACACTTAGGGAGACTTCCCTAAGTGTCATAATTTGCATAAATAAAAAGAGAGAAGCGCTCAACCTGGGAACGAACAATAGCATAATAGCTTGTTCTATGGCTAGTTACCACCCTAGAAGCAGCCTCTTTTTGCTCAATATGTGCCTTTCACAGAGAAGAACTTTCCTGTGGCATATCAGTCTGATCCTGACTTCACAGTACAGTCCAGCCCCGAAATACCAGGCAATCCCTCTCTGAACAAGAGAAACAGCAAAACCCCAGACGTACGTTTCGGCCTATTGTGGGCCTCGTCAGTGAGGTGCAGCAGTATCTCTCTAGGCACACTGAGCAACGGGTCCACGTCTGGATTCCCGCATCACACTTAGGGAGACTTCCCTAAGTGTCATAATTTGCATAAATAAAAAGAGAGAAGAGCTCAACCTGGGAACGAACAATAGCATAATAGCTTGTTCTATGGCTAGTTACCACCCTAGAAGCAGCCTCTTTTTGCTCAATATGTGCCTTTCACAGAGAAGAACTTTCCTGTAGCATATCAGTCTGATCCTGACTTCACAGTACAGTCCAGCCCCGAAATACCAGGCAATCCCTCTCTGAACAAGAGAAACAGCAAAACCCCAGACGTACGTTTCGGCCTATTGTGGGCCTCGTCAGTGAGGTGCAGCAGTATCTCTCTAGGCACACTGAGCAACGGGTCCACGTCTGGATTCCCGCATCACACTTAGGGAGACTTCCCTAAGTGTCATAATTTGCATGAATAAAAAGAGAGAAGCGCTCAACCTGGTAACGAACAATAGCATAATAGCTTGTTCTATGGCTAGTTACCACCCTAGAAGCAGCCTCTTTTTGCTCAATATGTGCCTTTCACAGAGAAGAACTTTCCTGTAGCATATCAGTCTGATCCTGACTTCACAATACAGTCCAGCCCCGAAATACCAGGCAATCCCTCTCTGAACAAGAGAAACAGCAAAACCCCAGAAGTACGTTTCGGCCTATTGTGGGCCTCGTCAGTGAGGTGCAGCAGTATCTCTCTAGGCACACTGAGCAACGGGTCCACGTCTGGATTCCCGCATCACACTTAGGGAGACTTCCCTAAGTGTCATAATTTGCATAAATAAAAAGAGAGAAGCGCTCAACCTGGGAACGAACAATAGCATAATAGCTTGTTCTATGGCTAGTTACCACCCTAGAAGCAGCCTCTTTTTGCTCAATATGTGCCTTTCACATGTGTGTGTGTGTGTGTGTGTGTGTGTGTGTACATACGTATATATATATATATATATATATATACGTATGTACACACACACACACACATATATATATATATATATATATATACGTATGTACACACACACACACACACACATATATATATATATATATATATATATATATACGTATGTACACACACACACACATATATATATATATACGTATGTACACACACACACACACATATATATATATACGTATGTACACACATATATATATATATATATATATATATATATACGTATGTACACACACACATATATATATATATATATATATATATATATACATATATATATGTATATATATATATATATATATATATATATATAGTTAGACATGAATATGTATGTATGTATGTTTATGTTAAAGCCCTTTGCCTGTCTTTTTGCCTGCCACCTGAGACCTCATATCTTTAAGCCCTTATAACTTTTTTGTACAATATTTTTTTAAATCATTTTTATTAGATCGTGTCTTATGAGTGTAACTGTAATTTGTATATATTTTTTATGAGGTTGCATTAACCCAACGCTCATTAACTTTAATTGCGCTCAAGTGATTGCATTAACTTTCAACTTGTAATATGAGTGGAATACCCGACAAGTGCAAACAGCTATAAACCCCTCTTTGCTTGTGCTTAATAGTTAACGTGCCACTCATAAACTAGCCCAACATTTGTTGATTCTACATTTAAATAACAGTTTATTTGAAAATGTTTATTGTTTAAAAAAAGATAAATTATCCCTTTATTGCCCATTCTCCAGTTTTGCATAACCAACAATATTATATTAATACACTTTTCACCTCTGTAAATACCTTGTATCTAAGCTTCTGCAGACTGCCCCCTTATCTCAGTTCTCTTGACAGACTTACATTTAGCCAATCAATGCTGACTCATAAAAAATTCCATGGGAATGAGCACAATATTATCTGTAAGGCACACAAAAACTGTTGTAAAAAACTGTCAAAATTCACAGTGATAAGAGGCGGCCTTCAGCAACTTAGAAATTAGCGTATGAAACTACCTATGTTTAGCTTTCAACAAAGAATTCCAAGAGAACAAAGCAAATTTGATGCTAAAATTAAATTGGAAAGTTTTTTAAAATTGCATGCCCTATCTGAATCATGAAAGTTTAATTTTGACGAGACTGTCCCTTTAAGTTTTTCAATCAGATAGAAAAACTTGTTTTTTGAATAAACAATTTTTTCATTCATTAATTCATTAGTGAACCAGTAACAGGAAAATGTGTTCAAATTTGTTTAATTTTTCCACAAAAAAATGCACATTGGCACTTACCGACAAAACCAAACACTGCTGCTTTTATTGAATATAGAACTGATGTATAATACATTAGTTCAAGAGCATTATTTAATAACATATCCCTTCATATATTCATATAAGATGAATTCTTTGTAACATCCTCAAATTCAGCTTTTGACACCTCGTGAAGTGTTAATATCTCAGCAAAGACTCCCTCCCAGCCTCTCATCAAAGATATACAAATTCCCGGTGGGCCAACCCATAAGATCAGCCCTGCCCACCAGTCAGTCATGTGAAGGAGCTTAGCTAATACAGTATTCAAGGACATCTCAAGCACCTTCTCATTGAAGTGGTGATCTGGCCTACCCTTTGGGCGTGATGAGTGAGGCACCAACACCACTCACTTTAGGGAGTCCACATTGTCATGCTGCTCGTGTGGTGCAGAATTGAACAATATCATTCTGCAGTGCATAGTCTTTACTCTGTACCACAGCACTGACATGTCAATGTGGGCACCCCCAAAGCCTGAAGGGTGGTTTGTAAGTGGATTGAGTAAGAAGTGAGTTAATGAAAGAAGGAGCTCTTGAGGTTTCAGTTTGTCATTGGAAAATGGTGCTACCCATCAACGTTCTGCTATCTGTATATCCATAGCAACCTGCCCCCACTTCCTGCTTCCCTTCGCTGCTTGAGAACTGCACAAAGGAGGAGTAGAGCTTGGTTGGGGTTTTGTCTTGTAAGTAGGCTCTCTCCATTAGCCAGTCAGCCCTTGCTGGGAAGGCAGGAGAGCTTATACAATTGATTTCTCTCATCTATGTATATTTAGGTATTGTTTCTGGTAAATATAATTGTATTTCTACTACTGTATATCATACATATGTATTTTCTCTAATGGTGGGGTACTATACATAGAAGGGTGTAATTTTTTTTCTCCATCAAACTAGTACGTCATATTTGGCGTATGGTCCAAATAACAAACTTGAGGGGCACTCTACACTAAAATGCTGGGCCTATTTTTGTTCCCAGGCCATCTCTAAATTATTTATATACTTAAAGGGATAGGAAAGTCAAAATTAAAACGTGCATGATTCAGATAGAGCATGCCATTTTAAGACAATTTAAAATTCACGTCTATTTTCAAATGTGCGTTGTTCTCTTGTTATCCCTTGTTGAAAAAGAATGCGCACATATCCTACACTAGTGTGAGCTAGTTGCTGATTGGTGCCTCCACACATTTAGCTCTTGTGATTGGCTGACTAGATGTGTTCAGATAACTGCCACTAGTGCAATGATGTTTCTTCAGCAAAGAACTAACACTAACAACATAATGAGGCAAATTTAATAATATAAGTAAATTGGAAAGTTGTTTAAAATTGTACGTTGTATCCAAATCATGAAAGAATATTTTGGGGTTTCCTGTCCCTTTAAAGAAATATGGTTTGCAGAATTATACACAGCACAATATCCTAGGCCAGAGGTGACTAATAATCTCTAAAGTGGGACACATACTTTTTTAACCTAGAAAAATGCCTTTCAAAGTCCGATGATGCTCACTGGTTCCCTTGATATATTCTAAAATATGTGTTTCATAATCCATTGCATCTAATATGATGTAAAATAATATTTAATAATCCGGCTATCTACAGGATCTTCCTAATTCTCTATTGTTCTACTTTTAAATGATCTGAAATAACATATCAAAAGTTACTTATTTTCTTCCACTATTATTCCTAGTTATTCAATATTAAATTTGTAATACACTTTGGACTTCATGTACCCAATTTTATTTTTCTCTGTGATGTTGGCAGTTACACTAACACTATTACACATTTTTAGTATGATCTGAAAAAATGTACCTTTTCTAGAAGAAACCTGCTAGTAAAATGCTGAATAAATAGTTCCTCATGGTACAGTTTCTTGATTCTTGAAGCATTCTAAACATTAACATCTCGACTGTATACAACAGTTTAATTACTATGACAATCTGTCTCATTCTTTGGTTATAGTTTTATCCATTCTACTTACTTTTAATCTAGACAAAAACAATACAGTTTATTAAAGTGATTTTTTTTGTTGATTGATTTAAAGCCCAGTATTTAAAAATACAATTTTTACTATGAAGATCCGGCTTCCTCCGATCGTGTGCCTCACGAAATGGACGCCAAAGGGGGCAGACAGCAATTGGAGGAAGCCGGATGCATCATCGATCTGCACAATACTGAAGGAGATGCGGGAGGAGGAACATTGGTGTATTTACAGTAACAAAAAGGTAAGTATTTTTAAAAAAGAAGCGTAATTGTAAAGTTTAATTACTTAAAGTGCCCATGCTTTTAAGAGTATTTTTAAATACTGGGCTTTAAATCATTCCACTATACAATCACTTTAATAGTTTTATTGTATGTATTGCATGCAAAAACAATACAAATCAAGATACATTATTTTTTCTAGACTAGTTTGTTATCGTCCTCTCCTCTTGTGCTAACTAAGCGAACTGTAGCATTTTGAATGACATAATCTTAATTAAGACTCCAATTTCAAAAGATGCTTGTCTGCTGATCTCTTATGTGTAGTTTATTAGTTAAGTTACTCAATCAAACAAAACAACTTGATTAGTCCGTTGTTTCTTAACTTCAGTCCTCAAGGAATGCTGGGACACCAGCTGAGACTGTTACACTAATTGAACTACTGAACAGCCCAAGAAGGAATCTATTTAAAATCTGGCTTCTTAGGATTCCTTGACTGCTATTGAGAAATATTAAATATGTCTGACAAACAGTGGTGGTTTATGAGGGTGTATGGAGTACTAAAGCAGACCACTCTTTTTAAGTTGCTCCTCAATCTTGCTCCTTGGGATGAGGTGGGGGATTAAAATTGTCCCTCCTGCCACTTTCTATTGACATCTACCCAGAATGACCAGCACCAACTAAGACATGCAAATGTCAGTCCATGTGCACCAAAAACTCCAGTCTAGTCTGAGGTTAACTGTCAAAGTTACTAAACGCTGTGCAGCTGTCAGTTAGCACTGGTGAGTACCTAGAACTATGAGTTTTGCAGTGACATGAAACGTGTACTTGGTCCAGTTAGAGTGCATAACAACAGAAAAAGACAAGAGGTGCCTCATAGGGTGAGTATGTCTAAACAGAAGAAAACACTTGATATGGTGACAAGTGGCAACTCACATTTAGATGGGCACTACATGTAGTGCCTGTGAAACAGACTGGAGAATACCGGTCCCTCCAGCAAGACAAACCAGGCACAGCAGCGGTAAGGAGAAAAAACTGCAAACAACAAGCAGACACCACAATGGGGTTTCCTCCACCAGGTATAGTGTAATGTCACAGTCACAAGGTAGACTCCGTCGGCTCCAAGAATTGAACTCTGACTCCCAATCTGCTAGCTCAAGCACCAATACAATTAGATTTGGCAAAACAGTGAGGGATATCGCAGGGTCAGTAAGAAGCATAAAGATTCCTTTGTTAATATAAAAAGCTTTATTTAAAAACAAGCTACGCGCTTCTCAGTGGTATATCCACCGTTTCATCAGGCTTATAAGATTGTTAACAAAACACTGGCTTATATCAGAGTATAAGGTCCGCCCTCTAATTACATACACAGGTGAGGTAGGAAACACTCTTGTGCAACTGACATACATGTTTGTTACATAGTAATTACACATTGAAAACAATGTTTAGAATTTAAAAACAAAGGAACCTTGAATAGTATCAAAAGACACTGATACTGAAAAAGCACAACCCTAATATTTGCAAACAATAAAATGTATAAAATATTAAAAAAATAAAAGATGAAACAAATCATGATATGTGTCAAATTGGTTATTGCTAGAAGAACATGATGTGATTTGTAAATATTTGTAAATATTTGTTGTGAATAAATGCTGTATGAATGAGTACAGTATTTATTCACAACAAATATTTACAAATCACATCATGTTCTCCTAGCAATAATCAACTTGACACATATCGTGATTTATTTCATCTTTTATTTTTTTAATATTTTATACATTTTATTGTTTGTAAATATTAGGGTTGTGCTTTTTCAGTATCAGTGTCTTGATACTATTCAAGGTTCCTTTGTTTTTAAATTCTAAACATTGTTTTCAATGTGTAATTACTATGTAACAAACATGTATGTCAGATGCACAAGAGTGTTTCCTACCTCACCTGTGTATGTAATTAGAGGGCGGACCTTATACTCTGATATAAGTCAGTGTTTTGTTCACAATCTTATATGAAACGGTGGATATACCACTGAGAAACGTGTCACTTATTTTTAAATAAACCTTTTTATATTAACAAAGGAACCTTTATGCTTCTTACCGACCCTGCAATATCCCTCACTGTTTTGCCAAATTAAATTGTATTGGTGCTTGAGCTAGAAGATTGGGAGTCGGAGTTCATTCTTGGAGCTGACGGAGCCTACCTTGTGACTGTGATGTCACATTCTACCTGGTGGAGGAAACCGCATTGTGGTGTCTGCTTGTTGTTTGCAGTTGTTCCTCGTTACGGCTGATGTGCCTAGGTTGTCTCGCTGGAGGGACCGGTATTCTCCAGTCTGCTTCACGCACACTACATGTAGTGTCCATCTAAATGTGAGTTGCCACTTGTCACCATATCAATTGTTTTCTTCTATTTAGACATACTCACCCTATGAGGCGCCTCTTGTCTTTTTCTGTTGTTATACCCTTCACAGGATTCAGGATCCCTTCATCGGAGTGACGACTCGTTGGGTGCATCATGCCATGATGAGACTGTTTTTTACAGTGGACATTGCCTTTCATGTTTGCTTTCTTGTGATTATTATACATTTTGTAACACTTTTTGAACCATATAGTGAGCAACCCCTTTTATATATTATTCCTGTATAGGAGTTAGCCTCTTACATGTGGATATATATATATATATATATATATATATATATCAGGGACGTGCACTTATAAGAGGCAGGGGAGGCAGTGCCTACCCTGCCATATGTGGCCAAAGCATAATTAAATTTTAATTAAAACAAAAAAAAAGTAAAAAAAAAAATATTTTCCCCCATGTAATGCTATGGAGAGGCAAGTACAGGAACGCTTCTCTCCATTGCAGTACATGGGTCAAAGGAAAAGCTGTGCTGCAGCGCCACCTGTGTTCTGTCAATATATTAGCAGCAACAATTGGGACCAATAGGAGGCACCCCTCTTGATGCCTCCTAGCAAGTGAAGGATATATAGATTATTCAGAAGGAGGATGCAGTGAGCAGGGTCATGTGACACAACTGGAAGCTGAGGTAACCTAAGAACAGGTGACACCAAGCAGAAGAGTAAAGTAGTATTCTACATCTCTTGTGATTCACAAATTGTGTTCAGATATAGCTCATTAACAGGGGGGGACAGTAAGTGAGCATAACCCAATACTGATAGGAAGTCAAAGGGTCAATTCAAATTTAAATCCATAATTTAAAACCCAGAGTTTGAAGTTAAGTGTGCAGTGTCCACATTATTTAAATTAATGTTTTTGACATTGAATATTGCTAAGCCTCCCTTTTTCATGGTTATTTGATTTAATTAGGTACAAACTCCATATATGTTATGTCTGTTCAGTCAGAGGATGCAGTATCTATTTTTATTTTTCTCTGTGTCTCCATTTATTTAAAGACTGCTGTTAACTTGTAATTCACAAAGCAATTGAAAGCTGTTGCATTGTGTTTTTAATATGTGCTGCTTTTATACAAGTTTATATTAATAAAAATGAGATAATGAGTCATTTAAAAAAAAAATGTAATTATTGCAGTTAAATGTTTTTAGAAATAATGCCACTGTAAAGTAACTGGTTAAACACATAGTTAAAGGGAGACATTTCAAATTAAACTTTCATGATTGAGGTAGAGCATGCTATTTTAATAGACTTTTCTAGTTATTTATATTTTGAGAATTAATTAATCAACTGTTACTGGCCCCATGTCAGCAAATCAAATTAGTTTTTGAAAGGAACATGAAAGTCATAATTACATTTCCATCATTCAGATAGAAATTGCACACAAAAAATAAATAAATAAACTTTCTATTTTACTTTTATTATGTACTTCATTCTTTTGGTATCCTTTGGTGTCCTTTGTTGAAGAGCATACCTAAGTGGGATGTGCACGTGCGTTTCTTGAACACCATATTGCAGCAGCAGCAGCTGTGTTGGCAGTATTGATAACTTGTCCTTTGTGTAAAATTTGTATGGTAAATTATTTCTATTTTTACAATACAGTAGTGAGTAGAGAAGAGATTGTGTTTCATTCTAATTGCTTAGTAACTGGCACTCCGCCACAGAATTGAGTGTGTGGGTGTCAGTGAGCAGAGTATGAGTGCTTTATTCTCCAGGTAATCAATACATTTCCGATGAGCTGGTGCTTTAGTGCAGTAATTCTCAACAAAGGTCCTCAAGTACCCCCAACAGGCCAGGTTTTCATTATAGCTGAATCAGTGCACAGGTGAAGTAATCAGCTGATCAGTAACTCAGTGGTTACTAACTTGCTCTCACCCATCACCTGATTATGTCACCTGTGCACTGGTTCAGCTATCATTTAAACCTGCCCTGTTGGGGGTACTTGCGGCCCTCTGTACATGTGTCTCTCCGTCGTATCATATCTAGTGCCTCACCAGCCTCTGACCTCACTGCACGTCACTGATATATATATATATATATATATATATATATATATACACATTTCTTGCAGATAGAGTGCAGTTCATATTTTTTTGTTTGTTTTGTATGTGTCTAGGGAAATTACAAAAGGCTTGTATTTGCTTTATTTGTATTTCAGACCATGTGGTTGAAGGCATGCATTATATGGCTGTAGTTTAGGGACCCAGGGTGGAAGAAACCTTGATTGGCTGATCGGAACAGCCAATAGAATGAAAGCTCAATCAGCCAATCGGATTGAACTTGATTCTGATTGGCTGATTCCATCAGCCAATCAGAATATTCCTTCCTTAATTCCGATTGGCTGATAGAATCCTATCAGCCAATCGGAATTCGAGGGACGCCATCTTGGATGACGTCCCTTAAAGGAACCGTCATTCGGCTAGTAGGCGTCGGGAGAAGAGGATGTTCCGCGTCGGAGGTCTGCAAGATGGATCCGGAAGAAAGAAGATTGAAGATGCAATTGATAGAAGACTTCATCCAGATCATGGACCTCTTCAGCTCCCGCTTGGATGAAGACTTCATCCGGATCATGGACCTCTTCAGCTCCCGCTTGGATGAAGACTTAAGCCGGATCATGGACCTCTTCAGCCCCCCGCTTGGGCTTGGATCAGGACATCGGAAGAGCTCTTCAGGACGGATCGGTGAACCTGGCAGGGTGAAGATAAGGTAGGAAGATCTTCAGGGGCTTAGTGTTAGGTTTATTTAAGGGGAGTTTGGGTTAGATTAGGGGTATGTGGGTGGTGGGTTGTAATGTTGGGGGGGGTATTGTATGTTTTTTTTTACAGGCAAAAGAGCTGAATTCTTTGGGGCATGCCCCGCAAAGGGCCCTGTTCAGGGCTGGTAAGGTTAAAGAGCTTTGAACTTTAGTAATTTAGAATAGGGTAGGGCATTTTTTTATTTTGGGGGGCTTTGTTATTTTACTAGGGGGCTTAGAGTAGGTGTAATTAGTTTAAAATTGTAATATTTTTCTTATGTTTGTAAATATTTTTTTATTTTTTGTAACTTAGTTCTTTTTTATTTTTTGTACTTTAGCTAGTTTATTTAATTGTATTTATTTGTAGGAATTGTATTTAATTAATGTATTGATAGTGTAGTGTTAGGTTAATTGTAGGTAATTGTAGGTAGTTTATTGAATTAATTTATTGATAGTGTAGTGTTAGGTTTAATTGTAACTTAGGTTAGTATTAATTTTACAGGTAATTTTGTAATTATTTTAACTATTTTAGCTATTAAATAGTTCTTAACTATTTAATAGCTATTGTACCTGGTTAAAATAAATACAAAGTTACCTGTAAAATAAATATTAATCCTAAAATAGCTATAATATAATTATAATTTATATTGTAGCTATATTAGGATTTATTTTACAGGTAAGTATTTATCTTTAAATAGGAATAATTTATTTAATAAGAGTTAATTAATTTCGTTAGATGTAAATTATATTTAACTTAGGGGGGTGTTAGTGTTAGGGTTAGACTTAGCTTTAGGGGTTAATACATTTATTAGAGTAGCGGTGAGCTCCAGTCGGCAGATTAGGGGTTAATAATTGAAGTTAGGTGTCGGCGATGTTAGGGAGGGCAGATTAGGGGTTAATACTATTTATTATAGGGTTAGTGAGGCGGATTAGGGGTTAATAACTTTATTATAGCAGCGCTCAGGTCTGCTCGGCAGATTAGGGGTTAATAAGTGTAGGCAGGTGGAGGCGACGTTGTGGGGGGCAGATTAGGGGTTAATAAATATAATATAGGGGTCGGCAATGTTAGGGAAGCAGATTAGGGGTACATAGGGATAATGTAAGTAGCGGCGGTTTACGGAGCGGCAGATTAGGGGTTAATAATAATATGCAGGGGGCAGCGATAGCGGGGGCGGCAGATTAGGGGTTAATAAGTGTAAGGTTATGGGTGTTTAGACTCGGGGTACATGTTAGAGTGTTAAGTGCAGACGTAGGAAGGGTTACCGCATAGCAAACAATGGGGCTGCGTTAGGAGCTGAACACGGCTTTTTTGCAGGTGTTTAGGTTTTTTTCAGCTCAAACAGCTCCATTGTTTCCTATGGGGGAATCGTGCACGAGCACGTTTTTGAGGCTGGCCGCTTGCGTAAGCAACTCTGGTATCGAGAGTTGAAGCTGCGTTAAAAATGCTCTGTGGACTCTCAATACCAGAGTTATTTTTATGGTGCGGCCAGAAAAAAAGCCGGCGTTAGTTTTTCGGGTCGTTACCGACAAAACTCCAAATCTAGCCGTGTGTGTTTGCAACAGAGTACTAGACTTTTGATGTGTTGTGTAAATATGTTCTATTATTTAATTTTACCTATGAGCTTTGCACCCAGGCTGCTTTGAGGTTAACTGTCTGAGTCACTGAAAGCTGTGCAGCTGTCAGTATTGGCGAGTACCCAAGGCTGTGAATTTTGCTGTGACATGTGATGTGCAACTGGTCTGGTTTGAGAGTGCAGTCTATTTCCATTATATATATATATATATATATATATATATACATACAGTTTAACATCTCAATGTTCTTTGAAATTAAAGCATAGGACAATTGGAGATAAAAGAAACAACTATAAATTATTGCATCGTTATGTTTAACAAAATTCAATTTAAAATTTTGACTCATCAAAATATTCACCTTTTTTTTAGATATCACAGCCAACCATACTTGTGGCATTCTTCCTACAATGGAAATCAAATATTGCGTGGAACGTTCTTCCTAACACTTGCAGAAGTAACCACAAATTTCTTTTACATGTAGGTAGTTTGGCTTTTACCTTCTGTCCAGTTCATTACACAACAGCTCAATGGAGTTTTGAGTTGAGAGACTGTGTTGGCCATTCCATAATTTAACGTCTACTGTCTTGTTCTTTTCCTCTAAGGAAGTTCTGACATTGCCTGGAGGTATGTTTTGGGCCATTATTTTGCTGTAGTATGAATCCCAGAGCAGATAGATTAATACCAAAGGTTATTGCATGGAGCTGCAAAAAGGTGTAACAGTGTTTTTGGTTCAGGGTGCCACTTACTCACTATGGATCCAGCAAAAGAGCCCCAGACCATCAAGCTTGCTCCTCCGTGTTTGATAGTTGGTGTCACACAATGTTGAACCATCATTGTGTTTTCACAACATTGTAAGAAATACCCTATATGATAAACTAAATATTTTTTAATCCATAAGACCTTATACCAGTCTTCTGTAGACCGCTGACAGTGCTTCATGGCTTAGATAAGCCTCTTGTTTTGCACTCTTAGCAATGACTTTCTTACTACCATTCGACCTGTTAAGCATACAGCTTGACATTTTCTCTTCACAACTGTGAAGCAGTTATGTCACAACTATGTCTTGCAGTACAAAAAATACTTAAAGGGACATGAAACCCCCAAAAAATATTTTATAGTGCAGATAGAGCATACAATTTTAAACAACTTTCCAATTAACTTCTTTTATCAATTGCGATTAATTATATTGGTATCCTTTACTGAAGGAGCAGCAATGCACTACTTGGAGCTAGCTGAACATATCAGTAAGCTAATGATAAGAGGTATATATACCAATCAGCAGCTAGCTCCTAGTTCCTGAACCTACCTAGGTATGTTTTTTCAATAAAGGAAACCAACAGAACCAAGCAAATTAGTTAAGACTGTATGCTCTATGTGAATCATGAAAGAAAACTTTGAAGTTTCATATCCCTTTGAGAGGATGTAGTAACACACTCTGTCTCAACACTATTTTATGCAAACAGAGGGGTTTTAAATAATCAACAAAAGTTGGGACACCTGTAGGAATTGTAAGCTTCTATCTATCTATCTATCTATCTATCTATCTATCTATCTATCTATCATCTATCTATCATCTATCTATCTATCTATCTATCTATCTATCTATCTATCTATCTATCTATCTATCATCTATTTATCCAAAAATTTGAATATTTAGGTTTAGGATATATGAATACCTTTAAAGGGACAGTCAACACCAGAATGTTTGTTGTTTAAAAAGATAGATAATCCCTTTATTACCCATTCCCCAGTTTTGCATAACCAACACAGTTATTATAATAAACTTTTCACCTCTGGGATTACCTTGTATATTAACCTCTGCAAACTGCCCCCTTATTTCAGTTATTTTGACAGACTTGCATTTTAGTCAATCAGTAATGACTCCTAGGTAACTCCACGTGCATGAGCACAATGCTATCTATATAACACACATGAATTAACACCTTCTAGTGGTCAAAATGCATTCAGCTAAGAGGCGGCCTTCAAGGTCTAAGAAATTAGCATATGAGTCTACCTAGGTTTATCTTTCAAGTATAGAATAGAATGAGTGGAAATTACTGGTATCGCAAAAATGCCTTACAATATTACAGAAAAAAAAATTGTTATGGAAAAAGATCCCTAAATAAAAAAGACCACAGTCTAACATAAGCAAAAAAGAAAACTTAATACTTAAAGAGAAATAACAATTTCAGCTTTGAAACAGTGAGACATGACTGTGAGAAACGGAATGCCAGCCATGCCTGTATAGTGTCCCAGAACGCCCATGTAATTATTGTAATTGTAATTATTGTTTATTTATGTTGATAGCAGTTGTCTTTTAATGAATGAGAGATCATTAAAATAGGACACCCCACTTTATTATAGATATTAATGTCAGGAATACCAACGGAACGCTATAAAAGATAGGTGAAGTGATACTTGATTTTGCTTTTACAATCAGACCCCTCAGGAAACTCACAAGCTTCTACAATTCTAGGCTATTGTCTTGGCTCGATGACAAATCACTTTATATGGTTTTAGTGGAAACTTGAGTATCTGGCTAAGTGCCAGTGGCCAGTCATAAAAAAACAATCTTTCATCAAAATATCCTTTCTACAAAAGCCCACAACAGAATTCTCTACTATGCAAGATTAGTGACCAGCAGCAATTTTAACTGCAGATGGATGATAGATGGATGCTAGCTATGATTTGGCTTTCTACAGTGGTCCTAGAGGTGAAAATGTGTTTTGTTTTACCATCAATACACACCCCTAACCACTGGAACTTGCGTTCATGATACCAAGAATTCCCAAACCATGTAGTATTACAAGGTATCAGATAAAATCGTTATGCAGATACATTTCTTTTGCAGGGTATATCACAATCAGCAGAAAGATACAAGGAAGTGTCAAAAGTATTTTGTTTTGCTCATTTTAATTCTATCTCCAACACACTCTGTGAGGTCACTTCTATTAGATGACAAAGATGTGTGCAATAAAACAAACAGCTCATTTTACAGTGGAACTAGATGTACATTTTATCGCTGCAATGCACAAATTCCATAGATGGATGCAGGGCCACCACTATAACTTTTCGGGCACCTTTACTTAACCACTGATCAGCACCCCCCCCCCCCCTTTGACATGTACAATTTTTGACCAAGTGACTAAAACGTATATGCACCTTTTTCTTAAGTGTAGTGAAACTTGGAAATGTTGTAAAGGTAGTAACACACAAACACACAGACACACATAAGGATTCATATTGGGGTCTATTTATCATGCTCTGAACGGAGCTCGATGCCCCGTGTTTCTGGCGAGCCAGAAACACAAGTTATGAAGCAGCGGTCTAAAGACTACTGCTCCATAACCTGTCCGCCTGTTCTGAGGCGGCGGACAGACATCGCTGCAAATCAACCCGAACCAATACGATCAAGTTGATTGATCAGTCTGATCCCGCCTAAAAAGGTCAGTCCAGCACCGAAATACCAGGCAATTCATCTCTGAACAAGGAACACAGAAACCCCAGACTATCGTAGCCATATTCCTCTAAGCACACTGAGCAAGGAGTCCACGTCTGGTTGCCCCTTTTTCCCATAGGGAGACTAAATACATACAGAGAGAACTGCACTCACAGAAACGAACAGCTGGCTCAATACCATTGTTAGCCTGTTCTATGGAGATTTACCACCTGGGTGCAGCTTTTTATTCCAGTAATGCTTTTCACAGGGTAGAACTCTCCTGTAGTATATCAGTCTGATCCGGTCAGTCCAGCGCCAAAATACCAGGCAATTCCTCTCTGAACAAGGAACACGGCAACCCCAGACGATTGTGTCGGCCTTCATTGGGCTTCGTCAGTGAGGTGTAGCCATATTCCTCTAAGCACACTGAGCAAGGAGTCCACGTCTGGTTGCCTTTTTTCCCCATAGGGAGACTAAATACACACAGAGAGAAGTGCACTCACAGGAACGAACAACCAGCTCAATACCATTTTTAGCCTGTTCATTGGCAATTTACCACCTGGGTGCAACTTCTTTTAGCCCAGTAATGCTTTTCACAGCGTAGAACTTTCCTGTATATCAGTCTGATCCTGCCTATTACGGTCAGTCCATCACCAAAATACTAGGCAATTCCTCTCTGAACAAGGAACACAGCAACCCCAGATGATCGTTTCAGCCTTCATTGGGCCTCGTCAGTGAGTTGTATTAGTATTTCTCTAAGCACACTGAGCAAGGAGTCCACGTCTGGTTGCCCCTTTTTCCCATAAGGAGACTAAATACACACAGAGAGAAGTGCACTCACAGGAACGAACAACCAGCTCAATACCATTTTTAGCCTTTTCATCCCAGTAATGCTTTTCACAGCGTAGAACTTTCCTGTATATCAGTCTGATCCTGCCTATTATGGTCAGTCCAGCGACGGAATACCAGGCAATTCCTCTCTGAACAAAGAACACAGCAACCCCAGACGATTGTTTCAGCCTTAATTGGGTGTAGCCATATTCTAGTGCACTTCTCTCTGTGTGTATTTAGTTTCCCTATGGGAAAAAAGAGGCAACCAGACGTGGACTCCTTGCACAGTGTGCTTAGAGGAATACTGCTACACCTCACTGACGAGGCCCAATGAAGGCCGAAACGATCATCTGGGGTTGCTGTGTTCCTTGTTCAGAGAGGAATTGCCTGGTATTTTGGTGCTGGACTGACCATAATAGGCGGGATCAGACTGATATACTACAGGACATGTCTACTCTGTGAAAAGCATTACTGGGCTAAAAGAAGTTACACCCAGGTGGTAAATTGCCATAGAGCAGGCTAACAATGGTATTGAGCTGGTTGTTCGTTCCTGTGAGTGCACTTCTCTCTTTGTGTGTGTGTATATATATATATATATATATATATATCAATCTGCCAAAAGAGCACCTACCATTTATGTATTGAGGAGGAAACATTTCTGCATGGTTTAAAATATATAGTTTTTACAGCATTGTCAAAAAAATCATAAATACACTGCTGCATAATGCTAAAAAAATGTGTTTTATGGACCCCTGGCCCCACCATACAACTACTACCACACTGAAGTTACAATTCAAAATTGCACAAATAAATAAAAAACATTTACTAAGTAAGTTCTACCTCCTCTGCAAATGAAAGTGATCTGCCGTCTGACAAACTTAAGTGCCAAGTCTGTCTCACACTGTGCATAGTGGTTTAGTGCACACTCAGATATCCTCTCAAATGCTAATGCTTTACTCCTTGCAATGACATTTCCCATGCTCAATAGCACTCTGCTGTAGCGCCCTATAGTGGCTGCCAAAATGTTAAAAAATAAAAATATATATATATATTTTAATAATAGTTGTGCTTGCCTCATGGGGCCCACTGGGCACCTGACAGGAGTCACCCTATTCAGCCCCTGATGGTGGCCCTGGATGGATGTTTCATATTATTTTTGTTCTAGCGCTTCTTGGTGACACTGCTGAATATACAGATGTAGCAATTCTAGATAGGGGGGTCTGCATTGACTAGATTGGCACTTTTGTTATATGCAGATATTTTCTAGTTACTATCATGTGCATTTTACTGCTAATAGACAATCTGTACATTTATACATTAAACCTTTGACAAAAGTATATTTCCATAATGCCTCCCTTCTGTATTAATGGCAGAGTAAAGTTAAAATGAAACTATCATAATACAGACAGAGCATGTCATTTTAAGACATATTTAAATAGCCTTTAAAATTCACCTCTGTTATTAAATGTACTTTGTTTCTCTTGGTATCCTTTGTTAAAAAGCATATGTACATATCCTCAGAAGCAGCAATGCGCTTGGGAGCTAGCTGAAGATTGGTGGCTACACCTTATTTGTTTCTTCTCATTGGCTCAACAGATGTATTCAACTAACTCCCAGTAGCACATTACTGCTCTGGAGCTGCATTTAACTATGTGTTTAATCCCTTTGCGAGGATAATTTGCAAGCAATTGTTCAATAATAATGCTTGAATATATTAGGTCACTTTAAAGCCCGGGTTCATATAACCACACAGGAATACTTGTATAGCAAGAGACCATTCATCTCACACTGCAGTTCATTATTTGTTTCACAAAATGCAGTGTAGCAAAATACAAAATGTGATGTAAGCATGACTAGCTGTACAAAGTGTATTTTGCAGGATCTTTACACATGCTATTGGATTCATACAAATGAACAAAAATCACTAATGTTTCATTTATTAAAAAAAAACAGCACCACAGCCATTACAAGTCTTATCGGTATAGGTGTACCGCAAGCCTTTTAGCCTGTAACGCAACGTCAGTACCACACGCGTAAATATGATGTTTTTTAATGAGATTCCCATAGCGCTGGTATTACAAGGTTTTTCTGAGAGGCTAAAAAGCGAGCGTTACACTCTAAAATGACAAGATCCGTAACGCCATCTAAAGTCAGTAGTTATGAGTTTTATGCTACAAAGCTGTAACATAAAACTCATAACTTAAGTGTTACAAAGTACACTAAACACCCATAAACTACCCATTAACCCCTAAACCGAGGCCCTCCCACATCGCAAACACTATATCAAATTTATTAACCCCTAATCTGCCGCTCCCGACATCGCCGCCACTAATAAAATGTATTAACCCCTATTCCGCCGCTTCCCAACATCGTCACCACTATAATACACTTATTAACCCCTAAACCGCCGCACTCCCACATCGCAAACACTATACTATAGTTATTAAGCCCTACATCGCCGCCACTATCATAAACCTATTAACCCCTAAACCGCAAGTCCCTCACAATTAAATAAACTAAAGTAAACTATCAACCCCTAAACCGAAAGCCATCCACATCACAATAAACTAATTTAAACCAGTAACCCCTAAACCTAACAACCCCCTAACTTTAGATTAAAATTACAATTTCCCTATCTTAAATTAAATTAAAATTTATCTGTCAAATTTAAAAAACTAACGGCTAGATTACGAGTTGTGCGTTAGGGTAAAAAAGCAGCATTAAGAGGTCTTAACGCTGCTTTGTTATGCCCGCTGGTATTACGAGTCTTGCAGGTTTAGGGTGACCTCATACTTCTTTGGCCTTACCGCAAAACGACTTACGTAAACTTCGTAAAGTCTTTTTTCTATGGGACTTCCATATCGCCAGTATTACGAGTCTGTCCTGGGAGGCCAAAAAGTGAGGGGTACACCCTACCCTGTCAAGATCCCTAACGCATTTAAAAGTCAGTAGTTATGAGTTTTATGGTACAACGCTGTAGCATAAAACACATAACTAAAGTGCTAAAAAGTACACTAACACCCATAAACTACCTATTAACCACTAAACCGAGGCCCTCCCGCATCACAAATACTAAAATAAAATTTTTAACCCCTAATCTGCCGCTCCGGACACCGCTGCCACCTACATTATATTTATGAACCCCTAATGTCCTGCCCCCAACATCGCCGACACCTACATTATAATTATTAACCCCTAATCTGCCGCCCCCAACGTCGCCGCCACCTACCTTCACTTATTAACCCCTAATCTTCCGCCCCCAACGTCGCCGCCACTATAATAAACATATTAACCCCTAAACCGCTGCACTCCCGCCTCGCAAACATTAGTTAAATATTATTAACCCCTAATCTGCCGTCCCTAACATCGCCTCCACCTACCTACATTTATTAACCCCTAATCTTCCACCCCCAACGTCGCCACCACTATATTAAAGTTATTAACCCCTAAACCTAACATCCACTAACTTAAATATAATTTAAATAAGTCTAAATAAAATTACTATCATTAACTAAATTATTCCTATTTAAATTTAAATACTTACCTGTAAAATAAACCCTAAGCTAGCTACAATATAACTAATAGTTACATTGTAGCTAACTAAGGATTTATTTTTATTTTACAGGCAAATTTGTATTTATTTTAACTAGGTAGAATAGTTATTAAATAGTTATTAACTATTTAATAACTACCTAGCTAAAATAAATACAAATTTACCTGTAAAATAAAACCTAACCTAAGTTAACACCTAACACTACAATATAATTAAATAAATTAACTAAATTAAATTAGCTAAAGTACAAAAAAAACAGATTACAGAAATTTAAACTAATTACACCTAATCTAATAGCCCTATCAAAATAAAAAAGCTCCCCAAAATAAAATAAAAAAACCCTAGCCTAAACTAAACTACCAATAGCCCTTAAAAGGGCCTTTTGCGGGGCATTGCCCCAAAGTAATCAGCTCTTTTACCTGTAAAAAAAATGCAAACAACCCCCACAACAGTAAAACCCACCACCCACACAACCAACCCCCCAAATAAAATACTATCTAAAAAAAACTAAGCTCCCCATTGCCATGAAAAGGGCATTTGGATGGGCATTGCCCTTAAAAGGGCAGTTAGCTCTTTTGCCGCCCAAACCCTAATCTAAAAAATAAAACCCACCCAATACACCCTTAAATAAACACTAAACACTAACCCCCTGAAGATTGACTTACCGGGAGACGTCTTCATCCAAGCCAGGCAGAAGTGGTCCTCCAGACGGGCAGAAGTCTTCATCCAAGCCGGGCAGAAGTGGTCCTCCAGACGGGCAGAAGTCTTCATCCAGACGGCATCTTCTATCTTCATCCATCCGGCATGGAGAGGGTCCATCTTCAAGACATCTGACGACTAAAACAGAATGAAGGTACCTTTAAGTGACGTCATCCAAGATGGCGTCCCTTAGATTCTGATTGGCTGATAGAATTCTATCAGCCAATCAGAATTAAGGTAGAAAAAATCCTATTGGCTGATCCAATGCTCCAATAGGATTGAGCTCGCATTCTATTGACTGTTCCAATCAGCCAATAGAATGCAAACTCAATCCTATTGGCTGATTGGATCAGCCAATAGGATTTTTTCTACCTTAATTCTGATTGGCTGATAGCCAATTGGAATATAAGGCACGCCATCTTGGATGACGCCACTTAAAGGTACATTCATTCTGTTTTAGTCATCAGATGAAGAGGATGCTCCGCGTCGGATGTCTTGAAGATGGACCCGCTTTGCGCTGGATGGATGAAGATAGAAGATGCCGTCTGGATGAAGACTTCTGCCCATCTGGAGGACCACTTCTGCCCGGCTTGGATGAAGACATCTCCCAGTAAGTCGATCTTCAGGGGGTTAGTGTTAGGTTTTTTTAAGGGTGTATTGGGTGGGTTTTATTTTTTAGATTAGGGTTTGCGCAGCAAAAGAGCTAACTGCCCTTTTAAGGGCAATGTCCATCCAAATGCCCTTTTCAGGGCAATGGGGAGCTTAGTTTTTTAGATAGTATTTTATTTGGGGGGTTGGTTGTGTGGGTGGTGGGTTTTACTGTTGGGGGGTTGTTTGTATTTTTTTTTACAGGTAAAAGAGCTGATTACTTTGGGGCAATGCCCCACAAAAGGCCCTTTTAACCCCTTAACGACCAACGACGTATGGGGTACGTCCTGCAAAAAAATGCAGTTAATGACCAAGGACATACCCCGTACGTCGTTGGTCTTTGAAAGCAGTGGAAGCGATCCTGATCACTTCCAACTGCTTCATGTTATAGCAGTGATGCCTCGATATTGAGGCATCCTGCTATAACATTTTTTAGCCGTCCGATGCAGAGAGAGCCACCCTGTGGCCCTCTCTGCATCGGCCATTGATGGCCATGTTCGTTGGTGGGTGGGAGCTTACCAAGGGAGGCGGGTGGGCGGCCATCGGTGGGAAGGGGGGCGGGATTGATTGCGGGTGCGCGCGCGGGTGCGCGCGCATGCACAGGAGCGGACGCGCGCGCGTGCACGGGAGCGGGGCGCGCGCGGGCGGGCGGGAACCCTACGCTATGAAACAATGATGGTACTCGGTGGGAGTGAGGGTGGGCAGCTCAAAACTTTAGCAGCTCAAATGTTTAGCGATCTGGTAGGGGTTGGGGGATTGGGGGTTGAGGGAGGGCAGCTACACTACAGAAAATAGTATTTTTTTAAAAAATAAATAAAAAAAAACATATTTCATTTCAAACTGGGCACTGGCAGACAGCTGCCAGTACCCAATATGGTGCAATAAGGCAGAGAGAGGGGGGTTAGAGAGCTGTTTGGGGGGGGATCAGGGAGGTTGGGGGCTAAGGGAGGATACTACAGAACAGAATTATTATTTTAAAAAACAAACAAACAAAAAACCCTCTTATTTTAGTACTGGCAGACTTACTGCCAGTACTTAAGATGGCGGGGACAATTGTGGGGTGGGGGAGGGAAGAGAGCTGTTTGGGAGGGATCTGGGGGTGTGATGTGTCATGTGGGAGGTTGATACCTACACTAAAGCTAAAATTAACCCTGCAAGCTCCCTAAAAGCTCCCTAATTAACCCCTTCACTGCTGGGCATTATAAACGTATGGTGCGCAGCGGCATTTAGCTGCCTTCTAATTACCAAAAAGCAAAGCCAAAGCCATATATGTCTGCTATTTCTGAACAAAGGGGATCCCAGAGAAGCTTTTACAACCATTTATGCCATAATTGCACAAGCTGTTTGTAAATAATTTTAGTGAGAAACCTAAAATTGGGAAAATTTTACGTTTTATTTTTATTTGTTCGCATTTGGCGGTGAAATGGTAGCATGAAATATACCAAAATGGGCCTAGATCAATACTTTGGGTTGTCTACCTCACTACACTAAAGCTAAAATTAAAACTACAAGCTCCCTACATGCTCCCTAATTAACCCCTTCATTATGCTGGGCATAATACACGTGTGGTGCGCAGCGTCATTTAGCGGCCTTCTAAATACCAAAAGGCGATGCCAAAGCCATATATGTCTGCTATTTTTGAACAAAGTGGATCCCAGAAAAACATTTACAACCATGTATGCCATAATTGCACAAGTTGTTTGTAAATAATTTCAATGAGAAACCTAAAGTTTGTGAAAACATTTGTGAAAAAGTGAACATTTTTTTTTATTTGATCGCATTTTGTAGTGAAATGGTGGCATGAAATATACCAAAATGGGCCTAGATCAATACTTTGGGATGTCTTCTAAAAAAATATATATACATGTCAAGGGATATTCAGGGATTCCAGACAGATATCAGTGTCCCAATGTAACTAGCGCTAATTTTGAAAAAAAGTGGTTTGGAAATAGCAAAGTGCTACTTGTATTTATTGCCCTATAACTTGCAAAAAAAGCAAAGAACATGTAAACATTGGGTATTTCTAAACTCAGGACAAAATTTAGAAACTATTTAGCATGGGTGTTTTTTAGTGGTTGTAGATGTGTAACAGATTTTGGGGGTCAAAGTTAGAAAAAGTGTGTTTTTTTCCATTTTTTCCTCATATTTTATAATTTTTTTTACAGTAAATTATAAGATATGATGAAAATAATGGTATCTTTAGAAAGCCCATTTAATGGCGAGAAAAACGGTATATAATATGTGTGGGTACAGTTAATGAGTATGAGGAAAATTACAGCTAAACACAAACACCGCAGAAATGTAAAAATAGCCTTGGTCCCAAACGGACAGAAAATGGAAAAGTGCTGTGGTCATTAAGGGGTTAAAGGGCTATTGGTAGTTTAGTTTAGGCTAGGGTTTTTTTGGGGGGGGGGGGGCTTTTTTTATTTTAATAGGGCTATTAGATTAGGTGTAATTAGTTTAAATTTCTGTAATTTGTTTATTATTTTCTGTAATTTAGTGGTTTTTTTTGTACTTTAGCTAATTTTATTTAATTTAGGTAATTGTATTTAATTTAGTTACTTTATTTAATTGTAGTGTAGTGTTAGGTGTTAGTGTAACTTCGGTTAGGTTTTATTTTACAGGTCAATTTGTATTTATTTTAGCTAGGTAGTTATTAAATAGTTAATAACTATTTAATAACTATTCTACCTAGTTAAAATAAATACAAACTTGCCTGTAAAATAAAAATAAAACATAGCTACAATGTAACCATTAGTTATATTGTAGCTAGCTTAGGGTTTATTTTACAGGTAAGTATTTATTTTTAAATAGGAATAATTTAGTTAATGATAGGAATATTTATTTAGATTTATTTAAATTATATTTAAATTAGTGGGTGTTAGGTTTAGGGTTAGACTTAGGTTTAGGGGTTAATAACTTTAATATAGTGGGGGGCGACGTTGGGGGCAGCAGATTAGGGGTTAATAAATGTAGGTAGGTGGCGGCGATGTTAGGGATGGCAGATTAGTCGTTAATAATATTTAACTAATGTTTGTGAGACGGGAGTGCGGCGGTTTAGGAGTTAATATGTTTATTATAGTGGCAGCGACGTTGGGGGCGGCAGATTAGGGGTTAATAACTGTAGGTAGGTGGCAGCGACATTGGGGGCGGCAGATTAGGGGTTAATAAATATAATGTAGGTTGCGTCGATGTTGGGGGCAGCAGATTAGGGGTTCATAAGTATAATGTCGGTGGCGGCGGTGTCCGGAGCGGCAGATTAGGGGTTAATAATATAATGCAGGTGTCGGCGATGTCGGGGGCGACAGATTAGGGGTTAATAAGTTTAAGATTAGGGGTGTTTAGACTTGGGGTTCATGTTCGGGTGTTAGGTGTAGACATACATTTTTTTCCCCATAGGAATCAATGGGGCTGCGTTAAGGAGTTTTACGCTGCTTTTTTGCAGGTGTTAGACTTTTTCAGACGGCTCTCCCCGTTGATTCCTATGGGGAAATCGTGCACGAGCACGTACGACTAGCTCACCACTGATTTAAGCAGCGCTGGTATTGGAGTGCGGTAATGAGCAAAATTTTGCTCAACGCTCACTTCTTGCCTGTTAACGACGGGTTTCTGAAAACTCATAATACCAGTACTGCATGTAAGTGAGCGGTGAGGGAAAACTGCTCGTTAGCACCGCAAAACTCGTAATCTAGGTGTAAGTTTAAACTAACAATTAAACTAATATAATTATTAAACTAAAATTAAACTAACTACCAATTAACTAAAACTAAACTATACATTAAAAAAATCCTAACACTATCTAATTTCTAACAAAAAAAATTACTAAATTAAAAAAAAAATAACAAACACTAAATTACGGAAAATAAAAAACGAAATTATCAAAAATAAAAAAGAATTACACCTAATCTAATAGCCCTATCAAAATAAAAAAGCCTACCCAAAATTAAAAAAAACATAGTTTACAATAAACTACCAATAGCCCTTAAAATGGATTTTTGTGGGGCATTGCCCCAAAGATATCAGCTCTTTTACCTGTAAAAAAAATACAAAAAACCCCCCCAACAGTAAAACCCACCAGCCAACAAACCCCCCAAAATAAAAAACCTAACTCTAAAAAAAAACTGAAAAGGGCATTTGGATGGGCATTGCTCTTAAAAGGGCATTTATCTCTTTTACATTGCCCAAACCCTAAACTAAAAATAAAACTCACCCAAAAAACCCTTAAAAAAAAAACTATCACTAAGCCACGAAAAATCCACTTACAGTTTTTGAAGTCCCGATTGAACGATCTTCATCCAGATGGCACGAAGTCTTCATCCAGGCGGCCTCTTCAATCTTCTTCCCGGCAGCGAAGTTCTCATCCAAGTGTTGAGAAGTCTTCATCCAGGCGGTCTCTTCAATCTTCATCCAGGCGGCATCTTCTATCTTGATCCTGGTGGCGCAGAGCGGGTCCATCCTGAAGACATCCGGCACGGAGCATCCTCTTCATACGGTCGCCGCCTTATACTGAATCCTCAATGCAAGGTACGCAATTCAAATTGGCGTCCCTTGCATTCCTATTGGCTGAAAACTTTGAATCAGCCAATATGAATTAGAGCTGCTAAAATCCTATTGGCTGTTCAAATCAGCAAATAGGATTTAAGCAGCTCTCATTCTATTGGTAAAAAATTGTATTTTTATTTTCCCCATAGACATCAATGGGGCTGTGTTACGGAGCTTTTCTTTCCGTCATCGCAGGTTTTAGACTTTTTTCTGACCCACTCTCCCCATTGATGTCTATGGGGAAAGCGTGCACGAGCATGTCAAAACAGCGCTTGTTTTTTGTACGGTATGGAGCTTAAAAGCACCATAATTGCCCGCACAAACCAGGTTTTTTAAAACTTGTAATGGCAGCTCTATAGGGGATTAAATAACGTCACTTTTGTTGCGTTCGTTAATTTACCTATAGCGCTCAAAACTTGTAATCTAGGCGTTAATGAATAAATGAATGAAAAATGTATGAAACATAAAAATTGTGATGATTGCTCATGTCGTTACTGTAAAGATGGGAAAATATTAAAATTTACAGTTTTACAATATCTACACATTTTAATAGTGATCTATCAATGTTCATCTTAGTTATTTATTTTCTGTATGTTCTTAAAGGGACACTAAACACAATTTTTTTATTTCATGATTCAGACAGAGCATGCAATTTTAAGCAACTTCCTAATTTACTTCTATTATCAATTTTTCTTCGTTCTCTTGCTATCTGTATTTGAAAAAGCAGGAATCTAAGCTAAGAAGCTGGCCCCTTTTTGGTTCAGCACTCTGGATAGCGCTTGCTGATTGGTGGCTACATTTAACCACCAATCATTAAGTGCAAACCCAGGTTCTGAACCAAAAATTGGCCGGCTCCTAAGGTTTATATTCTTGCTTTTCAAATAAACACCTAGATTACAAGTTATGCTCTAAACTGGGTGCGTAAATAACGAAAAAAAAATAGCGGTCTCGCACTTTACATAGCGCTGCCATTACAAGTTAAGAAAGCCTCCTTGTACTGTGCATTATGGTGCATTAAGCTCCATACCGCACAAAAACCGAGGGCTGGGTTTACGTGCTCGTGCACACTTTCCCCAATAGATTTCAATGGTTAGAAAAAAACTAAATCGCGGAATGGAGATTTCTGTAACGCAACCCCATTGATATCTATAGGGAAAAGAAAACTATGTTTAAACCTAACATAAACCCATATTCTGCCGCCCCAGACATCGCCGACACTAAATAAAGTTATTAACCCCTAAACCGCTGCCTCCCGACATCGGCAACACTAAATAAAATAATTAACCCCTAAACAGCCGCCCTCCGACATCGCCAACACTAATTAAAATGATTAACCCCTAAACCGCCGGTCCTCCACATCTGTACTAATAAACTAAACCTATTAACCCCTAAACCTCTAGTCCCCCACATCGGTACTAATAAACTAAACATATTAACCCCTAAACCACCGGCCCCCCACATCACAAAACACACTAAATTAAACTATTAACCCCTAAACCTAACACACCCTAATTTTAAATTAAACTTACAATATAACTATCTGTAAATAAATAAAAACTTACCTGTGAAATAAAAAAAACTAATTAATTGACTGATTTGCACAGCCAATACGATTTCAGTAGCTCTCATCCTATTGACTGATTTGAAAATGTCAGCCGATAGGAATGCAAGGTACCCCATATTTAAACGAGTACCTTGCATTCAAGCTTCAGTGTACGGTGGTGTTTGTATGGAGAGGATTACGAGTTAATAGTTTAATTTAGTGTGTTGTGAAAATGAGGGGGGGCCAGCGGTTTAGGGGCTAATAGGTTTAGTTTAATATTTGCGATGTGGGGGGCGGCGGTTTAGGGGTTAATAGGTTTAGATTAGTATTTGCAACGTGGGGGGCTGGCAGTTTAGGGGTTACTAGATTTATTTAGTGTTGGCAATGTGGCGGGTCAGCGATTTAGGGGTTAATAGGTTTATTTTAGTGTTGGCGATTTGGAGGGGCGGCAGTTTAGGGGTTAATAGGTGTAATATAGTATTTGCAATGCGGGAGGGTGGCGGTTTAGGGGTTAATAGGTAGTTTATGGGTGTTAGCGTACTTTGTAACAGCTGCCAGTAACCAAGATGGTGGCAAATAGGTAGAGGGAGGAGGGTTAGAGAGCTGTTTGAGGGGGATCAGGGGGGTTGGGGGCTAAAGGGGGATCCAATACTGCATTATATATACTGTATATATATATATATATATATATATATATATATATATATATATGTGTATATAAAGAAATACTTTTACTTTAGAGAGCTGTTTGAGGGGGGTCAGGGAGGGATCAGGAGGTGGGATGTGTCAGGTGGGAGGCTGATCTCTACACTCAGCTAAAATTAACCCTACAAGCTACCTAATTAACCCCTTCACTGCTGGGCATAACACAATTGTGGTGCGCAGCGGCATTTTGCAACCTAATTACCAAAAAGTAATGCCAAAGCCATACATGTATGCTATTTCTGAACAAAGGGGATCACAGGGAAGCATTTAAAAACATGTGTGCCATAATTGCACAAGCTGTTTGTAAATAATTTCAGTGAGAAACCTAAAGTTTGTGAAAAAGTTCACCTTTTTTTTTTTATTTGATTGCATTTGGCAGTGAAATGGTGGCATAAAATATACCAAAATGGGGCTAGATCAATACTTTGGGTTGTCTACTAATATATATATATATGTATATGTGAAGGGTTATTCAGGGATTCCTCACAGATATCAGTGTTCCAATGTAACTACCGCTAATTTTGAAAAAAAATGGTTTAGAAATAGCAAAGTGCTACTTGTACTTATTGCCCTACTAGTCGATAAGCCTGCCTTTTGCTCTCTCTCCCCTCTCATTTGCTCTTTCTCCAGCTCTCTCTCCCCCCTCTCTTTTGCTCTCTCCCCCTCTCTTTTGCTCGCTCTCTCCCCTTCTCATTTGCACTCTCTTTCCCCCTCTCTTTTGCTCTCTCCCCCTCTCTTTTGTGCTCTCTCTCCCCCTCTCTTTTGTGCTCTCTAAAAATTTAGAAACTATTTAGCATGGGTGTTTTTTGGTGGTTGTAGATGTGTAACAGATTTTGGGGGTCAAAGATAGAAAAGTGTGTTTTTTTTAAAAAAAAAATTTCATCATATTCTATAAAAAAAAATTATAGTAAATTATAAGATATGATGAAAATAATGGTATCTTTAGAAAGTCCATTTAATGGTGAGAAAAACAGTATATAATAATTGTGGGTGCAGTAAATGAGTAAGAAGAAAATTACAGCTAAACAAAATCACACAGAAATGTAAAAATAGCCCTGGTCCTTAGCGGTAAGAAAATTGAAAAATGTTGTGGTCACTAATGGGGTTAACAAGCCTCAGCCCATTAAAAAATACATATGAAAAAAAAGATCTTCTCTGTGATGCTGCTGGCTTTTAGTAGTAGCACTAGCTACTTTAAAAGGAAATTACGGTCAAAATGTAAATGCGCATAGATTAATTACATCTTTGAATAGAAATGTACTAAATGCTTCTGGTAAAAGTTATCACTGTTTTAGTGTTAAAATGTATCCCTGCACGTGCAAGTGAAGCATAATTAGATATTCTCAGTGTACCAGGATTTTAAATACTGCAGCTGCATAGAGCACCAATGGGGCTTGTATCAGGTCAGCAATTAACAAATTGAGTCATTACTAGATGATGCAAGCACTAAATGCTGTGTTTAAAATACAGATATATTACAAAAATGCTTCCATTCAAAACATAAATGCATCTATGTGGATTCCAATTTTTGCTGCAATGTCCCTAAATGTAATCTGCTGTTCAACAGTCCCCCATGAACTCATTAATTTTTGGACGAATGGGGAGATTTTATTTTTGTCTGAAACAATATTTTTTTTCTGTGCACATATCTAGCAGGAACTATTTTGCTATGCATCTATACATGCACACACAGTCATAATTTTAATTTGTGTGCACTGGATGCCTGATGTGTATTTATTTACACACCATGGTGCAACTACTCCTATTTTCCCTTCTAATATGTCATGCTGTGTTACACTGATGCTTACAGGAACACTAAACTCAAAATTGATGTCTCCATCAAATGTTGAATTCTAAATAGTAAATGTGGAAAGTTTTTTCATTATATTAACTTGTAATTCAACTTTAAAAATTGTGTGTTTTTCCCATTCTTCCAGAATGGTTGGAGAGCATACTGCATGATCCAGAGCTCTCATCCTGCAACATTTTACACAGTGATTGCTTTATGCATTTATTTATATCTGTATACTCTCCCTAATATTCTTCTTCTTATGATTAATATTATTCTTATTATCATTTATTTGTAGAGTGCCAACCGGTTGCGGTATAAATATACGGTAGGTATAATATTCAAAGGTTTTATTTATAAAAAGCAAATTGGTTTATTTAAACTTTTAACAAACTACATTAAAATAGTTACTATAAAATGCTAAAAAAACAACAACTAATAAATAAATAGTATAGGGAAGCTTCTTCGTTTTAATGTGTCCTCTCATAGTTAAAGGGACAGTAAAGTAAAAAAAAAACTTTCATGATTTAAATAGGCCATGTAATTTTAAACAACTTTCCAATTTACTTTTATTACCAATTTTGCTTTGTTCTCTTGGTATTCTTAGTTGAAAGCTAAATCTAGGAGATTCATATGCTAAATTCTTAGACCTTGAAGGCCGCCTCTAATCTGAAAGCATTTTGACAGTTTTTCACCACTAGAGGGTGTTCATGTGTTTCATATAGATAACATTGAGCTCAGGCACGTGAAGCTCCGCCTCCTAGCAGTCAGCACTGATTGGCTAAATATGCAAGTCTGTCAAAAGAACTGAAATAAGGGGGCAGTTTGCAGAGGCATAGATACAAGGTAATCACAGAGGTAAAAGGTATATTATTATAACTGTGTTGGTTATGCAAAATTGGGGAATGGGTAATAAAGGGATTATCTACCTTTTTAAACAACAATTCTGGGGCGCGATCCGATATACGGCGCAGGTTTCGGCGCAAGCATGGGAACCTGCGCTGCCTGTAATTTCACCTCGCACATCCGGCTATTACATATACCCCGCCGGCAGTTCCTAAAGTGCCGTAAGTTTGATAAACTAGCGATGTCCAGAAATCAGCATAAGTACAAATTTCTGGAGTCGCTAGTGACTTACGGAACTTTAGAAACTGCCGGCGCCTAAGAAAAGTAAAGATAAATCTAAATCTCCCGTAACAGTCTAACCTGCCTCCCAAAAATAGCCCGACATGTAAAACCCCTATATCCGCAATCCCCCCTCTCACTACTAATAATAAATGTATTAACCCCTAGACCGACAACCCCCCACAAAGCAATAAGCCTAATTATTAACCCCTAAACCGCCATAGCCCACAACACAATAAGCCTAATTATTAACCCCTAAACCGCCATAGCCCACACCGCAATAAACCTATTCTAGTATTAACCCCTAAACCGCTATAGCCCACATAGCCTATTAAATGTATTAACCCCTAATCTGCCGCCGCCAACGTCGCCTCCACTATAATAAAGTTATTAACCCCTAACCCTAAGTCTAACCCTAACACTCCCCGAACTTAATTACTATTTAAATAAATCTAAATAATATTACTATTATTAACTAAATTATTCCTATTTAAAACTAAATACTTACCTATAAAATAAACCCTAAGATAGCTACAATATAACTAATAGTTACATTGTAGCTATTTTAGGATTTATTTTTATTTTACAGGCAACTTTGTATTTATTTTAACTAGGTACAATAGCTATTAAATAGTTAATAACTATTTAATAGCTACCTAGTTAAAATAATTACAAATTCACCTGTAAAATAAAACCTAACCTAAGTTACAATTACACCTAACACTACACTATCATTAAATTAATTAAATAAATTAACTACAATTACCTAAAATTAAATACAATTAAATAAAATAAACTATAGTACAAAAAAACACACTAAATTACAGAAAAAATTTTTTACAAGAAGTTTAAACTAATTACACCTAATCTAAGCCCCCTAATAAAATAAAAAAGCCCCCAAAATAATAAAATGCCCTACCCTATACTAAATTACAAATAGCCCTTAAAATGGCTTTTTGCAGGGCATTGCCCCAAAGTAATCAGCTCTTTTACCTGTAAAAAAAGAAATACAGCCCCCCCCAACATTAAAACCCACCACCCACACCCAACCTTACTCTAAAACCCACCCAATCCCCCCTTAAAAAACCTAACACTACCCCATTGAAGATCACCCTACCTTGAGACGTCTTCACCCAGCCGGGCAGAAGTCTTCATCCGAACCGTGCAAAAGTGGTCCTCCAGCCAGGCAGAAGTCTTCATCCGATCCGGGCAGAAGAGGTCCTCCATCCGGGCATAAGTCTTCATCCAAGCGGCATCTTCTATCTTCTTCCATCCGACGAGGAGCGGCACCATCTTGAAGACATCCGACGTGGAGCATCCTTCCTGGCCGACGGACTAACGACGAATGAAGGTTCCTTTAAATGACGTCATCCAAGATGGCATTTTCAGCATTGCAGCAGCAGCTCACAAGAGCTGCTGGTGCAATGCTGCCCCCTGCAGACTCGCGGCCAATGGGCCGCCAGCAGGGGGGTGTCAATCAACCCAATCGTACTCGATCGGGTTGATTTCCGGCGATGTCTGTCCTCTGAGCAGGCGGACAGGTTATGGAGCAGCGGTCTTTGTGACCACGGCTTCATAACTGCTGTTTCGGAGCTTGATATATATATATATATATATATATATATATATAGTCTATTCATTGTCATAGACATCAGTTATATGGTAATAGTTTAATTGCAACTATACCGCTATAAGGCCAACTAGCCTGATCATCTGCATATACTATTAACTTCTAACTGTATATTTTGTGTTATTGGATCACTTCAGGAGGTCAGCTTTATGTGCAGCAAATTCTCACAAAGTTATACAGCTACATTTTATTTGATGCTATAACTCAGTTACTATATTAGTATAATATCTAATATCTTTATATACTTAGTTACACTACAACCAAGCAATACGTGCGGGCCTGATACTGGAATATTCATGAACAAAAGTTCCCTAAACTGCATAGCTACCTGTACATACAATTGTCCAGCAGTGGCGCATGGGAACTCAGACCAACTATTAGGTGAACAAGAAAATGTGCAAATATTGGAATAGACCTGTACGTCATAGGCACAACATATTTAGTGTATTATCTGTTCCAATACCATTTACACACCTTTTACTATTCTTGGCTATCCAGTCAATCATATTTAGGTCTTTAGATGCCAGATCATTGTTTTTAAAGGGACACGAAACCCAAAAAAATGTATTTCTTGATTCAGATAGAGAATACAATTTTTTTTTAAATATATATATATTTTTTTATTGAAGTTAGAAACATGCTACAACTTATATGTCACATTATAAGAAGTATACCAACATAGGTAAAAAATAAACAAAAAGCAAAATCACAACTGATATACTTTTAGAAATATAGTCATAGCCATTACATCACAAAAAAATTTAACCTTGCATGATAAATACCTCGCTTTTTCAGATTTAGTGTTGCTTTAAAACATTCTGCATATATGCATGGCTAAATATATAATACATAGAATTAAGGGATCCCCTTACATCTTGAAACAATCTATAAGTATATGTAACTTTGTGATACAACATAAATAAATTTAAGGGATACCCCATGGCCACTTGTACAGCTTAGGGGAGACATTCTATAGCCATGCACAACCAATTTTGCAATAGAAAAGATTAGAGCGAATCCTTACATCTACAGGCGAAGTCAGATATAAAAGGAAGGACTCTCACATCTTCTAGCTATTTTCCAACATCGTATTTACATGGTTAACCTGTTACATATAAGGTCTTGTTCGCCTCGCAGGGCGTTACATTACCAAAAAAAAGAAAAAGAAAAAAAAATACAATAAATCAAGGGAAGAAAAAAAAAAAAAAAAAAGAAATATAATTAATTCATTAAACACCATAAAGATATTTTGCTTTATCTCAATTAAGAAAAAGCAGGTTATAAACAATTCTAATAACAGCTCTTGAAAAAAGAGTTTGTTCTAAATAATAACCTTTTAACCCTGACGGGCCATCTATTTCGGCTATCTTGTCCTATCTCATTGTTGGTGCTCTAGAGTATTCTACTTAAGTAATTCTATATTGTATTACTAAGCCTATTGGTGTGTTGGGATCTACATTTAACCTATTACCCTTGGGGTGCTTGATGAACTAGGTATGATTAATATAGACCGAAGGGAAAAAACAGAATTTATGCTTACCTGATAAATTACTTTCTCCAACGGTGTGTCCGGTCCACTGCGTCATCCTTACTTGTGGGAATATCTCTTCCCCAACAGGAAATGGCAAAGAGTCCCAGCAAAGCTGGCCATATAGTCCCTCCTAGGCTCCGCCCACCCCAGTCATTCGACCGACGGACAGGAGGAAAAAATAGGAGAAACCATATGGTGTCGTGGTGACTGTAGTTAGAGAAAATAATTCATCGGACCTGATTAAAAAACCAGGGCGGGCCGTGGACCGGACACACTGTTGGAGAAAGTAATTTATCAGGTAAGCATAAATTCTGTTTTCTCCAACATTGGTGTGTCCGGTCCACGGCGTCATCCTTACTTGTGGGAACCAATACCAAAGCTTTAGGACACGGATGAAGGGAGGGAGCAAATCAGGTCACCTAAACGGAAGGCACCACGGCTTGCAAAACCTTTCTCCCAAAAATAGCCTCCGAAGAAGCAAAAGTATCAAATTTGTAAAATTTGGCAAAAGTGTGCAGTGAAGACCAAGTCGCTGCCTTACATATCTGATCAACAGAAGCCTCGTTCTTGAAGGCCCTTGTGGAAGCTACAGCCCTAGTGGAGTGAGCTGTGATTCTTTCAGGAGGCTGCCGTCCGGCAGTCTCATAAGCCAATCGGATGATGCTTTTAAGCCAAAAAGAAAGAGAGGTAGAAGTTGCTTTTTGACCTCTCCTTTTACCAGAATAGACGACAAACAGAGAAGAAGTTTGTCTGAAGTCTTTCGTAGCTTCTAAGTAGAATTTTAGAGCACGGACTACATCTAAATTGTGTAGCAAACGTTCCTTCTTTGAAACTGGATTCGGACACAAAGAAGGTACAACTATCTCCTGATTAATATTTTTGTTGGAAACAACCTTTGGTAGAAAACCAGGCTTAGTACGCAAAACAACCTTATCTGAATGGAACACCAGATAGGGTGGAGTACATTGTAGAGCAGATAACTCAGAAACTCTTCTAGCAGAAGAAATAGCAACCAAAAACAAAACTTTCCAAGATAACAACTTAATATCTACGGAATGTAAAGGTTCAAACGGAACCCCTTGAAGAACTGAAAGAACTAGATTTAAACTCCAGGGAGGAGTCAAAGGTCTGTAAACAGGCTTGATCCGAACCAAAGCCTGAACAAATGCTTGAACATCTGGCACAACTGCCAGTCGTTTGTGCAGTAGGACAGATAAAGCAGAAATCTGTCCCTTTAGAGAACTTGCAGATAATCCTTTATCCAAACCTTCTTGTAGAAAGGAAAGAATCCTAGGAATCTTTATCTTATTGCATGGGAATCCCTTGGATTCACACCAGCAGATATATCTTTTCCATATTTTATGGTAAGTCTTTCTAGTTACCGGTTTTCTGGCTTGAACCAGAGTATCTATCACGGAATCTGAAAACCCACGCTTTGATAGAATCAAGCGTTCAATCTCCAAGCCGTCAGCTGGAGGGAGACCAGATTTGGATGTTCGAATGGACCCTGAACAAGAAGGTCCTGTCTCAAAGGTAGCTTCCATGGTGGAACCGATGACATATTCACCAGGTCTGCATACCAAGTCCTGCGTGGCCACGCAGAAGCTATCAAGATCACCGAGGCCCTCTCCTGTTTGATCCTGGCTACCAGCCTGGGAATGAGAGGAAACGGTGGAAACACATAAGCTAGGTTGAAGGTCCAAGGCGCTACTAGTGCATCCACTAGAGTCGCCTTGGGATCCCTGGATCTGGACCCGTAGCAAGGAACCTTGAAGTTCTGACGGGACGCCATCAGATCCATATCTGGAATGCCCCATAGTTGCGTCAACTGGGCAAAGATCTCCGGGTGGAGTTCCCACTCCCCCGGATGGAATGTCTGACGACTCAAATAATCCGCTTCCCAGTTTTCCACACCTGGAATGTGGATCGCAGATAGGTGGCAGGAGTGATTCTCCGCCCATTGTATTATTTTGGTCACTTCTTTCATCGCCAGGGAACTCCTTGTTCCCCCTGATGATTGAGATACACAACAGTCGTCATGTTGTCTGATTGGAATCTTATGAATCTGGCCTTTGCTAGCTGAGGCCAAGCCTTGAGAGCATTGAATATCGCTCTTAGTTCCAGAATGTTTATCGGGAGAAGAGACTCTTCCCGAGACCACAGTCCCTGAGCTTTCAGGGATTCCCAGACCGCGCCCCAGCCCACTAGGATGGCGTCGGTCGTGACGATGACCCACTCTGGACTGCGGAAGCTCATTCCCTGGGATAGGTGATCCTGGGTTAGCCACCAACGGAGTGAGTCTCTGGTCTTCTGATCTACTTGAATCACTGGAGACAAGTCTGTATAATCCCCATTCCACTGTTTCAGCATGCACAGTTGTAATGGTCTTAGAAGAATTCGCGCAAAAGGAACTATGTCCATTGCTGCAACCATCAATCCTACTACTTCCATGCACTGAGCTACGGAAGGACGAGGAATAGAATGAAGAACTTGACAAGCGTTTAGAAGTTTTGACTTTCTGACATCTGTCAAGAAAATCCTAATTTCTAAGGAATCTATTATTGTTCCCAAGAAGGGAACTCTTGCCGACGGAGACAGGGAACTTTTTTTCTATGTTCACCTTCCATCGGTGAGATCTGAGAAAGGCCAGAAAGATGTCTGAGTGAGCCTTTGCCTTTGAAAGAGACGACGCTTGTACTAGAATGTTGTCCAAGTACGGTACTACTGCAATGCCCCTTGGTCTTAGAACCGCTAGAAGGGATCCGAGTACCTTTGTGAAAATCCTTGGAGCAGTGGCTAACCCGAATGGGAGGGCCAGAAACTGGTAATGTTTGTCCAGAAAGGCGAACCTTAGGAACTGATGATGTTCCTTGTGGATAGGGATATGTAGATACGCATCCTTTAGATCCACGGTAGTCATAAATTGACCTTCCTGAATTGTGGGTAGAATCGTTTGAATGGTTTCCATCTTGAACGATGGTACTCTGAGAAATTTTTTAGGATCTTTAGATCCAGGATTGGTCTGAAAGTTCCCTCTTTTTTGGGAACCACAAACAGATTTGAGTAAAATCCCATTCCTTGTTCCGCCGGTGGAACTGGGTGTATCACTCCCATCTTTAACAGGTCTTCTACACAATGTAAGAATGCCTGTCTCTTTATTTGGTTTGAGGATAAGTGAGACATGTGGAACCTTCCCCTTGGGGGTAGTTCCTTGAATTCCAGAAGATAACCCTGAGAAACTATTTCTAACGTCCAGGGATCCTGAACATCTCTTGCCCAAGCCTGAGCAAAGAGAGAGAGTCTGCCCCCCACTAGATCCGGTCCCGGATCGGGGGCTACTCCTTCATGCTGTTTTGTTAGCAGCGGCAGGCTTCTTTGCCTGCTTACCCTTGTTCCAGCCTTGCATCGGTTTCCAGGCTGGTTTGGTCTGTGAGGTATTACCCTCTTGTTTAGAGGATGCAGAATTAGAGCCCGGTCCGTTCCTGAAATTACGAAAGGAACGAAAATTAGACTTATTCTTGGCTTTAAAAGGCCCATCTTGTGGGAGGGCATGGCCCTTTCCCCCAGTGATGTCTGAGATAATCTCTTTAAATTTTAAACAGAGCACACTTTTTTACTGAATATGTGAAAAAATATGAAGGAATTGTTCAAAATTTACCAAAATTTCACCACAGTGTCTTAAAGCATTAAAAGTATTGCACACCAATTTTCAGAGCTTTAAACCTTAAAATAACGAAACCGGAGCCGGTTACAGTTTTAACCCCTCTACAGTCCCAGCTACAGCCTTTGCTGCGACTCTACCAAACCCAGAGGGGAATACGATATCAAATGACGCCTTCTAGGAACTTTTCCAACTATTTTCAGGTCCTCACACATGCATCTGCATGTCTTGCTCTCAAAAACAACTGCGCAGTAATGGCTTGAAAATGAGGCTCAGCCTACAACTGGGAAGACCCTTCCTGACTGGAAAAGGTGTCTAACATAGTGCCTGACGTTAAAAAACGTTCCCCAAGTTTATAAATGTGAAATACCAGCATAAACATGTATAAAATGCCCAAATAAAGCAATCGATTTTGCCCATAAAAGTGTCTACCAGTTTTATAGCCCATATTAAGCCCTTCATTCTGCTTGAGACTAAGAAAATGGCTTACCGGTCCCCATGAGGGGAAATGACAGCCTTCCAGCATTACACAGTCTTGTTAGAAATATGGCTAGTCATACCTTAAGCAGAAAAGTCTGCTAACTGTTTCCCCCAACTGAAGTTACTTCATCTCAACAGTCCTATGTGGAAACAGCAAAGGATTTTAGTTACTGTCTGCTAAAATCATCTTCCTCTCACAAACAGAATTCTTCATCTCTTTCTGTTTCAGAGTAAATAGTACATACCAGCACTATTTTAAAATAACAAACTCTTGATAGTAGAATAAAAAAACTACAACTAAACACCACATACTCTTAACCATCTCTGTGGAGATGTTGCCTGTGCAACGGCAAAGAGAATGACTGGGGTGGGCGGAGCCTAGGAGGGACTATATGGCCAGCTTTGCTGGGACTCTTTGCCATTTCCTGTTGGGGAAGAGATATTCCCACAAGTAAGGATGACGCCGTGGACCGGACACACCAATGTTGGAGAAAGAAGGAACGAACCTGAGAGTGGAGGGGGGAGGTATGAGAGGGGGCAGACAGAGGATGTGGGAGAAAGGGGCTAGGGGAAAAAAAAAAAGAAAAATTTGGCTTTTGGAAGCGAAGGGGAAGCCTAGATGTTCCTTTCCCTTCCTATTTCACAATTTCAATGCCTTACCAAATTCCCAAGAGAACCAGATCTGAATTCCTGAATGGATAAATTAGATTATCTATTTCTTCTTTTGGGAAGATCTTTATAAACGCTGACCATTTTTAAAAAAATCTATTGATATCCTGTGATTCAAATAACTTTAAGTCATGCTGTTCTAGTATACATTGCTTTTTATACAATTTCTGATCTCTGGAATACTAGGAGTTGTATTTTCCTTCCATTTCTTAAACAATAAGTATCTTGCTGCCAATATAGTAATGTTAACAATAAATTCTTTATCTAATGGAAGTCCTTCTTCTGTTGTAAGGAATATTATTTTTATATATGAAAACATGACATGGGTAATACCTATTTTTCTTAGGGCATTCCCATAGCATATGCTTAAGATTATCTGCACCAAGTGAGCATTTTGAACACTTATTAAATTGGGTATTTCCCCATCTACAACCCTTTTCTGGGGTAATATATGTCATATACAATAGTTTCAAGTGTGATTCCCTCCATGTGGAGGAGAGTGTTGTCCAACCAATGCTATAGATGTTTGGGAATATCCCTCGTCTAAACGTGTTGGCTCTATAAATGATTCCCATTTTTATTCTATTTTTGTTATATTAATTGGGCCATTACTTGCATTCAATAGTTGATAGTTGATAACAGGGAGAGATAGACATTTGGCCATTTTTGGCCAACGATAACCATTTCTCTAATGCTCCTAGCGACCAATTCCAGCCTGATATACTTGCTAACTTCCAAGTATAGTGTCTTAGCTGGAGATAGATAAAGAAATCTTTTTGTGGAATATTAAACTCATTTCTAAGGTCATTAAATGATTTAATGCAATTCCTTGTTGTATCTATTAATTGTGCCACTCTTTCAAGACCTTTTTTCTGCCAACTTTGGAGAGGAGATATTTGTAGTCCTAATTCAAACTGCAGGTTTCCGATTAATTTGAGATATTTTCATTAATTTTTAACAGATTACAGATTTTTAGCCATGCTTTTATTGGAACAATAAGAGAATGAACTTTCTTAATTTCTTTCGGTATGTCAGTTATTTTATTATGTATTAGCGCTATAGGAAGATAAGGAAAGCTGATATTCCTCTCTAGCTCATTATCTGTTACGTAGTCTTTACAATGGATCCAGTCTGTTACTATGCGAGCTAATAAGGCAAGATTATATAAATGTAAATCTGGTAAAGCACAACCTCCATATTTTACAGGAAGAGATAATTTTTCGAGAGAAATTCTAGGTTTTTTGCCTTGCCATATAAATTTTCTAAGTGTTATGTTTAAGAGTCTTATATCTTTTTGCTTTAATAAGATCGGTATATTTTGACAAATATACAGAATTTTTGGCAATAGTATCATTTTATATAAAGCGATTCAGCCTAAAAGTGAAATAGGGAGGTTCTGCCAAATCTTCAATGTATTTCTAGTGGCTTCCAGAATTGGAGAGATATTAAGAGAGTACCACTTTTCTGGATTTGAGGAAATTATAATACCTAAATATTTAAATGAATCGATTGCAATCTTAAGCGGTATATTTTCTATGGGTTGTTTTTGGTATATTAACCAATAGAGTTCAGACTTATTGGTGTTTATCCTATATCCCGAGAATGAACTAAACTGAGATTTGATAGATAGTAATTTAGGGATATTTTTCTGAACATTACTCATATAGATTAAGATATCATCTGCGTATAATGATATTTTCAGTTCTTTCTTCCTTATTTTAATTCCTTCAATATCCTGCCTGATTAATATTGCTAGCAGTTCAATTGCAATATTGAACAGCAATGGGGATAGAGGACAGCCTTGTCTTGTACCTTTCGCAAGATTTATGTCTGTTGATTGCCTTGTGTTAACTAGTAGCTTAGTATGTGCTTTTTTTATAGAGATTATCAATAAATTTAGGAAATTGACCTTTAAACCCGAATTGAGATAGTGTATATAATATATGGTCATGATGAAATGAGTCGAATGCCTTTTCGGCATCGACTGAAATAATTGCTTTGTCTGAATCATCCTGACCACCGCCTTGTTCTATAGTTGGTTCTTTCTTAACATAGTCAATGGTAAGGAATAGCTCGCGAATTTTAGCTGAAGAGTTTCTGTTTGTCAAGAATCCTGCTTGGCTTTTATGTATTATATGTGCGAGAGGGGCTTGTAATCTCTGTGCAAGTATAGATGTCAAAAGTTTGTAATCTACATTTAGTAGAGCAATAGGTCTATACGACTCTTTTTGCAATTTATCTTTACCTGGTTTTAAAATAAGAGTTGTATAGGAAGTGGAAAAACTGGCTGGTGGTAAGCTACCTTCTCTGTACATATCGTTAAATAATTTTGTTAAATATGGAACTATAGCCGGCGACAGTAACTTGTAAGATTCACTAGGCAAGGCATCTGGACCTGACGCTTTATTAATAGGCAAATCCTCTATACCCTTTTTCACTTCTAGCTCTGTAATGGGAAGGTTAATTACTTCATTTATTTCTTCTGAAATTCTTAAATATGAGATTTTCTTCCAGAAATCCTCTCTGTCAAGATTATTTGATGAATTTGGAGAGTAGAGATCTTGGTAATATTTTGCCATTATATTTAAGATCTCTTCTGGCTCTGAGACTAATTTATCATCTTTCTGGATGTGTTCGATAGGGGAATTTCCTCTGTCTTGTTTAACTAATCTGGAGAGTAACTTTCCTGCCTTATTCCCATACTTATATAACTGTGATTGAAGTTTTAGTTCTTGATGAGTGGCTTTATGTAATAGAAAAGAATATATCTTTTTTTGCTTATGCGTATATGTTCCAGGTTAAAGCTGTTTTGTTAATTATATAGTTATTATAGGCATTTGATAAAGATTTCATAATACTTTCTTCTTTTTTTTATAGTTCTTAGTTCTATTGATATTATAAGACAGTATCTCCCCCCTCATAACTGCCTTTGCGGTTTCCCAGAATATCATTGTGCGATCTTTATATTCCCTGTTGAAATAAGCATATTCTTCGAATTTTAAGTTTACTATTGTTTTGAATTCTGGGTCTGTAGCGAGATATTGGGGAAAATAAAAACGATTATTTCTGATTTTAGCATCTTGTGGATATATTTCAAATGTTATTGGAGCATGGTCCGAGATTGTGATCGGCAGGATTCTGGCCTTAAACTGTAAATTTAATAGTTTCTCATCTACTAAGAATAAATCAATTATCGTAAGAGATTTATGTGCTTTAGATAGACAGGTATAATTTCTACTCTCTGGATTCTGGGATATCCATATATCTTTTACTCTTAAGTTATTGAATAACTTGTTAAAAATTTTGGCTTCTAAGTGATCTTTTTTTGTTCTCAGTATTTTAAGGTTGTGTCTGAATTTATCTAATTCTATTTTGGAAAGGTTCTTATTTTGTAAAATGTCCCAGAAGGCATAGTCTATAATATTTGGAGCATAAACATTACAGAGTGTATACACAGCATTACCATGTTTTATTTTTACAATTAAAAATCTCCCCTCTGGTTCTGATTCAATAAGCGTGCTTGTTGTTTTTATTTTTTTACCTATTAGGATTGCTACCCCCTGCAAGATTTTTTTAATTTATGGACTTCTTCTAATTTTATATGGGTTTCTTGGACAAGAGCAATATCTACCTTCAGCTTTTTAAGATAAGAAACAATTGTATTCCTTTTTATTGGAGATGTTAGGCCACCAATATTCCAAGAGACCATTTTACAGTCGTTTACTGTCATTTTTAATTAAGATAATTGTGACATCCTAAAATACAACCAAAACCAAGTGGGAAGGGAGAGAAGGAAGAGAAAAAAAAAAGGGGGGGGGAAGGCCATTCCAGCACCTTCCTTTCCAACCCCCCCCTGTCCACCAGTCTCCCAGTCCCCCCAAATGATCCTCCCCCCTAGATTGTGCTCCCTGTGGCCTAATCCCCTTCGAGACAGCCTAATAGTCAAAATGGTCCTGACCAAGGCATCATCCCTATTTACAGACTGAGTGTTCGTTAAAAAATTCATTTAAAGGGGTTCCTATTTAATTTTATACATTTGATTACTGTTTCAGCTTTTACCTTGTGCTTGAGGAATAGTTTGTTTTATATATTTCTCAGCTTCCTTAGCTGTTTCAAAAAATTGCACTTCATTAGCTATTGTTATTTTAAGTTTAGATGGATATATTAGAGTAGCTTGATACCCTTGGTTTATCAAGCGTGTACAAATAGGTGCTAATTCTCGCCTTTTGGCTGAGGTTTCTGCTGAAAAGTCCTGGAAAAGCATAATTTTAGTATTATCCAGTATGGTGGGTTGTTTTTGCCTAAAATGTTGGAGTAGAGTAAGTTTGTCTTGGTAATTGAGAAGTTTAGCTATTATAGGTCTGGGTCGATCTTTGCCTCTCTCCGGGTTATACCATCCTAATCTATGAGCCCTTTCAACTATTATGCGAGGGTGTGTTTGAGGTAACTGGAGAAGTTGTGGAATAGTTTCTGTAATTAGTTTATTTAAGTCCTCATACTGTTTATTTTTGGGAACACCGATTATTCTGATATTATTTCTTCTTGTTCGGTTTTCTAAATCTTCTATTTTTAGTTGCATTTTCAGTACTTTGGCATTTATTTCTTCTAAACTAGAATTTTGGTTCAGAGTAGTATCCTCTAGGTCAGAAATTCTCTGTTCTGCCTCAGAGATTCTTTTAGAAAACTGCTCTAGTTCTATAGATATAGAATTAATGTCATGTTTAATTTCATCTCTCAGTTGCTCGAATTTGGGGGAGAGGGCTTCTGAAATTTTAGTAACTAGTGTTTGTATATCAAATTGTTCATTTACATTTGATGGACAAATTGGGCGGGATTCTGCTGCAATATCTTGAACGTTCTTATTTTTCCTCTCTCTTTGTTTTGTTGCCATAGCTGAGGGAGAAGTTCTAATTTGTGCAGTGATGTATTTGTCCATAGATTGTGAGATAAAAAAAAATAAAAATTGTGTAATTGTGTCGTGGATTAAGTGATGCTAGATAAGGGGAAGGAAAAGAATTTTCCAATCTCCCTGGGAGAGTGGGGAAAGAGAAGGGCAAAGAAAGGGGGAAAAAAAAAAGGAAAAAGGGAAGGAGTGAAGTGCTGGGGAGAAAATATCCGGTGAATTAGGTGAAAATTGGTAAGGTGTTATAGTGACTTATATAAGGAGTGTTGCAGTGAAAAAGGAGAGAAAAAGAAAAAAAAGGAAGAGAAGGAAAGAGAAAGGGGCAAGGGGCCCGTGTATTCAGAACATCTCAGTCATGCAGATTTTCTGTTGGGAGGGAATATTTCTAATTAGATTATATTTTTTAATCTTATTTGAGTATACAAAGATAGTAGAATTACCTTTATTTGTATTTTTCTAGGATCCCGAAAAGGTTTAGTTGAACTTGCACAGAATTATGTTAGTTTACATTGTACCAAGTTTAGAATAATTTCAAAATGTTTATGAAAATCTCATAAAAACACTGTTAAAGGGACACTGTACCCAAATTTTTTCTTTTGTGATTCAGATAGAGCATGACATTTTAAGCAACTTTGTAATTTACTCCTATTATCAAATGTTCCTTATTCTCTTGGTATCTTTATTTGAAATGCAAGAATGTAAGTTTAGATGCCGGCCCATTTTTGGTGAACAACCTAGGTTGTCCTTGCTGATTGTTGAATAAATTCATCCACCAATCAAAAACTGCTGTCCAGAGTGCTGAATCATGAAAAAAGCTTAGATGCCTTCTTTTTTATATAAAGATATCAAGAGAACGAAGAAACATTGATAATAGGAGTAAATTAGAAATTTGCTTAAAATTGCATGCTCTATCTGAATCACGAAAGAAAAAAATTGGGTTCAGTGTCCCTTTAATAGTTTTCCTTTACATAATACAGAAATACTTCAATTGCCTCGAGCAATCACAATTTTATGCTGTTAACTACTCCCTTTCTATTGAACCCAAGCTTTATAAGCACTTTAAGCTATTTCGCAACTCCTAATAGGATTTCAATAAATTGATGCCCTCTTAAATTTCACTATATAAGGGACACTTAAACTCAGGTAGAATTAGTACCAATAGAAAAGTAAACTTGCAAAGATAGTATATTTAAACTTAAGCGGTAGAAAAGACAAAAGTGAAGTTATATATCAACCTAGGGTTAAGTTTCAACCATTTTTTAATATGTTTTTCTTTTTAAGTGGGGCGTAGTCAATAAAGCAATACACTTTTAGTTTTATTACGCTAGTATATATGCCTTGGTATTCTCTTTGCTATTGTATTTGTTAAACTTATATAGAGTTTTATTAAATTACATCAACATGTGCAGCTGTAGTTCTATCACTCTATTTTATATCATTTCTGCACCTATGTAAAAGGCAGTTCAAGCACTTAAATTCAACGATTTAAATCAAAAAAGGCCTAGGCTCTGCTGCAGATATTTCAGTTACTTTACTCAGTTTGTTCAAATATGGCCAGAGCAAGGATAAGTCACCCTTGAATATTATCAATTTCCGTACATCTGTAGCACAGAAGATAATAAAAAAAATCTAATGTTTTAACACTAAATCCTCAAACACACAAAAATACAATTTCTCTTTTTGTACTCAGCAGCTGGTAAATTTAAAAAAATATGTGTCAGTCCTAAGCCTGTTTTTCTTTTTGGGTAAGGTGTAATCAGTTATGCGATACACTTTTAGTTTTATTACACTGAGTATTTATGCAGTACTATTCCCTTTAATATTATATTAATGAAACTTGTATAGAGTTTCATTAAGCCGTATCATTATATAAAGCTGCAGTTCTACCTCTCTGTTTACTGTAATGTCTATACCTATATAAAGGCCACCTACACATTCAATTCAGTGATTTAAATAAAAAAAAACCTAAGGTCTACTACAGATATTTCAGTTATTTTACTCGATTTAGTCAAGTATGATCAAAGTAAAGATAGACCACTTTTATATATTATGTATCAATTTCTGTACCTCTAAAAGAGAGAAGGTAAAAAATCTGATGTTTTAACACTATATCCTAAGATACACAAAAATACAATTTCTCTTTTTGTACTCAGCAGCTGTTAAACTTAAAGAGATAAATATCAATCCTAATAACTTTGTTTTTTTACCACACTGGATCATATATTTCAACTTTAGTCCAATTAAATCAGCAGTTATCCTGTTTCAATATATTTCTCCTGCCAGTTTTTTCTTTTTTTTTCTTCTTTTTTCTTCTTTTTTTTTTTCCTGCAATAAACAGTTTATGTGCTCCTGCCACAAAACTAGACCCAAGGTGGTTCTATAGTTCCATTCATAGCTTGTGGCTTGCTGTTATGTAAAGAACACCAACATCCAGAAAAAAACAGGATGAAAAGGCAGAGCAAACAACAAAACTAGCAAGCAAGAAGGCGATAAAAAAAAAGTACCTGACCCGATTTTAAGGGATCTCCTAGTCCCAGGGCAGCAACGGTCAAAGTATTCACTCTCTGAGTGACGGGCTAGTCTCCCCCGCGCAGCATCGGTGGGGGGGGGGGGACCCTGAAAGAGTGAAAGAAGCACCTGGGCTTGTTTAGAGACGCAAGCCACTGCACATCAAGGAAGGCGTCTGTTCTTCGTAGCTTTTCCCCTCCTACTGCTCTGGGCGCACCAAACGTGTCAGTACCGTCTGGCCTCATTTACACCAAGCTGTAGGAGAATCATTCCGTCTCCAGGTAGATGCCGGTTCCGGGCATAGATACACTTCCACGCTTCTCCTCTCAGCAAGTGGGGCAATCACACCAGGGGATTTACCAGCCGCCAGACATCAACACCAGGTGATTAACTTTTCTGACCGTTCAGCGTACCTTTGCAGAGTTTTTTGAACACCTTTTTGTTATTCCTCACAGGAGAAAAACAATGCGGTATTTGCAGGGCTAAGAATCCTCTGCTCCCCCTCACGCAGCACCGGTGGGAGGGGGGGTTAGTGTAGCATTCCCGGTATCACAAAAGTATCAGGTTTAGGAGTATTCAACTTCTCCAGTTATTTTATATTAAAACCGGGATGGAAGCAGTTCTTTATAACTTAGCTATTATTTTCCTTCACCAAATTTTACTTTCTTTCTTTGAGTAGGAAACAATTCTTCTTAATAGCAGTAAGAAAAACAATTGTCTCAGTCTGTAAGTTGCTAATTGAGCCACCCACAACCCAGGGTTTAGGCACTAATTCTCTGCCAAACAGCTCTAAGGGAGTAGAGAGCAAGCGTTCTCACGTCCTCACTCCTGTGCTCCACCCAAGACCTAGAGAATGCAATTTTAAACAACTTTCTAATTTACTATTATTATCTAATCTGTTTTATTCTCTTGGTATCATTTGTTGAAGGAGCAACAATGCACTAATCAGAATCGGTAAATATATATATGCAGCAACCAATCAACAGCTAGAACCTAGGTTCTCGCTCCTGAACTTGCCTAGATAAACCTTTCAGCAAAGGATAACAAGAGAAGGAAGCAAATTAAATTATAGAAGTAAATTGGAAAGTTGTATGAAATTGTATTCTCTATCTGAATGCCCTTTAAAGAGCAGGAAAAAGAGCTAAATGCCCTTTTAAGGGCAATGCCCATACAAATGCCGTTTTCAGGGCAATGGGTAGATTAGGTTTTACTTTATTTTTATTTTGTGGGTTTGGGGGGTTGGGGTTTGTATACTGTTAGGGGGTGTTTGTTTTGTTTATTCTAGACTAGGCTTTTTTATTTTGGGGTGTTTTTTTTTTAAGGGTATTAGAATAGGAATATTTTTTGTTTTATATAATTTTGTTTGCTATTTTTTGTAATTTTAGTGTTTTTTATTTTTTGTAATGTTAGATTTTAGTGTAAGGCAGCTTAGGTTTTATTTTACAGGTAAGTTTGTATTTATTTTAACTAGGTAGTTAGTAAATAGTTAATAACTTTTTACTAACTAGTCTACCTAGTTAACATAAATACAAACTTACCTGTGAAATAAAAATAAAACCTAAGCTAGCTACAATATAATTATTAGTTATATTGTAGCTAGGGTAAGTTTTATTTCACAGGTAAGTATTTAGTTTATAATAGGAATTATTTAGTTAATAATTGTAAGTTTAATTTAGCTATATTTTAATTATGTTAAAGTTAGGGGGTGTTAGGGTTAGGGTTTGGCTTAGGGTTTCATTAGGGTTAGGTTTAGGGGTTAATATAGTTTAATTTAGGTTGTTGCAATGTGGAGGGGCTGGCGGTTTAGGGGTTAATAGGTTTATTTAGTGGTAGTGATATAGCAGGCCAGAGGTTTAGGGGTTAATAACTTTATTTTAGTGGCGGCGATGTCGGGGAACTGCGGAATAGGGGTTAATAGATTTATTATAGTGTGGGAGGTTTGGGGTGCAGGGAAATAGGGGTTAATAACTTTAGTATAGTGGCGGCGATATCGGGAACACCAGTTTAGGGATTAATAGTTTTATTTAGGTGGCAGTGATATCGGGGGCAGCCGATTAGGGGTTAATAACTTTATGTAGATGCCGGAACAGCAGATTAGGGGTTAATAACATTATGTAGGTGTCAGCGATGACGGGGACAGCAGATTAGGGGTGTTTAGACTCAGGGCTGCATTACTGAGCTTTTCTTTCCGCGATCGCAGGTGTTAGACTTTTTTCTGACCTGCTCTCCCCATTGTTGTCTATGGGGAAAACATGCACGAACACATTAAAACAGCGCTTGTATTTTGTGCGGCATGGAGCTTAAAAGCACCATATCGCACGCACAAGCCGGCTGTTTGAAAACTTGTAATGGCTGCGCTATAGGGGGTTAATTAACGCAACTTTTGTGGCATTCGTTAATTTCCCTATAGCTCGCATAACTTGTAATCTAGCTGTATGAAAGTTTTGATTGTGCAATCACCTCTTTTTAAAACTTGATTTAAAAGACAACAATACTGTTAGTGACAGTGTGCAGGTGTGACAATCATATTAAAATTAAAACACATCATTTGTAGATGCTAGGGTCCTGAAGTGACTTTTCCTGCAGATCCCTTTAGCTGTACAGGATATCATGTATTTAACACATATACAGTAAGGTTTACTGTCCCTTTAATAAATCTATACCATGTATGTACCTTTCCATAATTCTTGTAACCTTACTCACATTCCTCTTGTATCTAAAGCCACTACTCCCTTCACTTGTGCACTCTGGAACTCTCCCTCTGTTTGCAACAAGCTAACTTCTATCCATGACCTTTTTATCTTCCACTCCCTCAACCTTTTGACTCTCACAGAATCTTGGCTCTCTCCTTTAGACACAGTATCCACTGCTGCACTGTCACATGGGGGTCTCCACTTCAGCCACACTCCTAGGTCTGGTAACAGACAAGGAGGTGGCGTAGGTATTTTACTTTCCTCTCATTGCACCTTCCAACAAATACAACCCATCTCTTCCCTCACATTTTCCTAATTCGAAACCCACATGATTTGCTTATTCTCTCCCCTCTCTATACATGTTGCAGTCATATACCACCCTCCTGGCTCCTCAACTCAATTTCTAGATTACTTTGCTGCCTGGCTACCTTATTTCCTTCCCTCAGGCACCCTGCCCTCATTCTTGGCGACTTCAATATCCCTCTTGACAATACCACTGCCTCCTCTGCAAAACAACTTCTGCAACTCACTTCCTCTTTTGGTCTCTCACAATGGACCGACTCTCCCACTCACAAAGATGGTCACTACCTTGATCTGATCTTTAGCTATCGATGCACTATTTCAGACTTCACAAACTCCCCTTTCCCTCTTTCTGACCATCATCTCCTTGCTTGCAACATCTCATCCCTCCTTCTACCCCTCACACCAAACTTCATAGAAGCATTACATCATTAGATCAGCAACAGCTCGCTAGTTCTCTCGAACCTCCCCTCTCATCGATCTCCTCCTTTTCCTGCCCTGACCAATCTATCTGCCACTATAATTTCACCCTCACATTGGTCCTTGACAATCTGCCCCCCCCTACCATAGCTCGGAAATCATACACTCACCATCAGCCCTGGCACACTCCTCTGACATGGTACCTACCCAGATGTTCCTGTACTGCTGAGCGGCACTGGAGAAAATCTCGGAGTTCAGCTGACTTTCTACACTACAAGTTCACCTTGCACTCTTACTACTCTGCCCTTAATCTTCATAAGCAACATTACTTCCCTACTCTTATCTCTACTCTTTCTTCAAACCAAAAACGTCTGTTCTCCACTTTCAATACTCTTGTCCGCCCACCCCCACCTCCTAATACAACTTCTCTCTCAGTTCAAGATTTTGCCAGCCACTTCAACAACAAAATCGATGCCATCAGAAACAAAATCAGCTCTCAACATACTTCCAGCCTCTCACCCCCTCAAAAGCTTGCAATCAACCAAAACCCACATACCCAAATATTTAGCTCTTTCATCCCTTTACTGAGGAAGAAGTTTCTGCACTTATACTGTGCTCTTACCTCACTACCTGTCCCCTCGATACACATCCCCTCACAGCTGCTCCCCTGTCTCTCTTCTACACTTACCCCTATACTCACACACATTTTCAACCTCTCCCTCAGCACCGGTATATTTCCTTTATCTCTAAAACCTGCACTGATCACACCCATCCTCAAAAAAACCTTCTCTTGATTCAACCTCCCCATCCAACTACTGCCCTATTTACCAACTTTCTCTTGCATCAAAGCTCCTTGAAAAGCTGGTATATGCATGCCTATTCCAGTTCCTTACATTAAACTCCCTCCTTGACCCACTGCAATCTGGATTTTGCCCCTATCACTCCACAGAGATAGCAATTGTTAGCGTTACCAATTACCTACTTACAGCAAAAGCCAAAGGCCACTTCTCTCTACTTATCCTTCTTGATCTGTCGGCAGCCTTTGATACTGTCGACCACCCTCTTTTGCTCCAAACTCTCCAATCCTTTGGCATTTGTGACACAGCTCTCTCATGGTTCTCTTTCTAACTTTCTAACTGTACCTTTAATGTAGCCTTCTCTGGGGCTTCCTCTGCCCCATCACCACTTTCTGTTGAGGTACCGCAAGGCTCTGTCCTCGGTCCCCTTCTCAATCTACACATCATCATTAGGTTCCTTAATAAATTCCCATGGGTTTCAATATCATTTATATGCAGACGACACCCAAATCTACCTCTCTGCACCAGACCTATCTCCTTCCTTGCTAACTAGTGACACTAACTGTCTTTCTCACATGTCTTCCTGAATGTCCTCTCACTACCTCAAGCTAAATCTCTCCAAAATTGATCTCCTTATTTCCTTATTTCTTCTAAAATCTTCAACCCCCTTCTCTCTATTACTGTTGAGAACTCCATCATTACCCCTACCCCGCATGCCTGATGTATTGTGCTCACATTTGACTCAGATCTTTCTTTCACTCACATTCAGACCTTGACTAAATCCTGCCGCTTCCACTTTAAAAACATCTCTAAAATTAGACACTTCCTTACACAAGACACAACTAAGATTTTTATCCACTCTCTCATCCTTTCCCACCTTGACTACTGGAATTCTGTCCTCTCTGGTCTCCCTAGCTGCCACCTAGCTCCTTTACAATCCATAATAAATGTCCCTTCACTGGCTTCCTCTTGCCTCCAGGATTAAACACAAAATTTTAACTCTGGCATACAAGGCCCTCAACTGCATTGCTTCCCACTATATCTCAGACCTTGTCTCCAGATACTCTCCCTTCTGTTCCCTTCACTCTGCTCACAACCTCCTACTCTCCTCCTCTCTTGTTACCTTCTCACATTTCCATTTACAGGACTTCTCCAGATTGGCTCCCATCTTGTGGAACTTTCTGCCTCACTCCACAAGACTCTCCCCTAGTTTTGAAAGCTTCAAGCGCTCCCAAAAGACTCTACTGTTAAGTGATGCATACAACTACACTAACCTTTCCTAATACCAGTTCCTCTCCTCCATTACTATCTGCCATGAACCCCCATAACATGTAAGCCTAAGAGTCCAACTGTTTGCAGACCACCTTCATAAGAGCTAACTGCAACAGTGTACTGGATTTAAAATAAATATAAAAAATAAAAAAAAAGAGCTAACTGCAACAGTGCAACTCTCGGCAGGGCCCTCTACCCATTTGAGCCCTATAAATGTTACCTTGTATACCGCCTATGTTTATAGCGCTGTGGAATCTGTTGGCACTCTACAAATAACTGATAAAAATAAAAAATAATGTTAATAAACCACTATAATGTCTCCTGTAGCCATTTCAAAGTGTTTACATATGTCCAAGATAATATACTATTTGCAAATATCTGTGAAATAGTATTAAAGATGTCCAAAATTCCATTTTAATGAGTTACCAAATGCCTAGAGGTGGCAAATTCGAAAATACCAAATCTGGGCACGAAAAGTTGTTGAAAAGTGACTCAAAATGTATTGTGACTGACACTGTAGGGAAAATAGGAATTTTATCAAGGAGCCAAGAAGCCATTTGCGAGTACAGGAATTGTGGTTGCGCCAAATAAAAAAGTAGACTTTTGGCCCTAAAAAGACATGAAATAAATGCAGCAGATAGATTGTGACTTAGGCTATTGTGTTTAACCCTTTGTGCAGGGGTTTAATACATTGCTATATGGAAGAAAAAAATGCATTAATATGTTCTAACACAGTAGAGCACTTTAGTTTTGCATTTGTATGTTCATTTAATAAATAGGAGCCATAGGGGCCTATATATTAAGCTCCAAATGGAGCTTGAGGGCCCGTGTTTCTGGCGAGTCTCCAGGCTCGCCAGAAACACCAGTTATGAAGAAGCGGTCTTAAGACCGCTGCTCCATAACCCTGTCCGCCTGCTCTGATGAGGCGAACAGGAATCGCCACAATTCAACCCGATCGAGTACGATCGGGTTGATTGACACCTCCCTGCTGGCGGCCCATTGGCCGCAAATCTGCAGGGGGCGGCATTGCACCAGCAGCTTTTGTGAGCTGCTGGTGCAATGCTGAATATGGAGAGCGTATTGCTCTCTGCATTCAGCAATGTCTGTCGGACCTGATCCGCACTGTTGGATCAGGTCCAACAGACATTTGATAAATTGGCCTCATAGTCTTTCCTGTGAATTATGAGCGCCTATTTGGTCTAGTAATAATACAACATGGTTTATATTCTTCAAACTCATTTCAAATGTCTACCAGATCTTTTTTTTATGCTTAGTTATAAAATGATGTAATGTAAGTGATGTCACTTTAAAACAGTATACATTGTACAACAACTCTGAGTGCTATATTAGTAATATTATTTTTAAGAAACTGATGTATCTAGAAGTGGTGGTGAAGTTTTAAAGGGACACTCAGGTTAAATTGAATTTCCATGATTCAGATACAGCATGTAATTTTAAACAACTTTCCAATTTACTTCCATTAAATAAAATGTGCACAGTCTTTTATATTTCCAATTTTTGAGTCACCAGGTCCTACTGAGCATGTGCAAGAATTCACAGAATATACGTATATGCATTTGTGATTGGCTGATTGCTATCACATGGTACAAGGGGAGTGGAAATATACATAACTACTACTCATTTGAAGTTCAGACTAAGTGCTATTGCATTGTCTTGTTATCTTGCATTTTTTGATTATGCAAATCTAATGTGTTGACTGGTCCTTTAAGTTGGTGGGGTAGGGTAGAATACTGTAAAATTTCTATAACCTTAATATGTTGTTATTTTTCATTGTTTTAAAGGGATACTAAACCCAATTTTTCATGATTCAGATAGACCATGCAATTTTAAGCAACCTTCTAATTTACTCCTTTTATCATTTTTATTTAAAATGCTGGAATATAAAGCTTAGGAGCCAGCCCATTTTAGGTTCAGAACCATGGATAGCGCTTGCTTATAGTGATGTCGCGAACCTAACTGTCGAACCGGGCGAACCGCCATTGGCTTCAATGGGCAGGCGAACTTTATAACCCACAGGGACTCTTTCTGGACACAATAGTGATGGAAAAGTTGTTTCAAGGGGACTAACACCTGGACTGTGGCATGCCGGAGGGGGATCCATGGCAAAACTCCCACGGAAAATTACATAGTTGATGCAGAGTCTGGTTTTAAGCCATAAAGGGCCTAAATCACCTAACATTCCTAAATTGTTTGGAATAGCATGCTTTAAAACATCAAGTATGATGTTGTATCGAGCAGGTAGTGTAAGGGTTACGCCCGCTTGACAGTGACAGACCAAACTCCCTGTGTTACGCACCGCAAACAACCGCAAACAGTCCATTTGCACAACCACGAGATAGATTTGTTTTGAAATATTTTTATTTAGGTATTTGTACGTACATACATAAAACAGAAAAAAAAAAAACAATAATCGAATGAATCCATCATTACTTGTACATAAATCTCTCTTATGAAATAACTGAATTAAAGTCACAGTTGTACCTGCTATTACTATCTCTCTATGGACTGGTCCGCCTTTCTGCATTTCCTGCTCTCTCCCCCCTCCTGGGGGCCTCATAGTAGTGAATGTAGGGTTCCCATTGCAACAGGAATGCTTCCTTATTATTTAGGGTTTCGGGGACTGCACTCGCTTTCTCATAGTGATAAGTTATTTTTTGTTTTACCCTTTCAAACCCGGGAGGGGTACTCTTCCAGAATTGGGCAATACACAGCCTAACTATAGTACATATCCACATAATTAGCTTGTTATTATGTTTGGTGAATCCCCCAATCGGGAAGTGTAGCAAAGCCTGTTCCATCGTTAAAGTCACCCTCTTCTGAAATATCTCGCTAATGAGGTTGGAGGTATGATCCCAAATTTCCTTAGTGTATCTGCAACCCCACCACATGTGTGAGTAGGTCCCTGTTTCTCCGCACCCTCTATAACATAATTTGGCAAGTGGATCATTTCCCCCTCCCGGTCTAGCCGGGTAGAGGTACCATCGAAAGGCCACCTTATTAAAGTTTTCTTTGAGTGTTGCGTTTTGCGAAAAAGATAGCCCACCTACAAGGTGTTCTGTCCACTTTTCGACAGACCACGTTTTCCCTGTATCTTGTTCCCATTTTAACATGAGATGAGATTTATCAGCTCTCGGTGGTCAGTTGAAGATTTTGTATAGGACTGAGATACTCCCCCTTATATAGTGAGTCAATAAACTAAGTGTTTCTAGTGTAGTGCAGGGTGGAACTTTTCCATTACCCATTATCTGTTGAACCCTAGATTTTAATTGTAAGTAATGATACCAGATGTGTTTATCTTCAAAGTCTAGGGCTTGGTATTGATCGTAAGTCATCAGTGATCCTTCTTTATATACATCTGCTATACTATATAGCCCCTTATTGATCCATTTTTGCTGTATAGTTGTGTCAATGAGAGAGGTTTGAGTTATTAAAGGGGTAATTTTCAATTTCTTATTGAGTAGGGGAAATCTTAAATTAAGCTTTTTCCAAATGTGTAAGGTATGTTGTATAGTGATATAGTCATATTTTTTGTGTGGCGTGGTGTTATCCGGGGTCCATAATAAATTAGATACTGGAAAAATATTTAAAACCTTAGATTCTATTTGAACCTATTGTGAAATGTTACTAATTTGGAACCACTTTAAGGTTTGTGCCATTCGGGCCGAGTAGTAGTATGGTACTAGGTTTGGTAAGCCCACCCCGCCCCCCTTCCTATCGGTGCACATGGTTTTTTTATTAATCCTTGCCCTTTTGCCCTGCGATATAAAGTTAAGAATGTCATTTTGGAGTTTGTGCAATTCCGTGATTGGTAGCGTTATTGGCAGAGATCGGAATAAATAAAGTAGCTTAGGGAGTAAGGACATCTTTATGGATATGATTCTCCCATATAAGGATAGTTTCAGTTTCCTACACTTCGCCAAAAGCTCTTTGGCATGTGTGAACATTGGTAAGTAGTTCAAGTGGTAAAGGGAATGTATGTTGCTGGATAAATTAATTCCTAGATATTTGATTGATTTTTTTGGCCAACTAAATGAAAAGTTTAATTCCATTAATTTTTTGGTGTGCTGTGGCAATTTAATACCGAATGCTTCGCATTTACTCTCGTTTATTTTATATCCTGAGATACGTCCAAAACGTTGTATTAGGTCATAAACTGGGGGTAGAGAGAGAAGTGGTCTGGTTAGTGTTAGTATTACGTCGTCAGCGAATAAAGAGATTTTATGGTCAGTCTGTCCTACTTTAATACCTGTAATGTCGTCATTGTCTCGAATTTTAACTGCTAAGGGTTCTATACTTAACGCAAATAATAGTGGGGAGAGCGGGCATCCCTGATGTGTTCCATTATTAATGTGTATTGTATGAGATTGGTACCCGGAGAGTTTAACATGAGCAGAAGGATAGGAGTACAATGATTTAATTGCATCCGCAAAAGAACCTTTAATTCCCACCCTACCAAGCACCGCAAACATAAAGTCCCAATCAATCCTATCGAATGCCTTCTCTGCGTCCAGAGACAGGAACAGAGAAGGCGTTCCCCTTACTGTGGCTACGTTGATTAAGTCTATTATTTTCCTCGTGTTGTCTGGTGCTTCCCTTTGCATAATGAACCCAACTTGGTCGGGATGGATTAGTTTGACGAGTAGGGGGTTGAGGAGATTTGCTAGAATTTTGGTGAATAGTTTAATATCTTGATTGATTAATGAGATGGGCCTGTAATTTTGACAATGGTTTTTATTTTTCCCTGGTTTTGGTATAACTGTGATTCTCGCCATCAGCATTTCCTTGGGAATGTCCTTACCCTGCATCATCGAATTAAATACCTGGGTTAGTTGCGGTACTAATAAGGATTGTAGTGTTTTATAGAAAAGTCCAGAGTAACCATCAGGGCCCGGGGCTTTTGAGCCTTTAAGGTTTTTAATGCTTAATTTTATTTCCTCTTGGGTTATGGGTCTATTTAGAGAGTCACATTCTTCTGCTGTAATGGTTGGGAGGGGACTGTCTTCTAGGAAATCTAGTAATTCTGTGGTCTTGTCTTTGTCTTTATTGCTAGTCTGTAAGTTATATAATCTATTGTAGTATTCTGCGAAAATATTCGCTATATCTTGGGGGTCATTAGTGATTCTGTTGTCTGACGTTTGCAACTGAGGAATTGTAGTGGTTCTAGTGATTTCCTTCAGTTTGTTAGCAAGCATTTTATCCGGTTTGTTTCCATAGATGTAGTATTGGGTGTCAATTACTCTTATTGATCTAAGTGCCTCTTTGTTTAGGAGTTTATCTAATTCCTCATTTATTGATTTTAATTGTTTGGATATGGCGTGTGTAGGGCGTATACTGAATTGTGATCTCAATTTATTGGCTTCTACTCTTAACTTTGTTTTTGTAGCTTCCATGAATGTGCGTTGCTTGGTGGATTCTGCAATCAGAAGCCCTCTAGTATATGCTTTAAATGCTCCCCACTCAAGGATTGGGTTATTAGTAGAGCCCTTATTAAGTTCAATAAATTCTTTAATTTGCTGTTGCACTCTATCCAGAATCACACTATCCTGGAGCAAAATGGGGTCAAAGGTCCATGTTTTAAGTCTGCGTGGGTTAATCATTCCCGTCAAGGTTGCTGTCACAATGGAGTGGTCAGACCATGAGCAATTTTTTATTGAAGCTCTGGTTAGTAGGGGCATTAGAATTTGGCTTATGAGGATGTAGTCTATTCTAGAGTGTGTTGTATGTGCTGGGGAGTAGTAAGTGTAGTCCCGGACAGTTTGGTTCAATGATCGCCAGCTATCTATCAGATTGTGATCTGTGGTAAGGTCTAAAAGGACTCTACTCTTCTTTTTAGGCTTGTCAGTTTGTGAGAAAGCTTGAGTCGTCCTGTCTATTTTATCATTCATAGTGCAGTTGAAGTCACCTCCTACAATTGTTTTATATATTTTCCACAGTGTGAGATGTTTGCTCACCTTGGAAAGGAATTTTGCCTGTTGATCATTTGGGGCATATATGTTGACTATTAGGACAGGGGTGTTTTGTAATGTTCCCTTTATTATTAGAAATCGTCCCTCCCTATCCCACACAACTGATTCTTCGTGAAAATTCAATGTAGAGTGGATTAGTACTGAGACCCCACATTTTTTTCTTTGGTCCTATGGCGTGGTATTGTGTGGGAAAAGCTTTATCCCAGTATTTGGGAGTGTATTGGGGTGTGAAATGTGTTTCCTGCAACATTACTATGTGTGCATTTAGAGCTTTGTATTCTATAATTGCTTTCTTCCTCTTGATGTCCGAGTTTAAGACTCTTTCATTATGTGAGATTATATTTATTGACATGATGTGTCTGTGTAGGGGGTGTAGCTCAACCGGTACCTGTGGTTAAACAAGAGAGGAACCCAAGTCCTGACATCCTGGGGGAGAGCAGTGCGGACCATCCTATTTGTTGTCTCCTCATTCGGAGAACATACCAAATTTATATTATGAGCAGAGAGATAGCAAAGTTCAATATATGACAATGAGATATACCTGGTAATGAGAGAGCAAATTTCAAAAATTTCAATTAAGAGTACAATAAATAAACCAAAAAGTCGAGCAATGTTGGAGAATATATCAAACAAGTGAACCTGAGGAAACATTATTTGACATATAAACCTGAAATTGTTAATATGAACATGTGCATTTCTTTGTAACTAGACGAGGGTGGGGATAATGGAGGAGGATGAGGGACGAGGAAAGGTAGGGAGAGGGGACAAGGGGATTAGGGAAGGGGTTAGATCCTGAGAATTTAAGCATGGTTTTAATATGCAACATTTAGTCCTGCAATAAAGGTGGTAACAATAATATGAAATGCTACTAGGACTAAGTTTTGGGATGGTGTTATCAATCAAAAACCAGAAGAGATAGGCTCTTCCTATTAACACTAGGGAACTTTAAGACTCTATAACTTTAGATAAGAAGAACAAAGTATGAACTGGCAACTGGGAAATGATGAGTGTGAGCCCACTTGCCAGGGCTCAGTTTAGTCCAACCAGTCCATGGACCGATCCTGAACCTTTAAAGTCTATATACTAAACCTCTTAATCAATCTGAAGAGTCCTCATCGTCGGTTAAGTGGGATGCCTGTGTAGTGTTGCTTAACTTTGTTTTTTGTCTCTTTGCTTTACCATTTTTCCCCACTGGGGTCCATTCTCTTTGGATAGATTTCTTCTGAGGTTCTGGGATGGTAGGTGAAATGGGAAGGTCTGTCTGGATTTTTAGTCGGTCCAGTAAGGCTTTTCCTTCTTCCAGAGTGGAGCATGCGTAGTTGCTGTTTTGATAAGAAAAGGTTAGCTTAAAGGGGAAATTCCACTTGTATTTGATGTGCTCTTTGGTGAGGGCTGTGGTTAAGGGTTTCAAATTTCTTCTCTTTCTTAATGTAATAGGGGCAAGGTCTGCGAAAATCTGGATGTTGTTGCCTTCAAATTCAATGCATTTTTTTTCTCTAGCAGCTTTCATAATGAGCTCTTTCACATGATAGTAATGCATCTTAAGAACTACGTCTCTATTTGCGTTTTGCTGGGGTCTTGTAAGGGCACTGTGTACCCTGTCCATTAGTAATAAGTTCAGATCAAGGTCGGGCACTAACTGCTGGAACAAATCAGTAATGGTTGCTTCTAAATCTTTATAAGATTCTGGGAGATCCCGGATTCGCAGGTTAGATCTACGTGATCTATTTTCTAGATCTTCAAGCTGGTCCTCCAATTTAGCTATGTAAGATGCGTTGTCCTGGATGGAGCTTTTAATAGCGGGGATTTCTTCAGCCATATTGTCTAGTCTTTCCTCGATTTCTGCTGTTCTCCCTCCTATTTCTTTAATATCTTGTCTAATCTCTTGTAAAGCTGTTTTAAGTTCTTCTTGGAACAAGGATTTGATCTGAGACAGTAGTTCTCTATTGGGGTCTTCTGGGTTAAGGGCTTCGGGGCCCCCTAAGATGCCCGCTGGCGGGCTGTTGACTGTAGCTGGGTGATTTTTATCTGTGCTTTTCTGTTTCAGTTGCGACCTAGACAGGCACTCCTTAACCGTCTGGGACTTATTTTTCATGCTGGCCTGTTTCATAGGGCACAATAAGACTGTTTGGAAGAGGGTAGAAGACACGTCGTGTTTAGTGTAAATGATGGTTCCCTTTTATTTCTCAGGATCTAGTTTGGGAATTAACTTATTATGCACATGCCTGCTTATGTCCAATAAATAATTGGTGTTACATGTATAAAAGGTTTATTGCCTTGCTCCGCTTCTCAGCTCTCACATCAAAGCAACAAATGACAGGAATCTGATGCTGAAGAATGTGTGGTATCCTTCTCGTCAATTGACTAATAGACCCCAAATGAATCTCTCCTAATTTTCCTAGGCCGCTGCTAATAGGCACCACAGCCTAGGTAGGGGGTTCAGTTCTGATGAGTCTAAAGAGAGGACTTGTGTGTTGCTTATAAAATTCTGAGATTTAGGCACATACTCCGCTACAGGGTTCTAGGACAGTGCAGGTTTCTGTAATATGAATAGGGAGAATGGATGTAAGATGGCGTCTTTTCCCGCCGTTTGGGGAACTGCTTATAACACTCTACCATGCAGTCTCTGTGTTACATTAAATGGTGCCGCTAGAGTCCCTCCGGTTTAAAATTAATGTATTTGACTGTCTCCCTTAATATGGCCAAAAGTGCAAAGGTGTTCTTACTTGCTGCTTGCCTTCAACCCTCCACAATCTCTTACCGTGTGGGTCAGCTTGCCTCTCTCTCCGTTGCCGTCTGGGATTGCAGACAGTGCCCTATTCTGATCCCGGTGGTTGGTGACGGCTCTCGAGTGACAACGGTCTTAGCAGAATCTGCAGCGCTAATCCTGGCAGCTACCGGAGTGGGGCCCCCGACCCTCCGGCCACTGCTGCGTGCTTCTGAGGCCTCAGGTTGTGAGCAAAAGGGGTTTTAATATAACCCGGTCTCCAAAGTGTTACCCTTGGGCTTGGCGCTTCTTCTGTATGCCCCCAGGACACTTTTACAGATTACAGGGGTTAAATGATGGTGGAAAAATGCACTTTATTACTCTCAAAGTGCGGAGCTCTGCTGGGTCACGTCTGTCTCTTACGGCAGTTAGCTCTAGAATATCGAGATAGATAGATTTGATAGATAGATACATAGATTACATAGATCAATAGATGCAATATACATATGATAGATACAAATTACATAGCTCAATAGATGCAATATACATTTGATAGATACGAATTACATAGATCAATAGATGCAATAGACATTTGATAGATACGAATTACATAGATCAATAGATGCAATATACATTTGATATATACGAATTACAAAGATCAATAGATGCAATATACATTTGATAGATACGAATTACATAGATCAATAGATGCAATATACATTTGATAGATACGAATTGCATAGATCAATAGATGCAATATACATTTGATAGATATGATTGATAGTTAGATAGATTTGATAGATAAATAGATAATTTGATAGATATATAATTTCCCAGACAGAGAATTACAAAGACGTGCGGTCTGTGACCCATGGTAAGGTTACTTCCTTTTGCACAATCGAGTACAGGTTGGGGTCCGGGATTGCCTTTTGTGCAAAGAAATTGTGGCCGGGTACGAATTACATAGATCAATAGATGCAATATACATTTGATAGATACGAATTACATAGATCAATAGATGCAATATACATTTGATAGATACGAATTACATAGATCAAAAGATGCAATATACATTTGATAGATATGAATTACATAGATCAATAGATGCAATATACATTTGATAGATACAAATTACATAGATCAAAAGATGCAATATACATTTGATAGATACGAATTACATAGATCAAAAGATGCAATATACATTTGATAGAAACGAATAACATAGATCAAAAGATGCAATATACATTTGATAGATGCGAATTACATACATCAAAAGATGCAATATACATTTGATAGATACGAATTACATAGATCAAAATATGCAATATACATTTGATAGATATGAATTACATGGATCAAAAGATGCAATATACATTTGATAGATACGTATTACATAGATCAATAGATACAATATACATTTGATAGATACGAATTACATAGATCAAAAGATGCAATATACATTTGATAGATACAAATTACATAGATCAATAGATGCATTATATATTTGATAGATACGATTGATAGTTAGATAGATTCGTTAGATGAATAGATAGTTTTGATAGATATATAATTTCCCTGACAGAGAATTACAAGACGTGCGGTCTGGGACCCATGGTAAGGTTCCCAGAGGCAGTTGCGGCGCCAGGGGACGTGTATATGGCATGGATTTTTGGAACCGGGAGATGGAAAAAGATGCTTGGTCGGTCCTCCCGCTTCAAATTTGGGGCACTGCGCGTGCAATCTATAGTGCCACCAGATATGAGTGGTGTGTTAAGTAGTACTATTCTTAGCAGTTTAATACCTGTTACTCCCCCTATCGGGGGCGGTGTATATGGCATGGATTTTAGGAACCGGGAGATGGAAAAAGATGCTTGGTCGGTCCTCCTACTTAAAATTTGGCCTAAACACAAGTGGCTGTCACAAAACAGTCCGGCCACAAGATCGATAGATTAGGAAGTAGGCACAGTATATGCTGGGAGCCTGACACACAGGCTGGCACTAGTGGCAGGCTGGCCTGGCAACTAAAATTAAATAACACTAGCAGACTGATGTAAAAGTTTTTTTCAAAAAAAATTGCCCTAATGTTACAACAGATATGAGTGGTGGCACTGAGGATGGAAGTAGGCACAGTATATGCTGGGAGCCTGACACACAGGCTGGCACTAGTGGCAGGCTGGCCTGGCAACTAAAATTAAATAACACTAGCAGACTGATGTAAAAGTTTTTTTTAAAAAAAGTTACACTAATGTTAAAACAGATATGAGTGGTGGCACTGAGGATGGAAGTAGGCACAGTATATGCTGGGAGCCTGACACACAGGCTGGCACTAGTGGCAGGCTGGCCTGGCAACTAAAATTAAATAACACTAGCAGACTGATGTAAAAGTTTTTTTTTTAAAAAATGTACACTAATGTTACACCAGATATGAGTGGTGGCACTGAGGCTGGCAGTGGCAGGCTGGCCTGGCAACTGAAATTAGATTACACTAGCAGACTGATGTAAAAGTTTTTTTTTTTAAATTTATACTAATGTTACACCAGATATGAGTGGTGGCACAGAGCAATTAATCACAGTATATGCTGTGGGCCTGACACACAGGCCTGATGGAAAATGAAATTAGATTATACTAGCAAACTGATGTAAAAGTTTTTTTAAAAAAATTACACTAATGTTACAGCAGATATGAGTGGTGGCACAGAACAATTAATCACAGTATATGCTGGGGGCCTGACACACAGGCCTGATAGAAAATGAAATTAGATTACACTAGCAAACTGATGTAAAAGTTTTTTTAAAAAAAATTACACTAATGTTACACCAGATATGAGTGGTGGCACAGAGCAATTAATCACAGTATATGCTGTGCGCCTGACACACAGGCCTGATGGAAAATGAAATTAGATTACACTAGCAAACTGATGTAAAAGTTTTTTTTTAAATTTACACTTATGTTACACCAGATATGAGTGGTGGCACAGAGCAATAAATCACAGTATATGCTGTGCGCCTGACACACAGGCCTGATGGAAAATGAAATTAGATTACACTAGCAAACTGATGTAAAAGTTTTTTTTTTTTAATTTACACTAATGTTACACCAGATATGAGTGGTGGCACAGAGCAATTAATCACAGTATATGCTGTGGGCCTGACACACAGGCCTGATGGAAAATGAAATTAGATTACACTAGCAAACTAATGTAAAAGATTTTTTTTTAAATTTACACTAATGTTACACCAGATATGAGTGGTGGCACAGAGCAATTAATCACAGTATATGCTGTGGGCCTGACACACAGGCCTGATGGAAAATGAAATTAGATTACACTAACAAACTGATGTAAAAGTTTTTTTAAAAAAATTTACACTAATGTTACACCAGATATGAGTGGTGGCACAGAGCAATTAATCACAGTATATGCTGTGCGCCTGACACACAGGCCTGATGGAAAATGAAATTAGATTACACTAGCAAATTGATGTAAAAGTTTTTTTTTAAAATTTACACTTATGTTACACCAGATATGAGTGGTGGCACAGAGCAATTAATCACAGTATATGCTGTGCGCCTGACACACAGGCCTGATGGAAAATGAAATTAGATTACACTAGCAAACTGATGTAAAAGTTTTTTTTTTTTTTTTTTAATTTACACTAATGTTACACCAGATATGAGTGGTGGCACAGAGCAATTAATCACAGTATATGCTGTGGGCCTGACACACAGGCCTGATGGAAAATGAAATTAGATTACACTAGCAAACTAATGTAAAAGATTTTTTTTTAAAATTTACACTAATGTTACACCAGATATGAGTGGTGGCACTGAGCAATTAATCACAGTATATGCTGTGGGCCTGACACACAGGCCTGATGGAAAATGAAATTAGATTACACTAACAAACTGATGTAAAAGTTTTTTAAAAAAAATTTACACTAATGTTACACCAGATATGAGTGGTGGCACAGAGCAATTAATCACAGTATATGCTGTGGGCCTGACACACAGGCCTGATGGAAAATGAAATTAGATTACACTAGCAAACTGATGTAAAAGTTTTTTTTTTTTTAAATTGACACTAATGTTACACCAGATATGAGTGGTGGCACAGAGCAATTAATCACAGTATATGCTGTGCGCCTGACACACAGGCCTGATGGAAAATGAAACTACATTACACTAGCAAACTGATGTAAAAGTTTTTTTTTTTTTTTAATTTACACTAATGTTACACCAGATATGAGTGGTGACACAGAGCAATTAATCACAGTATATGCTGTGGGCCTGACACATAGGCCTGATGGAAAATGAAATTAGATTACACTAGCAAACTGATGTAAAACTTTTTTTTTTAATTTACACTGTTACACCAGATATGAGTGGTGGCACAGAGCAATTAATCACAGTATATGCTGTGGGCCTGACACACAGGCCTGATGGAAAATGAAATTAGATTACACTAGCAAACTGATGTAAACGTTTTTTTTATATAAATTTACACTAATGTTACACCAGATATGAGTGGTGGAAAACAGAGCAATTAATCACAGTATATGCTGTGGGCCTGACACACAGGCCTGATGGAAAATGTAATTAGATTACACTAGCAAACTGATGTAAAACTTTTTTATTTTTTTTATTTACACTGTTACACTAGATATGAGTGGTGGCACAGAGCAATTAATCACAGTATATGCTGTGGGCCTGACACACAGGCCTGATTGAAAATGAAATTAGATTACACTAGCAAACTGATGTAAAAGTTTTTTTTTTTTTTTTTTAATTTACACTAATGTTACACCAGATATGAGTGGTGGCACAGAGCAATTAATCACAGTATATGCTGTGGGCCTGACACACAGGCCTGATGGAAAATGAAATTAGATTACACTAGCAAACTAATGTAAAAGATTTTTTTTTAAAATTTACACTAATGTTACACCAGATATGAGTGGTGGCACTGAGCAATTAATCACAGTATATGCTGTGGGCCTGACACACAGGCCTGATGGAAAATGAAATTAGATTACACTAACAAACTGATGTAAAAGTTTTTTTAAAAAAATTTACACTAATGTTACACCAGATATGAGTGGTGGCACAGAGCAATTAATCACAGTATATGCTGTGGGCCTGACACACAGGCCTGATGGAAAATGAAATTAGATTACACTAGCAAACTGATGTAAAAGTTTTTTTTTTTTTAAAATTTACACTAATGTTACACCAGATATGAGTGGTGGCACAGAGCAATTAATCACAGTATATGCTGTGCGCCTGACACACAGGCCTGATGGAAAATGAAACTACATTACACTAGCAAACTGATGTAAAAGTTTTTTTTTTTTTTTAATTTACACTAATGTTACACCAGATATGAGTGGTGACACAGAGCAATTAATCACAGTATATGCTGTGGGCCTGACACATAGGCCTGATGGAAAATGAAATTAGATTACACTAGCAAACTGATGTAAAACTTTTTTTTTTAATTTACACTGTTACACCAGATATGAGTGGTGGCACAGAGCAATTAATCACAGTATATGCTGTGGGCCTGACACACAGGCCTGATGGAAAATGAAATTAGATTACACTAGCAAACTGATGTAAACGTTTTTTTTATATAAATTTACACTAATGTTACACCAGATATGAGTGGTGGAAAACAGAGCAATTAATCACAGTATATGCTGTGGGCCTGACACACAGGCCTGATGGAAAATGTAATTAGATTACACTAGCAAACTGATGTAAAACTTTTTTATTTTTTTTATTTACACTGTTACACTAGATATGAGTGGTGGCACAGAGCAATTAATCACAGTATATGCTGTGGGCCTGACACACAGGCCTGATTGAAAATGAAATTAGATTACTCTTGCAAACTGATGTAAAAGTTTTTTTTTTTTTTTAATTTACACTGTTACACCAGATATGAGTGGTGGCACAGAGCAATTAATCACAGTATATGCTGTGGGCCTGACACACAGGCCTGATGGAAAATGAAATTAGATTACACTGGCAAACTAATGTAAAAGTTTTTTTTTTTAATTTACACTAATGTTACACCAGATATGAGTGGTGGCAGTGAGCAAGTAGGCCCAGTATATGCTTTGAACCTCACACACAGGCTGACAGGCAGGCAAATGCAATTAGATAACAAAAAAAACAAAAAAAAAATGACTGAAGTTCTAGCCCTAAAAAGGGCTTTTTGGGGTGCTGTCCTTACAGCAGAGATCAGATGAGTCCTTCAGGACTGTAGTGGACACTGAATACACTAGCCTAGCTATCTATTTCCCTATAAAATCACCAGCAGCAGCACTATCACTCCTCTCACAGGATCATAATGAATCTAAAATGGCTGCTGCCGAGGGTCTGGGAGGGAGTGTCTGCTCCTGATTGGCTGAAATGTGTCTGCAGACTGTGAGATACAGGGTCAAAGTTTACTCAATGATGACGAATAGGGGGGCGGATCGAACATCGCATATGTTCGCCCGCCGCAGCGAACGCGAACAAGCTATGATCGCCGGGAACTGTTCTCCGGCGAACTGTTCGCGACATCACTACTTGCTTATTGGTGACTACATTTAGCAAACCAATAAGCAAGCATAACCCAGGTTGTGAACCAAAAATGGGCCGTCTCCTAAACGTTATATTCCTGCTTTTTAAATAAAGATATCAAGAGAACGAAGACAATTTGATAATAGGAGTAAATTAGAAAAGTTGCTTAAAATTGCTGCTCTATCTAAATCATCAAAGATAAAAAATTGAGTTTAGTGTCCCTTTAATACAGGAACCAGACATTTATTCAGTTATTTATGTAATTTGTTTTAGAATTTAGCTAAAATATAGCTGACATCACATTAAATATTCCGTTCATGGTATTTAATCAGAAATAATACACTCAAAAAAATAAAACTATCAAGAATTTAACTAGGGACAAACACTCTGGACACTGACATTTATTTTCTTTATTTACTACTATTTAATAAGATGGTTCCATTTGAGCAAACTGTCTGTATTAGGCACTTGCAAAATAATAATAATAATAATATTAGCTTTTGTTTACAGAGAATAGTTTAAAAATGACTATTTTACTCTTCCCTGCATTAAAAAGCATTAGATATACATAAAAATACAGCAGGTTTAGTTGATTTATAGAACATTTATTTTAATCACATACAGCTTATTTGGAGCAAGTTGCAACTAGTGCTAATTAATTTTACATCTTGCAATTAATTTTTAACCCCACAAATGTATCTTTTTTTGAAACTTTTTAAAATCTAAACAGTTTCTTTTAATAAAATCTCTGAAGTTTATTGTTTACACGTTGCTTTAACTTATTGTCTTATATTAAATTCTGCAACACTTTGCATAGCAAGGCATTTCAGTCCTCTCTGGTTTCTAAAGAGTTAAAATGTCAAGAGAAATTTCATATGCTGTAATAATCAGAAAACTATTGAGAAGTTTTAAGACAATTTGACTCCATTTGAAAAATCTTGGCCTATTCACTTCGTAAGGAATTAATACTTATTTTAAACATTAGCAATGTCTGACATTGACTGTTTATTAAACTTGGGTGTCAATGAACAATGAATGTCTGTTGAGCAGTGTAGATCCTAATTACTTCATAATCGTCTACACAGGAGAAAGCATTGTACTGCAACAATCCAGGGTTAACTATTTGGAGATTGTTATATAAAAAGTCAGGATTCGTTGGAGAGTACAAAGATAAAATACTCGGTTCTGGGTTGTGGTTTATTAAAGGTGGACTGTGTTTGGAAGTCTGAACCTTGCAAGAAAGGTATCCTATGAAGGAGGTGGAATGTTAATTTTATTGCAGAAGGCCTGAATTTCTGAGGGATGTTTGCAGTTCAGCTTCATCCCGGCTTATATTACAGAAATACTTGTTGGGAATTCTCATCTGTATGATATATATGATATATTGTTATCTCTAAGAGCTTTAGTGAGGTCATGATGAAACTCTTCTTTTTTGTAAAGTCAGTATAGAAAGGTCAATGTAAATTTGTGGTGGCCTTGAAATGAGATCTGTTGTTGTTTCCTGACATGGTATTATTCGTTCTGTATCTTGAAAAAAAGAGGAATCTTATAATTACATTCCTCAGAGGTTGCTTGTCTGGAGATTTTGGGCGGATTGCCATGTGCGCTTTTTCAATTTAAATATTGTCAAGAAGATGGGATTCCTTGCTAGCAAAAGTTTTAAAAATGTCCATAAAATATAGAATAAGATTGTCAGATGAAACTGATTCAGGGATCCCCCTGATCCTAAAATGGTTTTCAAGATTGTCTATTTTTTACAAATCTTCCATAGCTTGTTCATGCTTAGTGATTCTTTGGAATGAGAGTTCCATCTGCTCAACTATGGTCTCCCTCTCATCCTTCACCCTGAAGCCAAGGTCTTTTAAATCAGACTTGAGACCATCTATTTCCTCTTTGATGCATTGCGTAATATTTTGCAGCATGTCTTTTGTTAGTGGCATAGTTGATTTCCCTGCGTTTTAATGATTCCTTCTGATTATTTGGAGTTGCTGCGCTGGTGCAGTCAGATGTGGCATCAGGGGAGAGATGCCTCAGGGGCTTAAAATAGTTATTTACAGAAGATGACGTGGTCAGAAAGGATCTGGGAAGCTTTTCCCCTCTGGTAGATCTTGTTTCTGTTCAGGGTAACAGCTGTTCCATCATCAGGGCACTATCCACAAGCTCGGCCTCAGTGCTCTTTTGTTTTATTATTTAGGGCTGAGCACTACATCTGCCCATATCTTAATAATAAGTTTAAATTGTAGGGACAGGAAGAGGAGGGTCTACAAATAAAATTGCTGCATGGGGCAGTTTAAGAACTACCCATAAAGGTGGAAGGGAGAAAATAGAAGATGAATAAGAGGTGTTTTTAAGGTGGTATTTTCAGGATGCCTGATTCCATTTAGGAAAGCACAAGCAAGATTACACTACCTAATTAAAAATTTATAGACTCAAAAATAACATTAACCAAAAATATAATAATAATAAATGGAAGATCTGGGGGCATTTGGAGAGGCACTGTACTCACTGCCCCAATGGACCAGCTACCACTGGTACCTAGCCATGTACCTAGCCATGTTTAGGCATAAGCTAAACACATTAAATAAGGTGAGTCCCTCCAGACATAAGCCATTTTTTGGAACCCAAATCATTTCAAGATAAATTGACCTTGGCACAAAGAAGAGATGCCCATAGGATATAGAATTTGTAAATCTATTTTGGGGCATAAAGCAATTTCTTTAGCCCACATCAATCTGCAAAAAGTAATCAGATGCCAAATACAGTAAGAAAACTAACAGCAGAGGAAAAATGGATGTTCATGAACTATAATTAGTGCGAATCATCACATACTGCAAACGATATCTATAATTAAAAGTGCTATGGGAACAATACAGCCTTTTTAGATTGTTGCTTCAATTAAAAAAAAAAAGAACTAAAAAAAAAAGTTCTGCATAAATATTTCACTTCAGCTTCAACAGGCAGAACAGAGCAAAGTTCTAAAAATAGTCAGTTCTAGTATTTGTTTATTTCACACAAGAAAATCAAGTGCTTATACATCAAGTCTGTATGTGTCACGTCGTAAGTTACATTGTAAGGAGTTTAACGAAGCAGATTAATATAGTGCAATTTAACAAATTCTAACAATCAACTTACTTAAAGAGACAGTGTTCCTCATCCCAGTCATCCAGAATTCTGCATTTTATATTTTTCTAGCAGTGATCAAATATGCATGAGAATGAAATGCCTCCGTGTTGGAATCCTAGTCCCTGTGGTATAGCTGTAATGTTTTCACAACACTAAGATAGCTATTTTGTTTAAGGATGCCAATAAATACTTAAAGGGACACTAAACCCACATTTTTTTCTTTCATGATTCAGATAGAGCATGCAATTTTAAGCAACTTTCTAATTTACTTCTATTATTAATATTTCTTCGTTCTTTTGGTATCTTTATTTGAAAAAGCAGGAATGAGAGCTTTGGAACCGGCCTATTTTTGGTTCAGCACCCTGGATAGGGCTTGCTGATTGGTGGCTAAATGTAGCCATCCAATCAGCAAGCGCAACCTAGGTTCTGAACCTAAAATAGCTTTCACTCCTGCTTTTTCAAAAAAATCTACCAAGAGAACGAAGAAAAATGTGTAATAGGAGTTAATTAGAAAGTTGCTTTAAATTGCATGCTCTGGGGCTAATTTATTAAGCAGCAGATACTGCTTATTCCACGTGAACCTTCTGGTGCTGGAAACAGGAGTTAAGAAGCAGCGGTCTTAAAGGGACATGAAACCCAAAAAAATTCTTTCACGATTTAGATAGAGAATACAATTTTAAACAGCTTTCCAATTTACTACCTTTATTTAATTTGCTTACTTCTCTTGTTATCTTTTGCTGAAAGGTTTTCTGGGAAAGCTCAGGAGCATCAAAGAACCTAGTTTCTAGCTGCTGATTGGTTGCTGCATATGTATACCGATTGTCATTGGCTCACCCATGAGTTCAGTTTGAAACCAGTAGTGAATTGCTGCTCCTTCAACAAATGATACCAAGAGAATGAAACAAATTAGATAATAGAAGTAAATTAGAAAGTTGTTTAAAATTGTATTCTCTGTCTGCATCATGAAAGAATATTTGGGTTTCATGTCCCTTTAAGACAGGGTGCGGCATTGCACAAGCATTTCACCAGAAATGCTTGTGTAATGATAAATGCCGACATTTGATAAATCGGCCCCTCTATCCGAATCATGAACGAAAAAAATTGGTTTTAGTATCCCTTTAAGTTTTAACTACTTGATTTGTCTCCTATATTTAAAAGAGGATAATGGGAATGGGTGTGGAGACTTTGGAAGAACTAATGCTTATTTGCGTGTAAGCAGACATGACATTTTCCAGCACCAGTGTGGATCCCACCTTTATATAGAAAGCAGATGCTGAAAAGACACTGGGAAATCTAGAAAGTGGACTTTGAGGGCCAGACCAGAATTTAAAGGGCCATAATACCCAAATGTTTAAACACTTGAAAGTGATGCAGCATAGCTGTAAAAAGCTGACTAGAAAATATCACCTGAACATCTCTATGTAAAAAAGAAAGATATTTTACCTCAAAACTTCCTCAGAAGCCACATCCCATTGTAAAGGATTTCTAAGCAGCATATTAGTATGTCTGTACCGGGACAGCTGAAGGGATGAGCCTCGTGCACTCTCATGTTATTTCCCTATTCAGTGTAACAATGAAATCTCATGAGAGTTAAGTGAAATCTCATGAGATCACAGTAAAAGAGTTCATGACCTCAGCACTGCTGATGCTGATTGGCTGCTGTTCATTTCTTCATTTTATTTTTTTTTACCTGCAGCTGGGGCAGGTGAAGTATAGCTTTTTTACACAGAACTTACTCTGCTGAGCTGAGGAGATTGTGAGGTAAAATATCTTCCTTTTTTTACATAGAGATGCTCAGGTGATATTTTCCTGTCAGCTTTTTACAGTTATACTGCATCAGTTTCAAGTGATTTAGCATATGAGTATCATGTCCCTTTAAACTATTTGTGGGGGATTAAACATAGCTTTGCAGTGTCACTAGTGATAAATTAGTATGCTCTGATTAGAGCATTTTATGTTATCAATATAAAGGTCTTTTAAAGGGCCACTAAACCCAAAATATTTCTTTCATGATTCAGATAGAGAATACAAATTTAAACAACATTACAATTTACTTCTATTATTTATTTTGCTTCATTTTTTAGATATCCTTAGTTGAAGAAAAAGCAATGCACATGGGTGAGCCAATCACATGAGGCTTCTATGTTCAGCAACCAATAAGCAGCTACTGAGCATATCTAGATATGCTTTTCAGCAAATAATATAAAGAGAATAAAACAAATGAGATAGTAGAAGTAAATTACAAAGATGTTTAAAATTGCATTCTCTTTCTAAATCATGAAAGAAAAAATGTGGGTTTCATGTCCCTTTAAGTATAAGGTGTTAAAATTTGAAATAAAACAGGAATTGCATAATTATGTCCTGGAAATAAAACAGCGACCAGATTACTGATATTGTTAATATCTCTTTATATGATAAAACAATAAAGTGCAGTTCTGATAGAGATCTTGATAATGAGGAAGATATTGACATTAATGCAATGGGACCAATCAGAATGCACTTAAATTAAAGGGACACTGAACCCAAATTTTTTCTTTTGTGATTCAGATAGAGCATGAAATTTTAAGCAACTTTCTAATTTACTCATATTATCAATTTTTCTTCATTCTCTTGGTATCTTTATTTGAAATGCAAGAATGTAAGTTTAGATGCCGGCCCATTTTTGGTGAACAACCTAAGTTGTCCTTGCTGATTGGTGGATAAATTCATCCACCAATCAAAAACTGCTGTCCAGGGTTCTGAATCAAGAAAAAAGCTTAGATGCCTTCTTTTTTTATATAAAGATAGCAAGAGAACGAAGAAACATTGATAATAGGAGTAAATTAGAAATTCGCTTAAAATTGCATGCTCTATCTGAATCACAAAATAACATTTTTGGGTTCAGTGTCCCTTTAAGGTGAGGAGAAAGTCAACTAACGTATCATCTAAAAGATACCCTGCGGCCTGGCATGTGGCGTCAAGATGGAGCTTTCATAGTACCTTAAAAGTGAAGTATCCGTTAAAATATCTATATATTATGTAACACATCAAAACATACAACATTTAAAGTAAAAAAAATGTCTTAACTCACATCCATTTTGGAACGATAAGACAAGAGGTTTGCACGGGGAAAAAATTTGGTTCAGATGAATCTTTCGTTACGAATATTCAAAAAACGAATACCAACCATTTGTCTAACATTTACATTCATTTTCGTTATCACCTGAAGCATAAATATTTACCTTTAGTGCGCTGGAAGCCACACTAATCCTGATCTTTCTTCACAGAGCTCCAGGTGCGCGCTAATAGGAGGCTTAGCGTAGCGGCACCCAGGGCCTGCTCTAAAGGAGTCGTCGCTCTGGGAAGCCGAGGATGGGATTAGCGTGGCTCTCCAGCACGCTAAAGGTACGTATTTTGGCTATTTAAAAGAAACTAATGAAGACTGACAAATTTGTCTTGATTCATTCATTTTCTTTCCTTTTCATGCCGCATTAGTTCGGAAATGAGACAAATATCTGTGTTTCATTAACAAATGTATGTCCATAAAAAAACTATTGCATCTGTCTAGTAGTAGGGTTGCCAAGTGTCCAGTATTTAATCCGACAGTCCTGTATTTTAGCAGGGTGTCCAGTAAAATCTTCATAAAAATACTAGACACTTACAGGGATAGGAAAATCAATATGAAATTAGCATGATTCAGATAGAGCTTCATTTGAAATCACTTTTAAATTCACTCCTATTTTCAAATGTGCTTTGTTCTTTTAGTATCACTTTCTGAAGAAAAAAAATATGCACATATCCTACATTAGTGGGAGCTAGCCGCTGACTGATGCCTGCATACATTTGTCTCTTGTGATTGGCTAACTAGTTGTGTTCAGCTAGATGCCTGTAGTGCAATGTTGTTTCTTCAGCAAAGAATTACAAGAGAATGAAGCAAATTTTATAGTAGAAGTAAATTGGAAAGTTATTTACAATTGTATGTTCTATCCAAATCATGAAAGAAAGTTTTGGGGTTTCATGTAAACTTTTTTTTCTTTGTATTCTTTGTTGAAGAGCAAACTTTGTATTCTTTGTTGAAGAGCAAACTTAGGTTGTACACTGCTGCTTAGGAGCAGCAGTGTACAACTGGGAACTTGATGTTGATTGATGGCTGCCTATATACGACTCTTGACCTTGGCTCTCCCAGTGTGCTAAGCTTGCTCTCAACAGTGCATTGCTGCTTACTCCTCTACAAAGGATTACCAAGGGAACAAAAACAATTTGATAACACAAGTAAAATGGAAAGATTTTTTAAAATTGCACACTATCTGACTCTTGACAGTTTAATTTTGTCTTTAATTTCCAATTTATAATAATCACTCGACAAACATTCTGAAGCAAATTCTATGCATCTATTTTTATAAACAAAACATTAATTTAAACTGGAACTGAATAAAAGTGTAATTTTTTATGATACAGTTTTTGTTGAGTTGCAACTACTCAGAAATATTTGTTTAGAACGTAACAAATTTAAAATGATAGCAGGATGTTGGCTATGGTTAGAATGAATCTTGCTGACATTAAACATTACTATAGCTATATATGTGATTTATACCTATTTAGCATTTATATATTCTAGAGAAAAAGAACACATTTTTGCTGTGTATACTACTAAAATGCAGAGTGGAATACATTTGCTATTCTTGGCGTAACCTATATACAATATTTAAACATCTACTAGGAATTTAAACTATTAAATATGATTAATTTTTTTATTTTAGCTTGGGAGATCCTAGTGTGTCAACTTTTTCCAGTGCTAGTGTATGATATTTACATTTATTAATGTACTGTATGAGCGAGGGCTTTCATTTCTATTTAATAGTGATGGCTTCAGATGAATACAAATTCATCCGAATTTATGTCAATTTTGTGAGTCGCCCAAAAAACATAAACAGTTGAATACATGCTTGGATGAAAAGGATGAAGAACAAATGATTGCTTGACCAAATAGATTTTTTTATTCATTTATGACATTTGGCACCAAAAAAGGTGTAGGAACGGAGGGAAGGAGCTATGTTGTTGGCTAATTATCTACTTTGTTTGTGATGATGTATAGGGGGTTTGATTATACATTTGTTTATCGTCTCCTGGCCAATCCTGCTATTTTATTAATAATAACTGATGTTAGGGATAGCCAGTCAGGCAGTAAATGTTGGATTTTAATAATATGGGTTTGTCCATTAAAGCCTTAACGTTATGGTAAACTCCTTCATATACATATATATATATAGTTCTCATTAGTAGGTAATCAAAATGTTAAACAGCAAATTTCGTCGTACCATGTCTCTGTAAACTTATTTGCAAATGTATTATTTCTACAATCTTCTGATTCGATCATCCTCCAGCCCCCTGTGGTCGCAAATTCAGGTTGTGTCTTGCTCATCCAATCAGTAAGCGTGTTGGTAGACAGGCTTACTCCTATGTAAATGCTATACACATCTGCAGTTTAGCTATCATCGTCATACATGCTCCTCCAAGCGAGAGCGCTTCTAATCCGTTCTTATTATGCGCGTGCACAACTTTATCATGCATGCGCTGTTTCAGGATTCAACCTGGCACAATAATAATCTAAAAAACTTGCTTGTTGTATTGTAAGGGGAAGATAGCTTGCTCACTCACTGTCATTACTTTTTTTCTTAGACAATACCAAGTAAACATTGAGGGGCATATTTATCATTGTGCGAGCGGACATGATACAAAGTAGAATATCATGTCCGCTGCACATTGATAAATGCTGACATCATACACTGTTGGCATTTATCATTGCACCAGCAGTTCTTGTGAATTGCTGGTGCAATGCCGCCTCCAATCTGACGCTACCAGGGTGTGTCAATCAACCCGATCCTATTAGATCGGGTTGATTTCTGTCGTCAGCCTCAGAGCAGGTAGACAAGTTATGGAGCAGCGGTCTTTAGACCGCTGCTTCATAACTTCTGTTTCCCGCGAGCCTGAATGCTCGCGGAAAACATGGGCCATCAAGCTTTATACGGAGCTCGATAAATATCCCCCTGAATCTCATGACTCAATTTTTACATAGTATAGGTCATTTAGACCAGTGCGCATGCGGTCAATCCGCTCCATGTTGGGAGCGTGCATAGGCTCTGTCGTGTAGAGCGGATGGAGCTGCAATAAACTTCAGATATCTTTTAGTATTCAACTTTGAGTTGCGGAGCTAAGAGGTTCTAAAACAGATTGAATAAATCGATATAATAAACTAGAGTAAATATAAAAATGATTTCTTTTTTGTGCAGTTTAGGTAATAAAAGATTGAAGAATTCAAATATGCTAGTCAGCGCCACACCGGTGTTTACCATCTCTTTAACCTAGCATAAGAAGATGGGGACTAGAGAAAGCCCAGACATTCTTATTCACTTTGGCTAAAACTATTGTAACTTGCAGTTATAGGACATCTGTACCTGTTTGAGCTAGTGAAATTCAACCAGTGAGTTGTATGTTCTGTTAGCATTGAAATATAGGTTCTTTTAATTGTTCAAATTCTTTAATGTAACATTTGTTTTAAAATTAATTGTGTAAATTATCTGTTACCCATTGGAAAAAAACAGCAACAAATCCAACATTCAGACGAAACAAATGCCTATGAAAAAAATTCAGCCAAATCTAAACAAATCTTTCGGATGAAAATTTTTATTTTTGCCTTTACACATCTCTGCTATTTAGGGCACCTTTAAACATTTTTTGCAATTCACAAGCAAAAAATAAATAAAATAAGTTGTTGAGAGAACGAAAGTATGAAAGGAGAATTAATGAAAATTTCGCACAACTTTCTAAAGTCTTTGCCAGACTGATATCCAAATAAAAAGACGAAAAGACAATGGTAAAATATTGAACTGCATAAAAGCATTTTATTTTCGTACTATAGCTTGCCAAAGTCCTATGGGGCAATCACAATCTATTTACTCATAATTATCTGCATGTTAATTGCATATGAGCCCTTTTCGATGTCAACATAATCATCATTAACCATTTTCATTGTTTAATGACAACACTTATTTCATTATCAATACATATGTCAGATCTGTTTGGATAATCACAATCCAAATTCTTGATACAACACATTTTTCACTTATCAAATTGCACTGCTAAAGGAACTTTATAAACTAAAGACAACCGTTTTTAAATTGGTGCAAAACACACTGATGTTACATTGCCACACTGGAAGATATTAGAAAGCAATTTCACCAAACTGATACAAATGCTACCCGCTAAATACATTAAAGTTAAAAAAAAACTATTGATTACCACTTTTACCACTAATAAAAATTATTAAAATCAATATCCCAGCAGACACACATGCCCACTATACAGATAATGCCCAAATCCATTAGAGCGGGGGTCAGCAAACTTGGGCCCCCAGATGTTTTGGAACTATAGTTCCCAGGATCCTGAGACATTCTTTTGGCTGTCTGAGCTTCATGGGAAATGTAGTTCCAAAACATCTGGGGGCCTAAGGTTAATAACCCCTGCTTTAGAGAGACATATACACATTTTTCTGTGGTTTTGAAGCACAGCAGAACAATTGCACACATTACCCATTAGCATCACTACACACTGTTAAAATGGTCAACATTCAGGCTCTTCAGCCTGCTGTAATTGCTAAACCTCCGAAATCGCCATTTTGTTTGTTCTGAATCCTGCACTTTTAAATTATGGTCCTGGGAGATAAACAACATAGATAACAATTTTGTGTTGTTTTGGGAGATAAACATTTTGATTTTGAGGTGTATTAACGGCAGAATCATTTTATTATTGTGGAAATAGACATTGAAAATACCGGCTGATGTTCAGAAATTGTTATATTTGTAAAGACAAGACTTTGATCAATATCTATGTGTTTAACCCTGCAAAAAGATTAAACACAGAGCTAAAATAGGCTTTGGATCAAAAGTACACTATTGGTCCATAGTTGAGCACAGCTGCTAAATTGACCAGGGATGGCATATTTGCATATACACTAATCACATGCTCTGTTCATCTCAGTATCATTGAATTACATGTCCTTGTTGGGGGTTAAACACTTACACCTAGATTACGAGTTTTGAGCGATATAGGGAAATTAATGAACGTAAAAAAGTGGCGTTATTTAATCCCCTATAGCACTGCCATTACAAGTTTTAAAAAAACAGGCTTGTGAGGGCGAAATGGGGTTTTTAAGCTCCATACTGCACCCTGACATAAACACAACGTCTAAATAGCCCTAATCTGCTGCCCCCGACATCGCTGACACCTGCCTACAGTTATTAACCCCTAATCTGCCGCTCCCGATATCACCGCCACTATACTAAAGTTATTTACCCCTATTCCCCTGCACCCCAACATTGCCCACACAATAATAAATCTATTAACCCCTATTCCGCCGCTCCCCAACATCACCGCAACTAAGAAAACTATTAACCCCTAAACCTCTGACCTCCCACATCACTACCACTAAATAAACCTATTAACCCCTAAACCGCCAGCCTCCCACATCGCAACAACCTAAATTAAACTATTAACCCCTAACACCCCCTAACTTTAACATAATTAAAATATAGCTAAATTAAACTTACAATTATTAATTCAATAAACCTATTAACCCCTAAACCACCAGCCCCCACATCGCAACAACCTAAATTAAACTATTAACCCTTACACTTACCCCTAAACCTAACCCTACTACTAAACCTAACCTTAACACCCCCTAACTTTAACATTATTAAAATAGATCTAAATAAAATTTACAATTATTAACTAAATAATACCTATCTAAAACTAAATACCTATGGCTAGATTACGAGTTATGCGCTAGGCTTAAAAAGCAGCGTTGGCCGGTCCCAACGCTGCTTTTAACGCCCGCTGGTATTACTAGTCTTGAAGGTACAGGTGTACCGCTCACTTTTTTGTCCAGACTTGGAAATACTGCAAATCCACTTACGTAAATTGCATATCCTCTTTTTTCAATGGGACTTGCATAGCGCCGGTATTACGAGTCTGACAAAAAGTGAGCGGTACACCCTCTCCTGTCAAGACTGGTACCATATTTTAAAGTCAGTAGTTAAGAGTTTTACACTACAACGCCGTAGCATAAAACTCTTAACTAAACTGCTAAAAAGTACACTAACACCCATAAACTACCTATTAACCCCTAAACCGAGCCCCCCCCCACATCGCAAACACTAAATTTAAATTTGTAACCCCTAATCTGCCGAACCGGACATCGCCGCCACTATAATAAATATATTAACCCCTAAACCGCTGCACTCCCGCCTCGCAAACATTAGTTAAATATTATAAACCCCTAATCTGCCGTCCCTAACATCGTTGACACCTACCTACATTTATTAACCCCTAATCTGCTGCCCCCAACGTCGCCGCCGCTATATTAAAGTTATTAACCCCTAAATCTAAGTCTAACCCTAACCCCCCTAACTTAAATATAATTTAAATAAATCTAAAATAAATTCCTATCATTAACTAAATAATTTCTATTTAAAACTAAATACTTACCTATAAAATAAACCCTAAGCTAGCTACAATATAACTAATAGTTACATTGTAGCTATCTTAGGGTTTATTTTTATTTTACAGGCAAGTTTGTATTTATTTTAACTAGGTAGAATAGTTACTAAATAGTTATTAACTATTTAATAACTACCTAGCTAAAATAAATACAAAAGTACCTGTATAATAAAACCTAACCTAAGTTACAATTACACATAACACTACACTATAAATTAATAAATTAACTAATTTAACAACAATTAAATACAATTAAATTAAATTATCTAAAGTACAAAAAAAACCCCCACTAAATTACAGAAAATAATAAACAAATTACAATATTTTTTAAACTAATTACATCTAATCTAATCCCCCTAACAAAATAAAAAAGCCCCCCAAAATAAAAAAAGCCCTACCCTACACTAAATTACAAATAACCCTTAAAAGGGCCTTTTGCGGGGCATTGCCCCAAAGTAATCAGCTCTTTTACCTGTAAAAAAAATTGCAAATCCCCCCAACATTAAAACCACCACCCACACAACCACACCTACTCTAAAACTCACCCAATACCCCCTTAAAAAAACCTAACACTAACCCCTTGAAGATCACCTTACTGGGAGAAGTCTTAATCCAACCGGGCTGAAGTCCTTAACGAGGCCGGAAGAAGTCTTCATCCAAGCTGGGCGAAGTGGTCCTCCAGACGTGCAGAAGTCTTCATCCAGACGGTATCTTCTATCTTCATCCATCTGGCGCGGAGCGGGTCCATCTTCAAGACATCTGACGCGGAGTATCCTCTTCAATCGACGGCTAACACAGAATGAAGGTACCTTTAAGTGACGTCATCCAAGAATTAAAGTAGAACAAATCCTATTGGCTGATGCAATCAGCCAATAGGATTGAAGTTCAATCCTATTGGCTGTTCCAATCAGCCAATAGAATGCAAGCTCAATCCTATTGGCTGATTGGATCAGCCAATAGGATTGAACTTCAATCCTATTGGCTGATTGCATCAGTCAAAAGGATTTTTTCTACCTTAATTCCGATTGGCTGATAGAATTCTATCAGCCAATCGGAATTGGAGGGACACCATCTTGGATGATGTCACTTAAAGATACCTTCATTCTGTGTTAGCCGTCGATTGAAGAGGATGCTCCACGTCGGATGTCTTGAAGATGGACCCGCTCCGCGCAGGATGGATGAAGATAGAAGATGCCGTCTGGATGAAGACTTCTGCCCGTCTGGAGGACCACTTCGCCCGGCTTGGATGAATACTTCTCCCGGTAAGGTGATCGTCAAGGGGTTAGTGTTAGTTTTTTTTTTTAAGGGGGTATTGGGTGGGTTTTAGAGTAGGGTTGGTTGTGTGGGTGGTGGGTTTTAATGTTGGGGGGGATTTGTAACTTTTTTTTACATGTAAGTGAACTGATTACTTTGGGGCAATGCCCCGCAAAAGGACCTTTTAAGGGCTATTTGTAATTTAGTGTAGGGTAGGGCTTTTTTTATTTTGGGGGGGCTTTTTTATTTTGTTAGGGGGATTTGACTAGGGGTAATTAGTTTAAAAATCTTGTAATTTGTTTATTATTTTCTGTAATTTAGTGGGGGGGTTTGTACTTTAGATAATTTTATTTAATTGTCTTTAATTGTATTTAATTTAGGGAAATCATTTAATTATAGTGTAGTGTTAGGTGTAATTGTAACTTAGGTTAGGTTTTATTTTACAGGTAACTTTGTATTTATTTTAGCTAGGTAGTTACTAAATAGTTAATAACTATTTAATAACTATTCTACCTAGTTAAAATAAATACAAACTTGTCTGTAAAATAAAAATAAACCCTAAGCTAGATACAATGTAACTATTAGTTATATTGTAGCTAGCTTAGGGTTTATTTTACAGGTAAGTATTTAGTTTTAAATAGGAATAATTTAGTTAATTATAGTAATTTTATTTTGATTTCTTTTAATTATATTTAAGATAGGGGGTGTTAGGTTTAGGGTTAGACTTAGGTTTAGGGGTAAATAACTTTAATATAGTGGCGGCGACGTTGGGGGCGGCAGATTAGGGGTTAATAAATGTAGGTAGGTGGCGTTGATGTTAGGGCCGGCAGATAAGGGGTTAATAATATTTAACTAATGTTTGCGAGGCGGGAGTGCGGCGGTTTAGGGGTTAATGTGTTTATTATAGTGGGGACGTTGGGGGCAGCAGATTAGAGGTTAATAAATGTAGGTAGGTGGCGGCGACATAGGGGGTGGCAGATTAGGGGTTAATAAATATAATGTAGGTGTTGGCGATGTTGGGGGCAGCAGATTAGGGGTTCATAAGTATAATGTAGGTGGCGGCGGTGTCCAGAGCGGCAGATTAGGGGTTAATAATATAATGTAGGTTGTGGCGATGTTGGGGGCGGCAGATTAGGGGTTAATAAGTGTAATATTAGGGGTGTTTAGACTCGGGTTCATGTTAGGGTATTAGGTGTAGACATAACTTTTATTTCCCCATAGGAATCAATGGGGCTGCGTTAAGGAGCTTTACACTGCTTTTTTGCAGGTGTTAGACTTTTTTTCAGCCAGCTCTCCCCGTTGATTCCTATGGGGAAATCGTGCACGAACACGTTACACCAGATCACTGCTAACGTAAGCAGCGCTGGTATTGGAGTGTGGTAAGGAGCAAAGTTTTGCTTAACGCTCACTTCTTGTCTGGGTTGTAAAAACCCGTAATACCAGCGCTGTCCGTAAGTGAGCGGTCAGCATAAACTGCTCATTAGCACCACATAGCCTCTAACGCAAAACTCGTAATCTAAGTGATACTTACCTGTGAAATAAAACCTAAGCTAGCTACAATATAACTAATAGTTGTATTGTAGCTAGGTTAGGTTTTATTTTTATTTCACAGTTAAGTTTATATTTATTTTAACTAGGTAGACTAGTTAGTAAAAAATAGTTGTTATTAACTATTTACTAACTAGCTAGTTAAAATAAATACAAACTTACCTGTGAAATAAAACCTAAGCTACCTTACACTAAAACCTAAAATTACAAAAAATAAAAAACCTACCATTACAAAAAATATAAAATCCTACCACTACAAAAAACAAAGTTATCCAAAATAATAAAAATTATTCCTATTCTAATACCCTTTAAAAAAAAAAAAACACCCCAAAATAAAAAAGCCTAATCTAGAATAAACTACCAAGAACCATTGAAAGGACCTTTTGTAGGGCATTGCCCTAAGTTAAACAGCTCTTTTGCTACAAAAAACAAACACCCCCTAACAGTATACAAACTCCCACCCCCCAAACTACCAAGGGCCCTTAAAAGAGCCTTTTGGGGGGCCCTTAAAAGGGCCTTTTGTAGGGCATTGTCCTAAGTTAAACAGCTCTTTTGCTACAAAAAACACTCCCTAACAGTATACAAACCCCACCCCCCAATCTACCAAGGGCCCTTAAAAGGGCCTTTTGGGGGGGTCCTTAAAAAGGCATTTTGTAGGGCATTGCCCTAAAGATAATAGCTCTTTTCCTAGAAAATAAAATAAAAAACCCCCTAAAAAAATACATTACACAAAATAACAAACATATTATCAAAAGTAATACATATTATTCCTATTCTAATACCCATTAAAAAAAAATAAAACACCCAAAAATAAAAAACCTAATCTAGAATAAACTACCAATGGCCGTATACTGAATCTTCAATGCAAGGTACGCGATTCAAAATGGCGTCCCTTGCATTCTTGAAAGATTTGAATCAGCTAATAGAATGAGAGCTGATAAAATCCTATTGGCTGATTTGAACAGCCAATAGGATTTAAGCAGCTCTCATTCTATTGGCTGAATTATCATCCAATAGAATTATAGCTGCTTAAATCCTATTGGCTGATTTGAACAGACAATAGGATTTTAGCAGCTCTCATTCAATTGACTGATTCAAATCTTTCAGTCAATAGGAATGCAAGGGACGCCATTTTGAATTGCGTATCTTGCATTGAAAATTCAGTTTACGGCGGTGACCGTATGTAGAGGATGCTCCGTGCCGGATGTCTTCAGGATGGACCCGCTCCACGCCGCCGTGATCAAGATAGAAGATGCCGCCTGGATGAAGATTGAAGAGGCCGCCTGCATGAAGACCTTGCCACTTGGATGAGGACTTCTCCGCCGGGATGAAGATTGAAGAGGCGGCCTGGATGAAGACTTCTCCGCCGGGAAGAAAATCTTTTAAGCAGGACTTCAAAAACTGTAAGTGGATCGTTTTGGGTTTTTTTAAGGGTTTTTTGGGTGGGTTTTATTTTTATATTAGGGTTTGGGCAGTAAAAGAGCTAAATGCCCTTTTCAGGGCAATGGGTAGATTAGGTTTTTTTAAATTTAGGTTTTTTATTTTGGCGGAATGGTTGGGTGGTGGGTTTTACTGTTGGGGGGTCTTTGTATTTTGTTTTACAGGTACACGAGCTAATATATTTGGGGCAATGCCCCACAAAAGGCAATTTTAAGGGCCATATGTAGTTTATTGTAGGCTAGGTTTTTTTTTTTATTTTGGGTGGGCTATTTTATTTTGATAGGGCTATTAGATTAGGATTCGATAATTTCGTTTGTTATTTTCCATAATTTAATGTTTGTTATGTTTTGTAATTTAGTCTTTTTTTATTGTAATTAGGTACTTTGTAATTTTTAGAGTAGCGTTAGGATTTTTTTAATGTGTAGTTTAGATGATTTAATTGGTAGTTAGTTTAATTTTAGTTAAATAATTATATTAGTTTAATTGTTAGTTTAAACTTAGCTTTTTTAATTTGACAGGTAAGTTTAAATTTAATTTAAGATAGGGAAATTTTAATTTTTATATAAAGTTAGGGGGATGTTAGGTTTAGGGGTTACTTGTTTAAATTAGTACATTTTGTTGTGGGGGGCTTGTGGTTTAGGGGTTAATAGGTTTATTATAGTGGCGGCAGTGTAGGGCTTAATAACTTTAGTATAGTGGGGGCGATGTGGGTGGATGTCAGAGTAGGGGTTAATAATATTTAATAGTGTTTGCGATGCGGGAGGGTGGCGGTTTAGGGGTTAATAACTTTATTATAGTGGTGACGATGTCGGGGAGTGGCGGAATAGGGGTTAATAAATTGTATTAGTGGCGGTGATGTCGGGAGCGGCAGATTAGGGTTAATAAATTTATTATAGTGTTTACGATGCGGGAGGGCCTCAGTTTAGGGATTAATAGGTAGTTTATGGGTGTTACTGTACTTTTTAAGACATTAGTTATTAGTTTTATGTTACAGCTTTGTAGCTTAAAACTCATAACTACTGACTTTCAATGGCGTTACAGATCTTGACATTTTAGGCTGTAACAGTCGCTTTTTAGCCTCCCAGAAAAACTTGTAATACCAGCGCTATGCGAATCCTATTTAAAAAACGTCATTTTTAAGAGTGCGGTACTGACGTTGCGTTACAGGCTACAAGGCTTGCAGTACACCTATACCGACAAGACTCGTAATGGCTGCATTAGGGAAAATTATGCTTTATGGGCCACAATGCTGCTATTTGACTCATAACGCTCAACTCATAATCTAGCTGATATTTATCTTCAAGAGAAAATGCACTAATAAAATGATCTGGCTCATTTCAGGATTGCATTATTACTTGTTAATTGGAGGTAACAAAGGAGCCAGTGAACAGACACAGTTTATATATAATTTGCACATAATATGAATGCAGAAGAATTGATCAGTGATGTGCAGGTGTGAGAAGAAAGTGTGTTAGCACAGTGCTATTTGAGGTATTTATTGCTGCCAAATATAGCTGCAGTGTCATCAGGTAAAACAAAAACAAAAATAAGTGCAAAATATTTGATAATGTTGCTCAGTTAAAAAATATGAAAACCTATTATGAAGGAAATAAATTGTTCTTTAACTTTAAACAACCACACCTAAATAGTAATGAGCTTATCTATAACTAGTAGATAAGTACATTTGGATCCGAATGCAGAAGTAGGCGGACGCTCGTGCTGTTCGGATCTTTTCGAAGCCAGATTTGTTCTTGTGAAAGATCAGAACACTAAGATTTGTGCAAATGAAGATCTTAGTGTGGTGATCTTTAACAAGAATAAATACATCCACATTTTGATCCTTGTGAAGGATCCTAATGCCCATATCTACTATCTAGTATAAAATTCCAGTGAAAAATAAAGTGGACCTGTTTTCCCTCTTTTTACATTGGGTCAAATAATGTTTTCCCTCCCCACTATATTCTCTCATTGATGTTTACAAGTAACACCAGTCTGAAGTTAGTGTCAATCTAGAAGTGGACCCAGGTACTGAGCTAAATTTAGGAAATAACAATCATGACCCACTGGTAATAAGATGAGAGTTCAGGCAGGTAGATAATAGTATCTTGAAAATGCATTGAGATTTGTTGGCCAGGTCAAGGGTCATACACTGAAGAGCAAGCAATAAGCAGCAAGCTGAAGGGTGCACAGGAGTCAGATCAGTGCAGATACGGGTCAATACAAACAGCAGGTAGATAAATAGTCAGGAACTAGCTGAAGTTGGCAACAGGAGATCAGAGGTAAACCAGCAATAATTATGTAAAAGGTTAGGTCAGGTCATGCACAGTTAGGCAACAAATAGGCCAGGGTTGTCCAAACTTTGCTCTCCAGAGGTTTTGGAACTACATTTCCCATGATGCTCAGCTAGATAAAATGCTGGCTGAGCATCATCGGAAATGTAGTTCCAAAACCTCTGGACAGCAAAGTTTGGACACCCCTGAAATAGGCAATTCGTATAAAAGCAACTAGAAGGACAACATAATATCATACATGGCATTGTGAAGACACAAAACAAAGAGACAAATAACAATGCAAAGTACATAATAGAACTTGATGCAACATATTGAATATCTCAGACAACAAAAAATACAAAAACTGGGAGCAGAAATAGACGAGCCAATGAAAGAGAAGCTGAAATGTGAAGTATTACAAACATATGCAACAAAAAAGGGCCAGAATGGTTTTCATTAGGCAAAAAGTGTGAAAACTGATAGGATTAAAATACCAGTGGTGTAGCTTCCTGATTCAAAATATCTGATGTGTTTATGCACGGCCATTCTTATATTGATGGGAATAAGAAATTAAAACATTGCACTAGATAATATGCTTATGAGAAGCCTAATGAAATGGTCTTTTGTTATCTAGGCTGAAAACGCGTTGTAGAGTTTTATATTTTGTTATAACGTTTGTATGATTCAACTTTGTTACTGTTTCTGCAAAGGAGGGGAGTTAGCTGGGCAACTTGCTTATATAAAACCTTTGTTAGTGTTATAGATATTGTGTGCACCATGCTATTGGGTTATTTGGTATATTGCAGGGGTGCTCAACATTCGTGCTCCAGAAGTTTTGGAACTACTTGTCCCATGATGTTCAGCCAGCTGAGGCTCAGTGTCTGAGCATCATGGGAAATGTAGTTCCAAAACCTCTGGAGCACCAAGGTTGAGCACCCCTGGTATATTGGGATTCCACTATATTATCCACAGGATACACAATGTGGAGCCCATATTTAGCTTTAAATGGACATGAAACCCAAAAAATGTTGTTTCATGGTTCATACAGAGCATACAATTTAAAACAACTTTCCAAATTACTTCTATTATCTAATTTGCTTAGTTCTCTTTTGTATCATTTGTTGAAAAAGATACCTAGGCAGGCTTAATTGCTGGGAGCTAGCTGCTGATTGGTGGCTTCACATATAAGCTACTTGTCATTGGTTTACCAATGTGTTCAGCTAGTTGCCAGTAGTGCATTGCTGCACCTTCATTAAAGGATACCAAGTAAATGAAGTATAACTGATAATTCAATCAAAAGTTCACTGTAACTGGTATTGTTACAAATTGATTTAATTGCTGTAAACTGCTACACTGTATCGGTTAAGCAAGTGAGTACATGCAACACATATCATACAGAGATAAACACAACTTGAAACGCCACTAATTGTAATGGCAATGTATGAGTGTTACAGATATAGTTCATCCAAGTACAAGAACGTTATAAGAAAGTACCTCCATTCTAGATAAATGTAACGTTCAACTCCATAGGTGACTCCACATTCTTATCCCCTGTTAATCCTACAAAGGTAGTGGGTCCGAGTTCCACAATATGTGTGGAAGACGCCGACTACTGGCCTCTATGAGCAAGGCGCTTTACTCAGGTAGGTCAAATAACCGGCTAGGAGACACTTGATAGGAAAAATACAGCACAGGCACTTTGTGGGTCAAGGAGCAAACCCAGCAAAATACTCAAGCAACCATCCAAAGAAAAAGAGCCACAAGTTGTAAGGAAAACGTGGTAAATTTTATTGTAGGCTTAATGGTAAAACATACAAGGCAGAACAAGCTCAGAAAACACATCCTATGCGTTTCATGCCGATAGGCTCTTAGTAATTTGGAAAGTTGTTTAAAATTGCATGTTCTATTTGAATCACGAAAGATAATTTTTAGGTTTCATGTCCGTCTAATTACACTGGAAAAACTTGTTTAAAGTGGTCTGCAATAGAGTGCTTTATAATAAATAGCGTGGCTACAACAGCATAATGATTTTTTCGAATGTGTATGGCAGTGCACAAAAGTCATTTTCCTCTGTATAAAAGGCCATGTTTAATTGGAAAATACAAGAGAAAAAAATTAATATGAAGAGAAATAAACCAGTAACTGGTAATAGGAAAAAAAAAAAGAATAAAAATAGAGAAAAGTTTATTGAAATGAAAATTATTGTTGCTGAGCTATTATAAGAATTAATTAGAAAGCTGAAAGGGACAAGCATTGCATTGTCAGAAAGGGACAAAGAGAAAGGAAACGTAATACACAGGGAAAAATATAACCTATAAAATTGATTGCAACTGAACTTGACCCATGGGAACTTGGAGTCACTGTTACAGAGCCGACTACTAACCCCAGCATTTATAATATATAAATTACTATAACAAATCAAATGTGTATACAGTACAGATTATAGCAATGTAAATCAAAGCTGGACAATTGAACCAAAAGGAGAAAAGGTCTGAGACAGGAATTGTACAGGAAAATAGATTTATATTAAATGGGTATAGTATATAGCTCTTTCTATATTGTGCAATAAACTAGGATAATGTTAATAATGATACTTTTTAATAAAGCTTTATCAGTTGTTCAAAACATTTTTGTATAAAAACAGGTTGGAGGGAGTGTGTGTGGGTGACTAGGAGTGGGTGGGTGGGTGTGGGATTGTGAGTGTGTTTATTGAGTGTACTTATAAACATAAATACATGCATTAGAATACTTATACAATAGAACTACTTCACCATTCAGTTGTTTGACCTTGGCGCAGGTGACAGATTAAAGGGCTATTGACGCATTTTATATATATAGGCGTAATGTATCAGTGATTGTGCATTGCAAACGATAAGCATACAAATTTGCACTTAAAGGGACATAAACGTGCAAAAAAGAAAATGATCTAGTGCATTCGATTATTCTATTATTGCACTAACTCGCATATAACTAAGTATTTAACCGCTCCAAAAGGGTTAAACACATAATTAAAGTCCGGTCTAGAGCAGCAGTGTACTACTGGAACTTATTTGAATACATCTGGTAAACCAATGATAAGAGCCATCAATCAGCAGCTTTAGTAGTTTATTATGCAGAAATAATTGCTAGTGCCTGAATATATTGGAGGATTTACTGTTGTTAAAGGGACATGAAACCCAAATGGTTTCATTAAAGATTCAGTTAGGGCATACAATTGTAAACAACATTCCAATTTACTTATATTACCAATTTTGCTTCATTTTCTTGGTATCCTTTTTTGAAGGAGAAGCAATGCACTACTGGGAGTTAGCTGGACACATCTGTAAGTCACTAAAAACAGGCATATATATGCAGTCACCAATCAGCAACTAGCTTTCAGCTTCTGAGTCTATGAGGTTAATTTAACAAATGTCTTGCGGACCTGATCCGACAGTGCGGATCAGGTCCGCAAGACATCGCTGAATGCGGAGAGCAATACGCTCTCCATATTCAGCATTGTACCAGCACACACAAGAGCTGCTGGTGCAACGCCGCCCCCTGCAGACTCGCGGCCAATGGGCCGCCAGCAGGGGGTGTCAATCAACCGGATCGTACTCAATCGGGTTGAATTCCGGCGATTCCTGTCCGCCTGCTCAGAGCAGGCGGACAGGGTTATGGAGCAACGGTCTTTGTGACCGCTGCTCCATAACTTGTGTTTCTGGCGAGTCTGAAGACTCACCAGAAACACGGGCCGTCAAGCTTCATTCAGAGCTTGATGTATAGGCCCCATTATGTTCAACATAGGATACCAAGAGAACAAAGCAAATTAGCTAATAGAAGTAAATTGGAAAGATGTTTAAAACTGTATGCTCGCTCAGAATCATGGAAGAATTTTTTTAGGTTTTGTGTTCCTTTAACATTTGTATTGTCTGTCCTGTGTAGTCTCTATGGTACTGGAGGGGAAGGATGTACTCACCTTACTTCCTCTCTCCTTCTATGGTACTGGAGGGGAAGGATGTACTCACCTTACTTCCTCTCTCCTCTCCGTACTGCAATGCTTTTGCAATGTAACTAAGTTCACTACTGCCTCATGTTGTACTTTCATTAAATATGTCTGTTCCTCTTTAAGCAAACCACTGACTGATGATTATTTATTACTTAGCTTTGTATGTGTACTGTGCCTTCTACATGCTGTGCTAATGAACTCTGCTAAAATTCTAACACGTTGTTCCTGAGCCTTCATATTTATGATTTTTAGCAAAACATAGCAGGGAAATGTATAATATACTTTATACCCTTTAATGATTTGCGAAAAAAACACTTGAAAAGCTTAATTATGGGCAATTATGGGTAGATTTAAATGAGTTTGTCATCTAGAAGCAATCACTGTCTAGTAGCGTATGTAGGCAATATGCTCAATTTTACAGGAATCCTAGGTTACAGAATTTGCTTTTGAATTCTATAGGAAGTGTGGAACAATCCTCCCAGTCAGGACACAGAGGAAGCCTTGTGCGCAACATAGCGCATCCATTGAAGGCCGCTCTGCTCCTCTCAGTGGAAGATAATGGGTCCAGGGTGGGGGGTGGTCTGGGCCAGGGAGGGGGGTGGGGGTTTAGGTGCTGGGTAGGGGGAATGGTTGGCTGGGCTGGGGGTTTGGACGGTATTTAACAATTTAATGGGACGGCCTATTTTCCCAGTCTGGACCTGTTTGGATTTCAGAACAAGGGGTCGATTTATGAAGCAGCGGATGCTGCTTCCGACCCATTCCGCTTCAGGTCTGCCTGAAGTGGAAGTTAAGAAGCAGAGGTCCTAATAAAGCTGCTCCTTAACTCGTCGGCCACCTCTGAGGTGGCGGACAGCAATCAGTCCGATCGGATACGATCGAGTTGATTGACACCCCCTGCTAGCGGTCGATTGGCCACGAATGTGCAGGGGGGGGGGGGCATTGCACAAGCATTTCACAAGAAATGCTTGTGCAATGATAAATGCCGACTTATCGATGTGCGGCGGACATTGTTAAATCAGCCCCTAAGTCTGGATTTTGGAATTCCGGATTTGAGGATTTATACCTGTATTGCAGTTATTTTTACTATGTATAATTTACTATTTTATATTACAATCTCAAAGTGCTTTGCATCCTGTTAATACTTCTTTAAGCATTGAAACTGATCAGATTCCTTTCCCCCTCTCGTAACAATTAGCCTATGAATTTCAGACTTGTCAGTTAATATTCTGATCTTTTATTCTCACTGTATTTTTGGTTACTCATAAGATATCAATAGAAATGTGTCATGAAAAATCACTACAAACAGTTGCAGTTCTGCTGCTTTCATGCAAGCAGGATTCAAAGTGTGCTGAACAATTTCAAAGCAAAATGATGTAATTAATGATGACAATTGGATATCAAAACTGTTTTTATTGCACAACCAGCAAATAGATGAATGTGAAGAGACAATTATACAGGGTTTTGAACTATGTAAGCACCATTATTTTCTAAGATAATATCCTTTTTTTAAAGAACATGAAAGCATTTTTTTATTGCATCTAAAACAGAATGTTGGAATATGTGACGTGTTTATTTGTTTTATTGAAATTGTTGTGACAATGGTAAAAATAGAAATGCATTTTCAAGCATAGTAAAATCTAAACTGGCAAAATATGTGCTTCTGAGTGTTGAAGGCATTGCCCTTGCTACCCAATCAGCATTTAATCAAAGGCATGCGTTCTACTTGTATGGAAGTGACCACTAATGCAGACTTATGATTTGTACTGCTCATTCAGTAAGAACTAATAAAGCTGTGGGTCACGCCCTTCACAGTCACTGAGATCAAATACAGCAATATGAATTATACACAGATATATGTTTTGTGTAAACTTTAATTACAGATTTTTAAAGGGACATTGAACACTAAATGCATTTCATCATACAGCTCCCTCTAATTATGGAACTTTCACCACAGGTATTTGAAGGAGAGTTGCTGCACATGTGCAATGCAGTAAAATCTAGATTTCAACATTGTGGCTCGTATGTCTTTAGGGAGGTGGGAAATAAGTCATTACTATGCTTATACAATGTATTGGGTGCTTAGGGCTCCAAATACTATGCAGCTAGAGCTGCTCCCGAGCCCTTGGTTCGCATATGTGAGCCTGCTTCCAGCAATGTGATTGACTGTCCCTTCACTCACGCAGTTGCTCGCACATTACACACTCATCGGCATCTGTAACAATACATATGGGCCAGTGGATCAACAGATACGCTGTCCGTATGCAGCCAAGGCGGGCGGACAACTTTGCAAGTTGAGAAGCTGTCCACCTGCCCTTTAATACACGGGGCCCGTAATGTCCCTTTAATTATCTTTTTATTTTTAAAAAAATGTTTGATTGCTGGTCTTATGTATGCTTGTTATAAATCATGGTTACCCTACAAAATACCTACAGGCCATAATAAATCTTTCTACTGCTTTTTCTGGATTTTTGCCAAATCGACCCTTCTCCCAACCTAAACACATTGAACACTTCATTTGTTTCTGGTGCTTGGTCCTTTCTATGAATTTGTTTGCATCCAATATATATATTCATGATTATGTAAAAGGGGTGCAGTTACTATAACATATCTTTCAGCATTTTCCTGGAAGCTTATGGGTCCAGAAGCCAGAGGGGTGTGTCTTGAAAGCCAAGGGGAGGAACCAAGTGGTCTGGTTTGTTTCTGGGTAGGGTGATCCTTATTTTCATATTTAACAGTTCTCAAATCAGGGCTATTCTACAAAAAGCAGGGCAGATGGGAACTCAATCTACCTATCGGGATCCTGTAGGTGTATATAAACCTATACAACCAGACAATGAGATATACTGAAAGGAAAGACATAGATTGAGGGATATATAGATAATAGATATGGAGTGTTAAATAGATGATAGATATAGATAGATAGAAATGGAACAATAGATAGATAAGGATATATATATGATAGATAGATAGATAAAGAAAGAGAGATATGTAAAGATATATAGAAAGATAGATAATTTGATAGATATGGAGTAATATATAGAGAGAGATAAGGAGATAGGTATAGATGGATAGATAGATAGATAGATAGATAGATAGATAGATAGATAAGATATGGAACAATAGAGAGATAAGGAGATAGATATGGAGATATGGAGCAATATATACAGATAGATAGATAATAAAAAGATATTGAGTGATACATATCTAAAGATAAATAGATAGATAACAGATAAATAAAGAGAGACTGGTAAAGAAAGATAGAAATGGAGCAATATACTGTATATATACTGTGTATATAGAGAGAGATAGAGAGCTAAGGAGATAGATATAGAGCTATAGATAGAGAACAATATTTATATACATAAAGATTTATATATAGATAGATAGATAATCCTTTTTTAGAGAACAAGTAATGAGTTAACAACTGTGCAGTGCTATGTTTGTGTAAAATTAATTGGTATTTTGTAAAACTGCTGAAGAAGGCAGATTTGTTGTTTTTTCATTTATGTATTTGGAGAATGTATAATAATTGTTTAGCCTAAACTAAAAGTTGTTTGTTGTGAATATCGCTCTAAACAGAGCAGGTACATAAGTGTTTGCTGCAGTACTATTCAGTGTTCTTTGTTTTCTTTTTGCAAACACTGTACATCAAATTGGGAGGAGATGTCTAATACATTTAAAACAAAAAAAGGGAAATTCTGTAGAACATTCTGAGAAACAGAGTTTTACGAGTGCATGGCAATATTAACACTTGTTTGGAGGTTATTTATACAAAGTTATGGCTCACTTTCATGTTTACATATCTATATATATTTGGTGTTGTCCTACTGCTGACACCAGGTAACATCAGAGGCCTGTCTTTACAGTGACTAACAGAAAGTGGGTTAACTCTGTGCCATGTGATTGTAGGTGAAAGCTTGTTCTATTTATGAATAGTGTGCATTACTAGCAGTTTAGAGGATTAAAATACTGCAATGTGTGTTACTAGCTTTAATGTTTGTGGTAAATGTCTGTCCAGAAAAGGACCCCGGGGCAGAGAAGTGGCTAACAAGAAACACTGACCCAACCACTGACCCAACACGCTGGATGATACCCAAGACTAGACTCTCAATTGGAAGTATAAATGAGAGTAAAGGATACTGTAAAAACAGCAGCAGGTCACAAATTCACATCATAGTAAAGTAAGGAGGATGCAAGGAGGAGAGTAGTCAAACAAAGTAAAGGTTGGAGATCCAGACAGGCTAGGAAGGTACCAAATTGTCAAGCAGAGGGTTAATCAGGAGCAGGCAGAGGTCATTGTCCAGTTTGAGAATAGAAGGATACAAGTTGTAAATCCAAAGAGAGTAGTCAAAGCAGTCCAAAGGTCAGGGCAGGTGGCAGACAAGAGGAGTCCAGAAAACAGGCAGAGGGTGGCAACAAACAGCAACAATCAGGAACAGCACATCCTGGAACTAGAAGAACCAATAAAAGAGCAAAGCCAAAGTACATTACTTAAACTAGGTAGAGTGGAAGTCAGCATATGGTGTCAAAATAGCAGAGCAACAGTAATGCATTGCTAAGGATGCCTTGAGTTTAACAGGCGAGTGCAGCAGATGAGTGCTAACAATACCCAAGGTGCCCTAAGGACCATGCTACACAGAGGACACTGACGCTGCAGTCCTGGTTTGTAAGCTCTGTCTCATTGTTTTTCCTGTGATCTACTTTTTTCTCCTACAAATGTCCTGGCTTCACCAAGTGAAAAAGTGCAAAATGTAGCTATGTCTCTGGAATGACTTTACCTCACCCAAGTCAAGTACAGCTCCAAAAAAGATACTTTCCAGCCCCACCACCACCTAAATATATTCTATCTCGCCAATATGGTACCCCAGCTCTGCCCACTGATTTCCTGATTTAGCCCTACACTTACCAGTTCCACATATAATTTTAAAAATATTGAGAGATATGGTATTATTAATAATGGTTGCTAATCTGGTATCATTTTGTGACTCTATTATTTCCCAGATCTACGGAATTGATTTTTATTTTTTTTAAAAACATCTGTCTTACCTAATATTGAAAATCATAGACATCTGCTTCTGGTAGTGCTCAATATAAGATATTTTACACTCATCCAGTTTTCCTAACCCAGGACAAACTTAAGGTCATGCCATAAAACAATGCAGAACAATTTATGGAGGAGATAAGAGTTTCTGGATAATTAATTCTGTACTTGACGTTCTCAATTCTTCTGCTATTGTGTAATGGCCAAGTCTGATTTTGAAACTGGGACTCCTGTTTCTCTGTTCCTGCACCACCGGAGGACTTTGTATTCTGTAGAAGTTTTTGTAGACCTGTTACCTGTAGTGGATAGCTCTTGTACTACACCTGGTTGCCAGCTATAGGTAGTTCTGCAATTAGCTAGTACCCTAGCCCTTCAGAAGGCATCTGCCAGGCAAGTGTATCATCCTCCTTTACTCAAGCCCTGCAGAGAGTGTCTAAAAGAAGAAAAATGGGACTAGGATAGCTTTCCTGAGTATCTTTTATATATAAATGTTAAATAAAATAGTATCCTAGACAAAAATATAATATACAATAAATATACAATGTAAAAATTAAAGCTGTGGCCACAGCACTAGATATCACAAGCATATATCATAAAAGTGATATTAAAATAAAGAAAAAAGCAATGTTATCCAAATGTTTCAAAACAAATCTGCTAATTTGGATCCAAATATCTGCAATAAATTGCTGTTATAAATGTCAGTCCTGTATGCGTTAGTAGTAAGGGACTTGAGATGTTTACTAAATCAGTATGATAACTGTAGATAGAATATACTCATACCCGACAGAAATCATAAAAACATGAAAGAACTAAGTGAGAATATAAACAAAATTAAACTATACAAAATGGAGAGAGATGAGGGCGATTACAAACAAATTAATTTAGACTCAATAAATAATGATGGAAAATACATGATGGATACACAAAGTATAGTATAGCAGAAACAAGAGATTAACCCTCACACTCACAACATGAAATAAAGCACATTAGGGATAGGCATATAAATAATAAACATAATTCACACCTCCTGTTTAAAAAATAAAATAAAAAGAATAACACACAACAAGCAGAGTGGAGAAACTCAGAAGGTCACAACAGAAAAGAAATCCAAGGTATAGTGCGCTCCAACTTCCCAAAAAGGGATCAATCCACAAAGTGTATAAAAGTTCAAAAAAGTTTATTATGTAGTTACAAGTAAAAACATGAGTCAAAGTGAAGTAAAAGCAACACAGGTAAGTGTGGTTTAGTCAGCAGACTAGTTTCGTGCGCACGCTCACTTGGTCACTGCATGTTTGTGACTAGACCACACGCCTTTAAATACCCTTATTCTTAAAGGGATATACATCATTCTTCTATAATGCCCATGTATCTTTTTGATAACATTAATAGATTATACACAGGTTATAGATAATATCCATTGTCATATATTTGTTGATATATATATTACATTTGTTTTGTATTCTTATAATTGTATATATTGTAGAAAAGTAATAGAGAGAAATTATCCCTGAGAGACAATCTTAAAGGGACAGTCTACACCAGAATTTTTATTGTTTTAAAAGATAGATAATCCCTTTATTACCCATTTCCCAGTTTTGCATAACTAACACATTTATAATAATATACTTTTAAACTCTGTGATTATCTTGTATCTAAGCCTCTGCAAACTGCCCCTTTTTTCAGGTCTTTTGACAGACTTGCAGTCTAGCCAATCATTGCCTGCTCCCAGATAACTTCTCGAGCACGAGCACAGTGTTATCTATATGAAATACGTGTACTAACACCATCTAGTGGTGAAAAACTGTTAAAATGCAATCTGAAAGAGGTGGGCTTCAAGGTCTAAGAAATTAGCATATGAACCTCCTAGGTTAAGCTTTCAACTAAGAATACCAAGAGAACAAAGCAAAATTGGTGATAAAAGTAAATTGGAAAATTGTTTAAAATTACATGCTCTATCTGAATCATGAAAGTTTATTTTGGCCTAGACTGTCCCTTTAAGTACTTATACATTTTCATAGTCAAGTACTTTTTAAACATCTATCTTCATTTGTCATCAGAATAAATTTAAAGGGAATATACTTTATCTTATCAAAAGGATTTTTATCCATAATTTACCTACCTCTCTGGCTGCTTACTCTATTAGGTTAAATTTATATCTTTATGAAAATGTCTAGGTCTCTCCTCATATTAATTCCCTGGGGACTTATAGGCCTAGATTTAGAGTTTGGCGGTAGCCGTCAAAACCAGCGTTAGAGGCTCCTAACGCTGGTTTTTACCGCCCTCTGGTATTTGGAGTCAGTCATTAAAGGGTCTAACGCTCACTTTTCAGCCGCAACTTTTCCATACCGCAGATCCCCTTACGTAAATTGCGTATCCTATCTTTTCAATGGGATCTTTCTAACTCCGGTATTTAGAGTCATGGCTGAAGTGAGCGTTAGAAATCTAACGACAAAACTCCAGCCGCAGAAAAAAGTCAGTAGTTAAGAGCTTTCTGGGCTAACGCCGGTTTATAAAGCTCTTAACTACTGTGCTCTAAAGTACACTAACACCCATAAACAACCTATGTACCCCTAAACCGAGGTCCCCCCACATCGCCACCACTCGATTAAAATTTTTTAACCCCTAATCTGCCGACCGCCACCTACGTTATCCTTATGTATCCCTAATCTGCTGCCCCTAACACCGCCGACCCCTATATTATATTTATTAGCCACTAATCTGCCCCCCACAATGTCGCCGCCAGCTACCTACAATAATTAACCCCTAATCTGCCGACCGCCACCTACGTTATCCTTATGTACCCCTAATCTGCTGCCCCTAACACCGCCGACCCTTATATTATATTTATTAGCCCCAAATCTGCCCCCCTCAACGTCGCCTCCACCTGCCTACACTTATTAACCCCTAATCTGCCGAGCGGATCTCACCGCTACTATAATAAAGTTATTAACCCCTAATCCGCCTCACTCCCGCCTCAATATCCCTATAATAAATAGTATTAACCCCTAATCTGCCCTCCCTAACATCGCCGACACCTAACTTCTATTATTAACCCCTAATCTGCCGTCCAAATCTTGCCGCTACTGTAATAAATGGATTAACCCCTAAAGCTAAGTCTAACCCTAACCCTAACACCCCCCTAAGTTAAATATAATTTAAATCTAACAAAATAAATTAACTCTTATTAAATAAATTATTCCTATTTAAAGCTAAATACTTACCTGTAAAATAAACCCTAATATAGCTACAATATAAATTATAATTATATTATAGCTATTTTAGGATTTATATTTATTTTACAGGTAACTTTGTATTTATTTTAACCAGGTACAATAGCTATTAAATAGTTAAGAACTATTTAATAGCTAAAATAGTTAAAATAATTACAAAATTACCTGTAAAATAAATCCTAACCTAAGTTACAATTAAACCTAACACTACACTATCAATAAATTAATTAAATAAAATACCTACAATTACCTACAATTAAACCTAACACTACACTATCAATACATTAATTAAATACAATATCTACAAATAAATACAATGAAATAAACTAACTAAAGTACAAAAAATAAAAAAGAACTAAGTTACAAAAAATAAAAAAATATTTACAAACATCAGAAAAATATTACAACAATTTTAAACTAATTACACCTACTCTAAGCCCCCTAATAAAATAACAAAGACCCCCAAAATAAAAAAATGCCCTACCCTATTCTAAATTACAAAAGTTCAAAGCTCTTTTACCTTACCAGCCCTGAACAGGGCCCTTTGCGGGGCATGCCCCAAAGAATTCAGCTCTTTTGCCTGTAAAAAAAACACATACAATACCCCCCCAACATTACAACCCACCACCCACATACCCCTAATCTAACCCAAACCCCCCTTAAATAAACCTAACACTAAGCCCCTGAAGATCTTCCTACCTTATCTTGACCATACCAGGTTCACTGATCGATCCAGAAGAGCTCCTCCGATGTCTTGATCCAAGCCCAAGCAGGGGGCTGAAGATGTCCATGATCCGGCTGAAGTCTTCATCCAAGCGGGAGCTGAAGAGGTCCATGATCCGGCTGAAGTCTTCATCCAAGCGGGAGCTGAAGAGGTCCATGATCCGGCTGAAGTCTTCTATCAACGGCATCTTCAATCTGCTTTCTTCCGGATCCATGTTCATCCCGCCGACGCGGAACATCCATCTTCACCGACGACTTCCCGACAAATGACGGTTCCTTTAAGGGACGTCATCCAAGATGGCGTCCCTCGAATTCCGATTGGCTGATAGGATTCTATCAGCCAATCGGAATTAAGGTAGGAAAATTCTGATTGGCTGATGGAATCAGCCAATCAGAATCAAGTTCAATCTGATTGGCTGATCCGATCAGCCAATCAGATTGAGCTCGCATTCTATTGGCTGATCGGAACAGCCAATAGAATGTGAGCTCAATCTGATTGGCTGATTGAATCAGCCAATCGGATTGAACTTGATTCTGATTGGCTGATTCCATCAGCCAATCAGAATTTTCCTACCTTAATTCCGATTGGCTGATAGAATCCTATAAGCCAATTGGAATTCGAGGGACGCCATCTTGGATGACCTCCCTTAAAGGAACCATCATTCGTCGAGAAGTCGTTGGTGAAGATGGATGTTCCGCGTCGGCGGGATGAACATGGATCCGGAAGAAAGAAGATTGAAGATGCCGTTGATAGAAGACTTCAGCCGGATCATGGACCTCTTCAGCTCCCACTTGGATGAAGACTTCAGCCGGATCATGGACCTCTTCAGCTCCCGCTTGGATGAAGCCTTCAGCCGGATCATGGACATCTTCAGCCCCCCCGCTTGGGCTTGGATCAAGACATCGGAGGAGCTCTTCTGGATCGATCGGTGAACCTGGTATGGTGAAGATAAGGTAGGAAGAACTGCAGGGACTTAGTGTTAGGTTTATTTAAGGGGGGTTTGGGTTAGATTAGGGGTATGTGGGTGGTGGGTTGTAATGTTGGGGGGGGTATTGTATGTGTTTTTTTTACAGGCAAAAGAGCTGAATTCTTTGGGGCATGCCCCGCAAAGGGCCCTGTTCAGGGCTGGTAAGGTAAAAGAGCTTTGAACTTTTGTAATTTAGAATAGGGTAGGGCATTTTTTTATTTTGGGGGTCTTTGTTATTTTATTAGGGGGCTTAGAGTAGGTGTAATTAGTTTAAAATTGTTGTAATATTTTTCTGATGTTTGTAAATATTTTTTTATTTTTTGTAACTTAGTTCTTTTTTTTTGTACTTTAGTTAGTTTATTTCATTGTATTTATTTGTAGATATTGTATTTAATTAATGTATTGATAGTGTAGTGTTAGGTTTAATTGTAGGTAATTGTAGGTATTTTATTTAATTAATTTATTGATAGTGTAGTGTTAGGTTTAATTGTAATTTAGGTTAGGATTTATTTTACAGGTAATTTTATAATTATTTTAACTATTTTAGCTATTAAATAGTTCTTAACTATTTAATAGCTATTGTACCTGGTTAAAATAAATACAAAGTTACCTGTAAAATAAATATAAATCCTAAAATAGCTATAATATAATTATAATTTATATTGTAGCTATATTAGGGTTTATTTTTCAGGTAAGTATTTAGCTTTAAATAGGAATAATTTATTTAATAAGAGTTAATTTATTTTGTTAGATTTAAATTATATTTAACTTAGGGGGGTGTTAGGGTTAGACTTAGCTTTAGGGGTTAATACATTTATTAGAATAGCGGTGAGCTACAGTCGGCAGATTAGGGGTTAATGTTTGAAGTTAGGTGTCGGCGATGTTAGGGAGGGCAGATTAGGGGTTAATACTATTTATTATAGGGTTAGTGAGGCGGATTAGGGGTTAATAACTTTATTATAATAGCGGTGCGGTCCGCTCGGCAGATTAGGGGTTAATAAGTGTAGGCAGGTGGAGGCGACGTTGTGGGGGGCAGACTAGGGGTTAATAAATATAATATAGGGGTCGGCGGTGTTAGGGACAGCAGATTGGGGGTACATAGGGATAATGTAAGTAGCGGCGGTTTACGGAGCGGCAGATTAGGGGTTAATAATAATATGCAGGGGTCAGCGATAGCGGGGGCAGCAGAATAGGGGTTAATAAGTGTAAGGTTAGGGGTGTTTAGACTCGGGGTACATGTTAGAGTGTTAGGTGCAGACGTAGGAAGTGTTTCCCCATAGCAAACAATGGGGTTGCATTAGGAGCTGAACGCAGCTTTTTTGCAGGTGTTAGTTTTTTTTTCAGCTCAAACAGCCCCATTGTTTTCTATGGGGGAATCGTGCACGAGCATGTTTTTGAAGCTGGCCACGTCCGTAAGCACCGCTGGTATCGAGAGTTGAAGTTGCGTTAAATATGCTATACGCTCCTTTTTTGGAGCCTAACGCAGCCATTCTGTGAACTCTCAATAACAGCGGTATTTAAAAGGTGCGGCCAGAAAAAAGCATGCGTAGCTAACGCACCCCTTTGGCCGCAGAACTCTAAATCTAGGCCATAGTCTTTAAGGAAAAAATCCAAAAGACCTCTCTCTTATTGAGCTTGCTTTCCCTATCTCCCCTCTCTTCCATATGGGGATATGATCAATAGCTTGCAGAGTTAATGAGGATGGATCTGAATTATGCATGTCTTTAAAGTGCCTTCGAAACAGGGGTATCTGAATCTGGATCTTCTATAGACCTTAGATGTTCCAGGAATCTATCTTTGATAGGTCTCTTGGTTTTTCCTGTATATTGTATCTGACATTGATTACAAGTTAATAAGTAAACTACATGTGTAGTATAACAATTGATAAAATATTTGATTTTATATTCATGTCCTTTTGTACTTGATTTGAACGTGTCTCCTTCAGTAATACATTTACAAGTTTTGCATGCAAGTCTTCTACATTTGAAAAGTCCTTTATTAGAAACCCTAATCAAAAATATCAAACACAAAACAGGAGTGATCTGACACCAGTCAGAGAGAGGAGAATATAATATAGTAGTAGGAACTATGAATACTGGGGACAGAAACCGATACTATTCAAAAACAGACAGACAAAATGAAAACTGGAGAAAGAGAGGATATGATAGAGAAGATAATTATCATAGCTATCAAAATAATTTCCAGAACAACTATACAAATAGACAAAATAACACTGGATTTAATAACAGAGAGTGGTATGGGGATACTAGAATTCATAAAGTGGATAGAGGGTTGGCGCTTACTAAAAAATCCTGTATGCCTGGTGGATGGGGGAAAACTACTCCTCCTCAGTAGTTTAGATAAAGAACAAAGGTAAGATTTTGGATTTCCACTGGCGCTTATGAAATAAGCTAGGATTTAAGCTACCATTATATGTGTAACTTATCTAAGTGAGATATTATAAGTGATTCTGATTTTTATCAGGTGAAAAAACAATAGTGTCTCAGTGTCTCAGATAATGGATATTTAGGATTTAGATCCTATGTGTTGACTGGTATAAAATATTTCCTTAATATTTTGTGTTATATAAAAAATAATAATATAACTAAATCTGTATTTACAGATGAAGTGGGTAGTGTTCGTGAGTAGGTTATGAAGAGTAAATAAGTGTAAATGAAGCTAGTGACGATCCAATTGGCAGTGATTAGACATAGATATAGATATATCCAAATAATAATGATAGATGTATGTGTTAAAACTTTTTTATTAAACTAAAATTACTGTTAACATAACTAAAAAATATATATGGCAAATAAAACAAATAAAAGCAAATAAAACAAGGGACGTCTCCCTATGAATTAGTCCTCAGTAAGTCGAGTGACTTGACAATATATGGTCTCTGAATATGACTTGATAAACAAAAAATGCCACCTTGGGATTAAAGCAAGCTGTAAGGTACCTTACAAATGTCTGTTGGGAATCGTATTAGTGCCGATGTTCTGTGAGCTTCCTTCTCAGTTTTGTTCCTTCGCGGCTTAACGTGAGATAACAAACAAGCCTCCGTTTCTGATTGGTGGTTAGGGGTCACACCTCTCTTAGGATAGGCTGTGACTGTGCACGCTGGATGTTTAGCGTGTTCAGATGTAAATGATCTTTTTCAAGATGTTTGAACTGCAGCTGTAAAAAACTTTTTTCTTCTGCACTTTGGTGTGCGGTGTTGGAGATCCACTGTTAGAAAGAAAAGCTGTGCTCCACTTTCTCGCTGTTCAGATCCTTGGTCCTCCTTGTGGTTTTGCACCTTCTTAAAAAAAATGTGATTTTAAGACACCAAAATGTATCAACTTATCCCTGAGCTCACCAGATCTTGTGAGAACCGATGTGTCAAATGGTGGCATTTTTTGTTTATCAAGTCATATTCAGAGACCATATATTGTCAAGTCACTCGACTTACTGAGGACTAATTCATAGGGAGACGTCCCTTGTTTTATTTGCTTTTAATTGTTTTATTTGCCATATATATTTTTCAGTTATGTTAACAGTAATTTTAGTTTAATAAAAAAGTTTTAACACTTATACATCTATCATTATTATTTGGATATATCTATATCTATGTCTGCCAATTGGATCGTCTGCCAATTGGATCGTCACTAGCTTCATTTACACTTATTTACTCTTCATAACCTACTCACGAACACTACCCACTTCATCTGTAAATACAGATTTAGTTATATTATTATTTTTTATATAACACAAAATATTAAGGAAATATTTTATACCAGTCAACACATAGGATCTAAATCCTAAATATCCATTATCTGAGACACTGAGACACTATTGTTTTTTCACCTGATAAAAATCAGAATCACTTATAATATCTCACTTAGATAAGTTACACATATGATGGTAGCTTAAATCCTAGCTTATTTCATAAGCGCCAGTGGAAATCCAAAATCTTACCTTTGATACTAGAATTCATAACAAAGGGCAATATATGGAAAGCAATTCCCCTAGAGTGAATAAAGAAATCCCACTGAGAAATAAATATGAGCCATTGACACAATCAGAAAACAAACGGACAATGATTTGTTTAGTGATAGGTCACGACTAGGGATGGTCGAATGTTTCGCAACATTCGAAAAACGGCACGAATTTTAACACATTCGTTCGTTCGAATCGAATTTCGAATGTTTACATAACATTCTAACATTCGATTTTCGAATGTTCGATTTCGAATTTTACAATTACATTCGAAAATATTCTGTTCGAAAAATTCGAATTTAGATTGTAATAGTATTTCTAATGCTTTTTCTTTAAATGTAATATTCGAATTATGCAATATTCGAAATCGAAAAATTCGAATTTAGATTGTAATAGTATTTCTAATGCTTTTTCTTTAAATGTAATATTCGAATTATGCAATACGTGTATTCGAATTCGAAAAATTTGAATTTAGATTGTAATAGTATTTCTAATGCTTTTTCTTTAAATGTAATATTCGAATTATGCAATATTCGAATTAGAAAAATTCGAATTTAGATTGTAATAGTATTTCTAATGCTTTTTCTTTAAATGTAATATGCGAATTATGCAATACGTGTATTCGAATTCGAAAAATTCGAATTTAGATTGTAATAGTATTTCTAATGCTTTTTCTTTAAATGTAATATTCGAATTATGCAATATTCGAATTCGAAAAATTCGAATTTATATTCGAATTCGAAAAAATTCGAATTTATATGTTTGTAATAGTATTTCTAATGCTTTCTTTAAATGTAATATTCGAATTATGCAATATTCTATATGGAAACATTCAAAATTATATATTTGTATCTATTATGTATCAATTTACTAGATTCCCACCCTACCACATGAACTATTGAACTTCTGAATAGTATTTGTTAAATAGAATGTTAAATTCGAAATTTCGAATGTGAACATTCGATATAATTATAAACATTCGAATTCGAAAGTGACATTCGAAAACTGTAAATAACATTCGATTTTCGAATTTTTAAGAATATTCGTTCTTATCGACATTTGGATTTAGAATTCGAATTTCCGTAATAACATTCGTTCTACATTCGAAATTCGAAAATTTACACATTCGCCCATCCCTAGTCACGACACACAAGAGACATTGAAACGATTACATTCAGAGAATCAAAAAAGAAAATGAAAATTAGAGGTTGCAGAGGGAGAGGACAAAATAAAAGATTACAGGAGATCAAAATAATAACTGATGAAGTAAAAAAGACAACTAATATTGGTATTTTTAATCTTAGTGATAAAGAACTGAATGATGAACAAAAGAAAGTTCTAAATAAAAGTCTTTTATTCGCCCCGAATGAGGATGAACGAATTCGATACATTAATAAATGTGAACAAATTCATAAGGAAACTGGCTTTAAAACTACTTTTTAAAAAAACACCACTAGAGAAACAAATTAGAGAAATGTATTGAAAAAGAAGGATGTTGTACATACTATATTAAAGCCTAAATCAATTTTTTACCCTGTGCAAGATAAAGGGAAATATATATAACTATTTGATAAGTTGGTTAAGTAGGATGTACAAAATTGTGTACTAAGTAAGAAAATAAATTATAATTTAACAGAAAAGCAAAAAGATATCCTAAATGAATTAAAAGATAACACAATCACTATTAAATACGCAGATAAGGGTGGAGGTGTTGTTATCTTAAATACCAATGATTATATCACAGAAGCCAATAGATTATTAATGGATACAAATACTTTTAATAAACTGAGTAAGGATCCAGTAAAATCCCAAATAACCATCTTTTCAAATATAATTGATAATGCAAAGTCTATGGGTATTATTAGTAATGAAGAATACAAATGTATTAATATTGTACACCCTAGGACTCCAATTTTCTATTATTTACCCACAATCCATAAGAGTCTGATTAAGCCCCCACGCCGTCCAATTATATCGGGTATAGGTTCACTCACTTCAAATATGTCACAATACGTAGACAAATTCTTGCAATGCTATGTCCAAACTCTACCCTCATACCTCAAAGATACTATAGATTTTTTGAACTCACTTTAAAGTATAAAATGAGAAAACAAATTCATTTTAGTGACATGTGATGTCATCTCATTATATACAAATATTAACCACCAATTGGGTTTAAAAGCAATAAAACATTTCTTAGATAATGATTATGAGATGAGAACAGAACAGATCTCATTCATTATAGATTGTATTTCTTTTATCCTTCACAACAATTATTTTGATTTCAATGGTGATTTTTTTCTGCAATTAAAAGGCACGGCTTTGGGCACAAGGTTTGCACCCAATTGCGCCAATTTATTCATGGGTCTATTTGAAGAAGAACACATCATAAATTCCCCATGGGGCGCAAATCTTGTTTAATATAGGCGCTATATCAATGACATCTTCCTAATTTGGAATGGGGATGTGGAATTATTAGAACTATTCAAGAAAAAAGGGGAGGACTTTAAGAAATGTATATAAAGAACCAACTAAGACCATACAGACATCCACTTGATAAAGGCGTAGCATTAACGCCGAAATGCATAGAAGTTACCTGTTTTGGACTGAATTGTTTGGGGTTAATTTAACCTCACTGTGAAGTACACTTCCACTATTATGAACTTTAAAGGACTTTAAAAGGATGTTTTCCAATAACTAAAGATTCAAAAGACTTCCACTCATTCATCCATTGCCCGGATAGGCCGGCCGGCGATCACGTGAGTTCAGAGCAAGTCCCATGACCAAAGACCGTGGAACCAGGTGAAACGCAGGTACACCAGACTAGAGCGATTACTGTCTCAGGGAGACGCCAGAACACTACAGCATACATAGAGAGGTACCTGATAATACAGAGCGGATGGTTGTGTGTGAAGTAAAACTACACATTGCAAAAGCTGAAGCCGTGCAAAAATCGGGGGTCGGGTATGAGTATATTCGATCTACAGTTATCATACTGATTTAGTAAACATCTCAAGTCCCTTACTACTAACGCATACAGGACTGAAATTTATAACAGCAATTTATTGCAGACATTTGGATCCAAATTAGCAGATTTGTTTTGAAACATTTGGATAACATTGATTTTTTCTTTATTTTAATATCGCTTTTATAATATATGCTTGTGATATCTAGTGCTGTGGCCACAGCTTGACTTTTTACATTGTATATTTATTGTATATTATTTACTTGTCTAGTATACTATTTTATATAGATATTTAGATATAGATATTTATGCTCCTTTTTTATTGTATTTTTTTTTCTAATTAACATTCCCTGTTTTTCACATTTCATGAGGCTGCTTATGTTAGCCAATATTGGCTTAGATTTATTTATTCTTTTACATTCCCTCATGTACACTAAAGCACGAGCATCATTACATATGTTTATTTCCATTTATTATAAGTTGACATAACTACGTTCACATATCATGAGGCTGTTTATGCTAGCCAATAGTGGCTTAGAATTAATTTCTTTATTTTATACTCAAGCAGAGTATTACCACATTTGTTTACATTTCCATTTTTGACGTAACTGCTATCATTTGATTGGCTGTTTGGGAATAACTAACACCCATAGATATGCTCCAGGTCATTTTTGAGCGAGATTATCATCGCACATTTTCACACTTCCATTCATTCTACTTTCACACAATTGCGTTTACACGGTTGTCCGTAGTTTCGTTGTTTTGAGTATGTGATTGGCAGCAGTCAATTGTTGACGTCATTTCCGCAATCACTACAACTACTATGGACCAAACAATGTTTTTACGCAATTTCACTTTGTTAATCTACAAGTTATCATCAGACGAATTAGGTATGAATCTAGAGATACAAACTTAAACAAAAATTACTGCGCTAGCTGTCTGTACTAATTAAAGATAATATCTTACCCTGATGGTAATTATAGATAATTATTATGAGTGTTAGTACCGCTAAAATTATATAGGACCTAATAACCACAATATGCTTACTATCAATATTACATTAACAATTGTGAATAACACATGAATTTAGTTGAAGTTAAACACACCTATATTTTATACTACAACAGGACAAAGGCACTTACTTCATGACTTAAGGAGTAAGGTAGAAACTTGTGATACCAGTATTGTATTAACTCCACAAGGAACTCTTCTATCCTCTCAGTGAATTTCTCCTTTAATTTTGAGGTGGTGGTGCTGCTCCTTCTTACAGGGCACTCAGGGGTGCGCTGACATGGAAACACTGGAACGAAAAAAGCACAGAGCGCATCCACGACTCAAGGTGAATCAATTAACAATTTATTCAGAGCACATACTTTGTTGCACTTACAAAAAGTTAAAACAAATGAAGCCTTTTGAAATCAATTAGAATCGTCAGCCCAAGGAAATCAACTCATGGAAAGTACATCAGCTGGAAACCATGTCCGTGTGCTGCATCAAGTGTTCCTTGCTAGCAAACTTTTCCTCCAAACTTCTTTTATGTTCCAATGCGGCTGCAAGTAACAGAGGTGAATATCTTACAAATCGTCACGCTGCTCCTCCGTCTACGCATTTCGTCCCCCCTATTGGGACTTTTTCAAGACACAGAGCTCAGCAGCTGAGCTCTGTGTCTTGAAAAAGTCCCAATAGGGGGGACGAAACGCGTAGACGGAGGAGCAGCGTGACGATTTGTAAGATATTCACCTCTGTTACTTGCAGCCGCATTGGAACATAAAAGAAGTTTGGAGGAAAAGTTTGCTAGCAAGGAACACTTGATGCAGCACACGGACATGGTTTCCAGCTGATGTACTTTCCATGAGTTGATTTCCTTGGGCTGACGATTCTAATTGATTTCAAAAGGCTTCATTTGTTTTAACTTTTTGTAAGTGCAACAAAGTATGTGCTCTGAATAAATTGTTAATTGATTCACCTTGAGTCGTGGATGCGCTCTGTGCTTTTTTCGTTCCAGAATCTAGAGATACACATAAATACTTTGAGCATTGTATCGATCGTTTATCCATATATGAAATTATATTTTGGTACGTTAGGGTTCTCTAACACAAGATCATGAGAGATATGGATTGTTAAATATTATATACTGAATAAAATTAGGGGTACTGATTGCATATGACACTTTTTTAAAGATATTTATCATATATGAATTTATTCGAATGTGAAACATATACCTTAAACAAAGGGTTAAATTACTGAGAGCCGGCCCCCTAGAGGGAGACTCTCAGGTGTTTGTTATTTTCAATTGTTTGAATTGATTTTATTGGTAAGGTTGGTGTATATATATATATATATATATATATATATATATATATACGAGTTTTGATCAGTATGTATTATATGCCTGAAGAAACAGCGTTGGTGCTGAGAAACGCGTTGCATGTTTACAAGGAGGGTAACTTTATGCCCTGCCTGTTGGTTCCTGTCTTTTTATTAATATTTTAAATAAATTCCATTTTTTTCTTATATTGGAACCTCTACTGATCATTTTATATACTAACCACCATCTACCTACCACTACCATTGAGATGGGATTCGCCCTGTGTGGAAATCTTTGTGTGCTTCCTTGCTTCCTGCTTGTGAGGTTGTTCCTGCGTTCCAGCTCTAAGGAATTAAAGTACAAGTGTTCCTGCATACACGTTGGAAACAGTTTTAATTTATATGTCAAGTTTCAATTTAGTCTTAGTTTTAGTCTTTTGACTAAAATGCCATTTTAGTTTTAGTCGTATTTTAGTCATCTGAATTGTTTTAGTTTTAGTCTAGTTTTAGTCGACTGAATCTCCAATACATTTTAGTCGACTAAATCTCCAGTAGATTTTAGTCAACTAAAATCTAAGGGGTTTAGTAAAAGTGTAAAGTGTAATTATTTAAGCATTTCTCTATCATTTGCAAACTGATTACATACTCCAGGAGTAAACATAACACATGGTAATATTTATGGTATTAAGGTTTAAACATGCAATACAGACACAGATTTAGTCGTGATATGTAACATCTTTATTAAACTTAAAATTAAATAAAACCAAGTTTCATAAACAAACAGAAGTGCAACTTTAAAATATAAAAAAAAACAAAAAAACTGTATTGGCTGTATTGAACATATTACCCAATATAAAAACGTTAACAGTTCTCTGTTAATAATTAAAACAAGTATCAAGAAACTGAACACAACAAAAAGCTTCTGCAGCTAGCACAGGCACAGCATAACTTAAACCTATATTCATGGGTTATGCTTATTTCTATAGGAAGAATCAATTGATTGTTCACAGATTCAAAAACGTTTTGGCAACAATATTAGCACTTCTCTAGAACTTCCAAACTCATTATATACTCCTGGAGTAAAGGTTTATTAACCTGTTTTCTTTTATGGTATTAAGGTTTGAACATGCAGATTTAACAGATTTAACTGTTGTGGTATATAACATGTCTTTATCTTAAAATTTAATAAAATGAAGTTTCATAAATTTTACAAAAGAGGAGTAATTGAATATGGATTGATTATAACAACTTGCATAAAATGTTTTTGTCAGCAAATTTTGATTTAGTTTTAGTCATAGTCTTTTGACTAAAATGTCATTTTAGTTTTAGTCGTATTTTAGTCATTAGAATTTCTTTAGTTTTATAGTCATTTTAGTCTAGTTTTAGTCGACGAAATTAACACTGGTTGGAAATTCAGTAAGCTGGGTTGCTGAGATTGCCCAGTACGTGCCTGATAGCACTGTATGAATGCTCCTAAAAAATGTGAGTACTGTACCTGTTGTGGATACATACAAACCTTTTGCATTGTTCTACTGGTACACACAAGTGCCTCTCTTTTTCTTCCATTTTTTCTCTATACTATTTTATTTAACATCCTGTTCTCCTGTGTGTATATATATATATATATATATATATAAATTCACTATATCAATAGAGAGAAACACGAAGAGGACACGCTCCAGAAAGTTAGCTCTTTAATAAGAGATATATATAAAGTCTCAAAATAATTATGTATATGAAGATTGGTGCTCCCCACCCCAGCGCAAATTGGTCGGCGGCCGGGCCCCCTAAATCAAACCACACATAGATAGTTAATAAATGAATTTTATTACAAGTGCAAAAAGTGTTTCAAAATATAAAAAACACATAGAAAAAGCTGGCCAGCTCACAATAGTTGCTTACGATGCAAAAATGGTAACCTTAAATATAGTTATGGCAAAGTTATTTAGCAACACCCCAAACCAGTGGGTAGCCCTGTGATTACACAGGAATCTGCTACCATGGATATAGAAGGGGATCCATGCAAAATAACTAAAAAGCAGCAGAAAAGTATTGGCAACACCTCTCTCAGAGGATAACCCAAACTGATTGGAAATATGTTATCATGAGGTAAATACCTGAGGATCTATGCCTAATACTTCTAGGTATACGCAGAAAAGTACATGTAAAATGTCTTTGACATGTAAAGCTTATTTTTACACTTTTGTATTAATAAACAACACCCTTACCAGAGGATAGCACCAATATAATAAAAGGTTTCAGCTACCATAGTAAAACATATGCGGGATCTATGTTTATAAAATACTACTAGCGTAATCACAGCAAATATGAACCATTAGCATAGAATGTATCAAGCAGGCAAAAAAAAAGGTATTTAGTTCAGTAAAGTTGTCCTAGTCCCATATAGTTAGAACCCTAGCTGATTAGCGCTTCCCATTTTTCTTCTTTTTGACTAAATTTCTGGTCTGTGTCTTGAGAGATCATAGACTTATTGGGTTATAGCATCTAGGGGATATAGTCTATTAGACTATCACTTTACCCTTTTTTGTATGGACTGCAGAGAGTGTCTGCCTAGCAAGGGTATCCTGCTCCAGTACCTAATCCTTGTAGAGGATGTCTGCAAAGCACATATATCCTGCTCCAGTACCCAAGCCCTGCAGAGGGCATCTGCCAAGCACCTGCATCCTACCCCTGCACCCAAGCCCTGCAGAGGGCATCTGCCAGGTACTGGTATCCTCCTTCAAAACCCAAACCTGCAGAGGATGTTTGTCTAGCACCAGTATCCTGCTTCAGTACCCAAGTCCTGTAGAGGACATCTGCCATGCATCTGTATCCTGTTCCAGTCTCAGCATTAGAAGGGACACTCTTGTCTTCAGCCCTCAAGTGGGCACTCCTGTCTCAGGCCTTGATTGGGCACTCCTTGTCAGATTCTACAGTGTAGCTTATGCTGTCTCTTTAAGCAATTGTCCTTACTCCCTATCTGCTATCTGACATAGGGGAATCATTCTTCTGCTACACAGAACAAACACTTCCTGTGCTACAGCTCTCTCCCTTTCACACAGAACCACCTGTGTGCAGGACTGACATCATCAGCTACTGCCACAGCTTTCACCTCTCACTCTCAAGTTTGTTACTTGCAGTTCAGCATTCTCATACACGCTGAACTCTTCTGTTCCTGGGAAACCTGTAGCAGCACTGGACTCTAACTGACTAAGGTCTAAGGCAGGTTGTATAACTTATTATCTTATGCTAAGTCAATTTAGCTTCATGCTTAGTAACCTGTGAATTGTTACTGAAATCTCTCTCATTTATACCTGATTGTATTTGTATGGTTACCTTCTGCTTAAAGCTATAACCTCCAAGTCTGCAGTGACTCTGGAGAAATAGTTTATAGGCAAACATTAAGACAGATAGTTTAATATTGCCAATTGCATATTGTAAATAAGCTATCTGTAACATCTATCACTTTGCTTAAGTTAACCTATTCAAGTAAGCTGCATAAATTCTACAGAACTGCTTTCAGGAAATCCTCACAAAAACAAGTACACTCACACTTTTTTTTCAGGGTTATAACAGATTAATCCAGCCTAAATTTGTAGAGGTTGAAAGCAGTTATGGAATTAACTGAAATCACTAATCAAGTCACAGCACTTTCACAGCATATAGATAACGTTACCCAGTCAATTAGAGAATTGCAAACTAAGTATCAATTGTTGAAAGATTGTGCTAGAGAAATGTACGCTTCAAAAACCGCTCAACCTGAACCGCAAGTGTCATTACCTGATAAATTTAGCGGTAATAGGTCTAATTTCAAAGAATTTAGAAATGCCTGTTTACTCCTGTTTGAGCTCAAGCCTAAAACCTATAGCACTGATCGCCTTAAGGTTTTAACCATGATTTCCTATTTAAGGGGAGAGCCTCGCAGTTGGGCTGATAGTTTATTTGAAAACCAAAATACCTTATTGGATTCTTTTCAAGACTTTCTAAAAGCACTTTCTTCTCTGTATGACGATCCTTTCAAGCAGGAATCTGCTGTGGCTTCACTCAGGGCCTTAAAACAAGGCCGGCATCCTGTGGAGGATTATATTTTACAATTTAAAATATTTGCCATTGAGTCAAAATGGAATGAGGCGTCACTGAGACACCAATTTAGAAGTGGGCTTAGTGAAGATATTAAGGATGAGTTGTCCCGCACAGGCGTACCCCAGAGACTGGAGGATCTTTGCAATCTCTGTACCACTATAGACTGACGACTACGTGAGCGTAAACATGAGAGGTCTAATACGTCAGCTCCCTACAAAAGGTTCACCCCCTCTCCGTCAAGTTCCAAGGAAACTGAATCACCTATGGAAATAGGTTTTATGCGTGGTCCTCTCTCCACTGACGAGAAAAGTAGAAGGCGGGCATTGAGACTATGCTTGTACTATGCCTCCCCAGAGCATGATGTGTCATCTTGTCCACTTCTTAAAAAGACAAAAGCTGGTAAGATAGAATTTAACACACTTAGGCCTAGATTTAGAGTTCGGCGGTAAAAGGGCTGTTAACGCTCCGCGGGCTTTTTTCTGGCCGCACCATAAATTTAACTCTGGTATCGAGAGTTTAATCAAATGCTGCGTTAGGCTCCAAAAAAGGAGCGTAGAGCATTTTTACCGCAAATGCAACTCTCGATACCAGAGTTGCTTACGGACGCGGCCGGCCTCAAAAACGTGCTCGTGCACGATTCTCCCATAGGAAACAATGGGGCTGTTTGAGCTGAAAAAAAAACTAACACCTGCAAAAAAGCAGCGTTCAGCTCCTAACGCAGCCCCATTGTTTCCTATGGGGAAACACTTCCTACGTCTGCACCTAACACCCTAACATGTACCCCGAGTCTAAACACCCCTAACCTTACACTTATTAACCCCTAATCTGCCGCCCCCGCTATCGCTGACCCCTGCATATTTTTTTTAACCCCTAATCTGCCGCTCCGTAAACCGCCGCAACCTACGTTATCCCTATGTACCCCTAATCTGCTGCCCTAACATCGCTGACCCCTATATTATATTTATTAACCCCTAATCTGCCCCCCTCAACGTCGCCGACACCTGCCTACACTTATTAACTCCTAATCTGCCGAGCGGACCTCACCGCTACTCTAATAAATTTATTAACCCCTAAAGCTAAGTCTAACCCTAATACTAACACCCCCCTAAGTTAAATATAATTTACATCTAACGAAATAAATTAACTCTTATTAAATAACTTATTCCTATTTAAAGCTAAATACTTACCTGTAAAATAAATCCTAATATAGCTACAATATAAATTATAATTATATTATAGCTATTTTAGGATTAATATTTATTTTACAGGCAACTTTGTAATTATTTTAACCAGGTACAATAGCTATTAAATAGTTAAGAACTATTTAATAGTTACCTAGTTAAAATAATAACTAATTTACCTGTAAAATAAATCCTAACCTAAGATATAATTAAACCTAACACTACCCTATCAATAAATTAATTAAATAAACTACCTACAATTACCTACAATTAACCTAACACTACACTATCAATAAATTAATTAAACACAATTGCTACAAATAAATACAATTAAATAAACTAGCTAAAGTACAAAAAATAAAAAAGAACTAAGTTACAAAAAATAATAAAATATTTACAAACATAAGAAAAATATTACAACAATTTTAAACTAATTACACCTACTCTAAGCCCCCTAATAAAATAACAAAGCCCCCCAAAATAAAAAATTCCCTACCCTATTCTAAATTAAAAAAGTTACAAGCTCTTTTACCTTACCAGCCCTGAACAGGGCCCTTTGCGGGGCATGCCCCAAGGATTTCAGCTCTTTTGCCTGTAAAAAAAAACATACCATACCCCCCCCCAACATTACAACCCACCACCCACATACCCCTAATCTAACCCAAACCCCCCTTAAATAAACCTAACACTAAGCCCCTGAAGATCTTCCTACCTTGTCTTCACCATACCAGGTTCACCGATCCGTCCTGGCTCCAACATCTTCATCCAACCCAAGCGGGAGTTGGCGATCCATCATCCGGTGCTGAAGAGGTCCAGAAGAGGCTCCAAAGTCTTCCTCCTATCCAGCAAGAAGAGGACATCCGGACCGGCAAACATCTTCTCCAAGCGGCATCTTCAATCTTCTTCCATCCGGTGCGGAGCGGGTCCATCTTGAAGCAGGCGACGCGGATCCATCCTCTTCTTCCGTTGTCTCCCGACGAATGACGGTTCCTTTAAGGGACGTCATCCAAGATGGTGTCCCTCGAATTCCGATTGGCTGATAGGATTCTATCAGCCAATCGGAATTAAGGTAGGAATTTTCTGATTGGCTGATGGAATCAGCCAATCAGAATCAAGTTCAATCCGATTGGCTGATCCAATCAGCCAATCAGATTGAGCTCGCATTCTATTGGCTGATCGGAACAGCCAATAGAATGCGAGCTCAATCTGATTGGCTGATTGGATCAGCCAATCGGATTGAACTTGATTCTGATTGGCTGATTCCATCAGCCAATCAGAAAATTCCTACCTTAATTCCGATTGGCTGATAGAATCCTATCAGCCAATCGGAATTTGAGGGACGCCATCTTGGATGACGTCCCTTAAAGGAACCGTCATTCGTCGGGAGACAACGGAAGAAGAGGATGGATCCGCGTCGCCTGCTTCAAGATGGACCCGCTCCGCACCGGATGGAAGAAGATTGAAGATGCCGCTTGGAGAAGATGTTTGCCGGTCCGGATGTCCTCTTCTTGCCGGATAGGAGGAAGACTTTGGAGCCTCTTCTGGACCTCTTCAGCACCGGATGATGGATCGCCAACCCCCGCTTGGGTTGGATGAAGATGTTGGAGCCAGGACGGATCGGTGAACCTGGTATGGTGAAGACAAGGTAGGAAGATCTTCAGGGGCTTAGTGTTAGGTTTATTTAAGGGGGGTTTGGGTTAGATTAGGGGTATGTGGGTGGTGGGTTGTAATGTTGGGGGGGGGTATGGTATTTTTTTTTTACAGGAAAAAGAGCTGAAATCCTTGGGGCATGCCCCGCAAAGGGCCCTGTTCAGGGCTGGTAAGGTAAAAGAGCTTGTAACTTTTTTAATTTAGAATAGGGTAGGGAATTTTTTATTTTGGGGGGCTTTGTTATTTTATTAGGGGGCTTAGAGTAGGTGTAATTAGTTTAAAATTGTTGTAATATTTTTCTTATGTTTGTAAATATTTTATTATTTTTTGTAACTTAGTTCTTTTTTATTTTTTGTACTTTAGCTAGTTTATTTAATTGTATTTATTTGTAGCAATTTTGTTTAATTAATTTATTGATAGTGTAGTGTTAGGTTTAATTATATCTTAGGTTAGGATTTATTTTACAGGTAAATTTGTTATTATTTTAACTAGGTAACTATTAAATAGTTCTTAACTATTTAATAGCTATTGTACCTGGTTAAAATAATTACAAAGTTGCCTGTAAAATAAATATTAATCCTAAAATAGCTATAATATAATTATAATTTATATTGTAGCTATATTAGGATTTATTTTACAGGTAAGTATTTAGCTTTAAATAGGAATAAGTTATTTAATAAGAGTTAATTTATTTCGTTAGATTTAAATTATATTTAACTTAGGGGGGTGTTAGTGTTAGGGTTAGACTTAGCTTTAGGGGTTAATCAATTTATTAGAATAGCGGTGAGCTCCGGTCGTCAGATTAGGGGTTAATAATTGAAGTTAGGTGTTGGCGATGTTAGGGAGGGCAGATTAGGGGTTAATACTATTTATGATAGGGTTAGTGAGGCGGATTAGGGGTTAATAACTTTATTATAGGAGCGCTCAGGTCCGCTCGGCAGATTAGGGGTTAATAAGTGTAGGCAGGTGTCGGCGACGTTGAGGGGGGCAGATTAGGGGTTAATAAATATAATATAGGGGTCGGCGGTGTTAGGGGTAGCAGATTAGGGGTACATAGGGATAAAGTAGGTGGCGGCGCTTTGCGGTCGGAAGATTAGGGGTTAATTATTTTAAGTAGCTGGCGGCGACGTTGTGGGGGGCAGGTTAGGGGTTAATAAATGTAATACAGGGGTCGGCGGGGTTAGGGGCAGCAGATTAGGGGTACATAAGTATAACGTAGGTGGCGGTCGGCAGATTAGGGGTTAAAATATTTTAATCGAGTGGCGGCGATGTGGGGGGAGCTCGGTTTAGGGGTACATAGGTAGTTTATGGGTGTTAGTGTACTTTAGGGTACAGTAGTTAAGAGCTTTATGAACCGGCGTTAGCCAGAAAGCTCTTAACTCCTGCTATTTTCAGGCGGCTGGAATCTTGTCATTAGAGCTCTAACGCTCACTTCAGAAACGACTCTAAATACCGGCATTAGAAAGATCCCATTGAAAAGATAGGATACGCAAATGGCGTAGGGGGATCTGCGGTATGGAAAAGTCGCGGCTGCAAAGTGAGCGTTAGACCCTTTAATCACTGACTCCAAATACCAGCGGGCGGCCAAAACCAGCGTTAGGAGCCTCTAACGCTGGTTTTGACGGCTACCGCCGAACTCCAAATCTAGGCCTAAGTCTGTCTCTATCTAAACATACTCATTCTCATATAACGTTACCTCTTACTTTGCAGTGGGATCGCCACCACATAGAAGTTGAGGCTCTTATTGACACAGGAGCGTCATCAAGTTATATTGATATTCATTTTGTCAATTTAAATAAAATTCCCTTCCTAGCAAAACAGTCTCCTGTCTCCATTAATTTAGTTGATGGCTCTTCTCTCTCCACAGGCCCCATTACACATGAAACAACACCTTTATTACTCTGTACTAGATCTGGACATAGGGAATCGATATCTTTCGACTTAATTCCAAGTCCTCTATACCCAATTATCCTTGGGTTGTCTTGGTTACACATATACAAACCAACCTTTGACTGGCAACGTATGACTGTTGATTTAACTTCTTCCTACTGCACTCAGACTTGTTTTCCATTACCTCATATTTTACTCACAAAGGATGTTATATTACCTAGTGATCTAGAGGATTTTCAGGATGTGTTCAACAAAACAGAGGCATAGGTTCTACCGCCCCATACGATTGCCCCATTGACCTTTTGCCTGGTGCAACAATTCCCGTTGGACACATATATCCTCTATCAAGACCTGAATTAGATCACTTAAAGTTATACCTACAAGAAAACCTAGCAAAAGGTTTTATTAGACCATCCACGTCCCCAGCTGGAGCTGGAATCTTTTTTGTTAAAAATAAAGACCAGTCACTTAGGCCCATAATTGACTTTCGGGAGCTAAATAAAAGAACAAAGAAAAACCGTTACCCACTCCCATTAATACCCGAACTTATTGAGAGGTTACGTACTGCCAAGATCTTTACAAAATTGGATCTCAGGGGTGCATATAACCTCATACGAATGAGGGCTGGAGATGAATGGTTGACAGCATTTAGAACTCGATATGGCCTTTACGAATATACTGTCATGCCGTTTGGTCTTTGTAATGCTCCAGCAACATTTCAATGCTTTATTAATGACATCTTTCATGACATCTTAGACAATTTTGTAGTCGTGTACCTAGACGATATACTTATCTTCTCTGAATCCCAACAACAACATTTAACTCATGTTAGAACAGTATTAGCTCGTTTAAGACAACACAAATTGTACGCCAAATTAGAGAAATGTGAGTTCAACAGGCCTAAAGTGACATTTCTGGGTTATGTTATCTCAAGCACAGGAATCACTATGGACGATTCAAAAATACATGCTATAACACAGTGGCCAACTCCTAAAACCAAGAAACAGCTACAGAGGTTTCTTGGCTTTGCCAACTTTTACCAAAAATTTATACATAATTTTGCACACACGGCTAAACCTCTAATTGACCTAACTAAGGGAAAAAACTCATTTGACTGGACTAAGGACTGTGAAAGGGTATTCGAAAAACTAAAAACAGATTTCACCACAGCACCCATTCTGCAGTTCCCAGACCCCAACTTACAGTTTATTATCGAAGTGGACGCATCAGATTATGCTCTCGGGGCTATACTCTCGCAAAAAACATCTTTAACAGATAAGTTACATCCAGTAGCATATCTCTCCAGACTCCTGTCCCCTGCTGAACAAAATTATCCTGTGGGGGAAAAAGAATTATTGGCAATTAAAACTGCATTTGAACAGTGGTGACACCTTCTAGAAGGTGCTACTTTCCCTGTTATAGTTATAACTGATCACAAAAACTTGCAATATTTACAGCAGAACAGAACCCTATCTTCCAGACAACAACGATGAAATCTATATTTCTCTCGTTTTGACTCTCTGATTATGTACCGTCCGGGAAGTCGTAATGGTAAAGCGGACGCACTATCCAGACGGGATTCTAGACCTTCTTCTGAAGAATTTCCATCCACAGTCATTCCTAGTTCTAAAATTCTGGGATTACTTATATCCCCACATCCTGAATTCCAAACCTGTCAAACCCAGGATTCCTCAAAGCCACTGCATCTCTTGCAAGCAAAGGCAGACGGCTTATACTACCATGGAAACCTCCTTTACATACCACCGCAATATAGGTTACAACTCCTTTACTCCTGCCACGACTCTCCAACATCTGGACACTTAGGTCTTAATAAAACTCTGGACTTACTACAACGACACTATTGGTGGCCAGCGATGACCTCAACAGTTCAGGAATACATCACACAGTGTACAACCTGTTCTACTTCCAAACCGTCTCGTCATTTCCCTGTTGGGTTACTCCAATGTTATCCAGTACCCGAAACTCCCTGGAGCCATATTGCTATGGATTTTATTGTTGACCTCCCAAGCTCTTTTTCCTTTTCTACAATACTAGTTGTTGTAGATATTTTGAGTAAAATGGCACATTTTATTCCAGCACTTGGGTTGCCGACAGCTCAGGAAACCAGTGAGTTATTCATTAAAGAAGTTGTTCGGTTACATGGACTTCCCACGGTGATACTCTCGGACAGGGGTTCACAGTTTACCTCACATTTTTGGAAATCTCTTTGTCAAACTCTGCATATCACTCAAAAACTTACGACCTCTTACCATCCCCAATCCAACGGGAAAGTGGAACGAACCAACCAATGGTTGGAGCAGTATCTGCGTTGCTTTTGCTCAAATCAACAAGAAATGTGGACAAAGCATTTAGCTTTGGCAGAGTTTGCCTACAACAATGCTCCCAACTCCTCCACTCGACTTAGTCCATTCTACGTCAACTATAGCTTACATCCTAGAATCTGTTTTTACCCATACTTACCAAGTTCCAACCCAAAAGTGAATGATACAGTTAACGATATCTCTCAAACTTTCACCATTGCTCAACAAAATATACAACATGCTCAAAATTCGCAGAAAAAATACTATGACTTACGTCACACTCCTCAACCAACGTATCAGATAGGCCAAATGGTATGGTTGTCAACGAAAAATTTAAAATTACATACTCCCTCAAAGAAATTGAGTAAATTATTCATTGGACCATTTCCAATTGTGGATATTAAAAATCCTGCTACTGTTACACTTCGTCTTCCCGACATCTATAAAATTCATCCCACATTTCACACCTCTCTGGTAAAGCCTTGTCTTTCTGACAAATTATCTGCAAATGCAGTCTCGCATACAGTCTCACGCGATCAAGAGTATGAGGTGCAGTCTATCATTGACTCCAGACGTACATGCGGGACACTGGAATACTTGATTCACTGGAAGGGCTTTGATCATTCTGAGGATACTTGGGAACCAGCTGCTTCTGTATCTGCTCCGAGATGTGTTTCCCTGTTTCATCGCCGAAACCCAGACCGTCCAGCTCCCTGAACCCTTGTGGTGGGTTCCTTTTCGGGGGGGCTATGTCAGATTCTACAGTGTAGCTTATGCTGTCTCTTTAAGGAATTGTCCTTACTCCCTATATAACCTCCCACTTCTCTTATCTCATTGCTGGATTAATGTTTTCACATCCCTGCATGAGAAAGCTTCTCAGCCAATCTGCTATCTGACATAGGGGAATCATTCTTCTGCTACACAGAGCAACCACTTCCTGTGCTGCAGCTCTCTCCCTTTCACACAGAACCACCTGTGTGCAGGACTGACATCATCAGCTACTGCCACAGCTTTCACCTCTCACTCTCAAGTTTGTTACTTGCAGTTCAGCATTCTCATACACGCAGAACTCTTCTGTTCCTGGGAAACCTGTAGCAGCACTGGACTCTAACTGACTAAGGTCTAAGGCAGATTGTATAACTTATTATCTTATGCTAAGTCAATTTAGCTTCATGCTTAGTAACCTGTGAATTGTTACTGAAATCTCTCTCATTTATACCTGATTGTATTTGTATGGTTACCTTCTGCTTAAAGCTATAACCTCCAAGTCTGCAGTGACTCTGGAGAAATAGTTTATAGGCAAACATTAAGACAGATAGTTTAATATTGCCAATTGCATATTGTAATTAAGCTATCTGTCACATCTATCACTTTGCTTAAGTTAACCTATTCAAGTAAGCTGCATAAATTCTACAGAACTGCTTTCAGGAAATCCTCACAAAAACAAGTACACTCACACTTTTTGTTCAGGGTTATAACACTCCTGTCTCAGCCTCCAGTGGGCATTCCTGTCTCGGCCTTCAGTGGGCATTCCTGTCTTTGGCCTAAGTTGGCATTTTGTTCCTGGCCTTACAGTGGACAAAGTGGGCATTACCTCAGACTCCAGTTCTGGTGTCGGCACACCTGCTTGCCTATCCTGTTTCCAGTCTCCAAGTCTCAAGTTCCAGTATAATAAACTTAGTAGCTTGTCTGTTACTAAACCATGCCTAAAAGGGGTAATTCCATAACAAAGCACATACCGCTGGCTCCTTTCAGTATTCAAGACAAAGACAGTCCTAAGCCTGATCTTGCATATGCTCCTTACCCCCGAACCCACTCCGCAGAGCGGGACATACTGCACACCATCTTGATTTGACAACTGATGGGCCACAGCAGAGGCATCTTCTTGCTTTGAATTTGACTTAGGGATTTTAACAGTATGCTTTAGATAACAATGTAACAACCCTTATCATTGATATGACTGTTTAAATGCCTAAGTATTATGTTTGCTTTTCTGGCTGTAGTGCTGCTCGGTCTTCTTGAAAATTTACAATAATAAAAAAGAATATCTTGCTAAGGACTTTTATGGATTGCTTCCTCCCATAAGTCCACCAGACATAGAAGTTAAAAGTAGCTATTCCTTTTATTGGAAATTTCCGTCTGCAAGCAAGTGCACTTATATATCTTTAGGAAGGATGAATAAGGCAATTTGAAAGTAGTAGTATTTATCCATTACAATACATAAATCATATGCAAAAGGCAGAATTTGTAACTGTCGCATACAGCTGTATTACAGCAGTGAGCACAGAATATACATCGTCCACAAACCTTACAGCCAGCTTGCAGAAACCAGTATGTCTTTTAGTAGATATGAGCAAAATTATATTGCCACTTTGTTCTGAGTTCATACAAAGTTCACTTAGTTTAAGTTTTAATAATGTATTATAATATAGGATAATGTAATTTATATATAAAGACATTGTAAAACAATTTCTCTATGAAGGACCACCTATTCGTTTTGCATTAAAATTCCTTACTGAGAAGGTTATCAGTGAATTGCCTTTTTGGAACCTCTGGGGCATAAAACTATTTCAAAACTGATGACTGGTCCAAAAAAGTCAAAAGACTTGTATTAGATATCAACAATTTCTCATTGTAGAGATAACCTAATTGTTAGTACATCTGCAATGATCATTCCAACATTTTCACCTTATTATTTATGTAGAAAGCCGACAAAAGAATATCACATGGACAACTATATGTAAACATATTTTTTCCAGTCAGAATGCTTGTACAAAGACTAGTATGGATGTGCACACCAAACGTGTAAGAAATGTTTGTTTCCTCCTTTTTAGGCATACTGTCATATGGATTGCATATGTTCCCATTTTTGTTCACCTTTTTGTACATAGCAAACAATTGTGTTGTTGATTTTTTCATCACTATAGTAACTAAGGGGAATGAGGCTACACACACAGCAGGTCTACATTAAAGGGACACTGAACCCAATTTTTTTCTTTTGTGATTCAGATAGAGCATGCAATTTTAATCAACTTTCTAATGTACTCCTATTATCAAGTTTTCTTTGTTCTCTTGCTATATTTATTTGAAAAAGAAGGCATCTACGTTTTTTTTTTATTCAAAACTCTGGACAGCACTTTTTTTATTGGTGGATCAATTTATCCACCAATCAGCAAGGACAACCCAGGTTGTTCACCAAAAATGGGCCGGCATCTAAACTTACATTCTTGCAGTTCATATAAAGATACCAAGAGAATGGAGAAAATTTGATAATAGGAGTAAATTAGAAAGTTGCTTAGAATTTCATGCTCTATCTGAATCACGAAAGAAAAAAATTGGGTTCAGTGTCCCTTTAATCAATTAACCAATTAACCTACCAGAAGGGGTGTTAACCTTTAAATAGCAAGTGTATTTTTTTATATTTTTATGTATAAGCCTGAGGAAACAGCCCTATAGATGTTGAGAAACGCGGTGCTTTTAATAAAGAATTTGATTTTATTATTCACTTGTTGCTTTTGGATTTCATCATATCATGCTCTAAGGTTTGGAGTATCACCTGTTTTGCTGTGGAGATTAGTCTGCTGGGCGACTGAGAAGTTCCAGCTTGTCTGTATTGTACCTGGAGGTGCTTTCCATCTTCTAAGTGCAAATCATTCCTTACAACTTACCTTTACCTGACGGTATTAGGCTATGGTGGTTTGCTTTATATCCCTATATAGATATTGAGTGGGAGTCATTTAGGAACCGTCTTTCTGAGGATTTCAGTCTATTTCCATCCAGTGAGGTGGACTACTGTGAAGTTCCAACCTGCCTCAATAGCACCATTGGGTGCTTGATACTTTGTGAGTAACCATTTGTTTCATTTATATAGCTACTTGTTTTGATGGTACTGGGCCATGGTGGCGCCTCTGTTTCTTTTCTCTTCATAGATCATCTCTCACCAGGATCTGACCATCCTCTGAAAGAGTGCTGCCTTTATTTTTTCCATACATTGTGTTTTTATTGTATTTCATTTATACTTTATATGGCTGTATTGTTGTTGTGTGCTAGTATAGGATAGGAAGTGCCCCCTATGGAAGTGCATTGCTTTCTTATTATTTTTTATGCTTGTACAAAGACTAGTATGGATGTGTACACCAAACGTGTAAGACATTTTTGTTTCCTCCTCAGTTAAGTCTGAAATCTTCCAAGATCATGTTGAAATCTTGTGATATCATGGTCAAATCCTCAGGATCACTGCAAAGCAAATTGTAAACTCAACACTGATGAGTTCGGGACTGTCCCGTCAAAAACGGGACAGTTGGCAACTATGCATGTTTGATTATATACATGTGTATTTATTTGTATATGTATATACAAATAAGGAGCTTTCTACATGAAGTATCTTATATTTCATGAATGAAAGTCCCCTTTATTTGTTTCAATAGTCAATGGATTGACTTCTACTTTAACTATTGTCCTCAATAAAAATAAAATATGTATATTAATCACATGTAAATAAAGATAATAAATGTAGGTATAGCAAAAAAAACCCCACCATGGATTACTTTGTTTTGCAAACTTAAAAGTTGTCCCTCCAAAACATTCCACGCAATACCGGTAGTGCTGAAGAATCCCAGCTGGGCTCTGACACTTGTCCAGAGACTGCTAAACTTTCCAGTTTGGGGAGGTCTGCTCTCCGTTATGCACTTCTCCCACTGTTTACAATGCCTGTCTCAGAAGGTTATCAATCATGTGGGCCAAAGCAGCAAATTAGGAGCAACTCATGCTACCAAGCGGCCAGAGGGTCTGTCTCACTCTCACAGCATACACACAATCTACTCAACCCCTATCATATTGTGTAACTTGGAAATGGTGCCTATTAAAACACTAACTCCAATAAAAAAAAATAACCTGCTGATCTGGATCTAATCAGCCAGCTTTAACAATGATGTGTGCATAATAAAGAGTAGGCAACTGGGCTTTAACTGGCAGAGGTTTAATAGGTGAGGTGACACCAATGCAGGAGGAGGCTTACTCAAATAGAGTAAGTTCCTGCCTGGTGGTGTCACCCGGGTGCGGTCCGCACCCCCTAGTGATGCCACTGTTCACACTCATACTCCCCCCTTCAATGCTCATAATCCCCCCTTCCATGCTCATACTCCCCCTTCCATGCTTATAATCCCTTCTTCAATGCTCATACTTCCCCCTTCCATGCTCATACTTCCCCCTTCCATGCTCACTGCCCCTACCATGCTCACTCCTTTGCACCTTCCATACTCCCCCTTCATATTCATACCTCCTTCCATGCTCATACTCCCCTCTTCCATGCTCACTGCCCCTTCCATGCTCACTCCCCTGCTCCTTTAATACACCCCCTTTATATTCATACCCATTCATACTCCCCCTTCACACTCATACTCCCCCCTTCACACTCATATTCCCCCCTTCACACTCATACTCCCCCCTTCACACTCATACTCCCCTTCAATGCTCATACTCCCCCTTCCATGCTCATACTCCCCCTTCCATGCTCACTGCCCCTTCCATGCTCACTCCCCTGCACCTTCCATTCTCCCCCTTCATATTCATATCCCCCTTTTACATACTAATATATATTGCGCTGTGATAAGGTAAACAAATAGGTGAAAATTGGGTGAAAAATAGTATAAATATGACTACAAGAGGTTAAAAAACAAAATATTTAATTGTTGCCATACAAAACAATATTGGACTAGATAATATATTCTGATAGGATAATAAGTGGTAAAGAGCTCTATTACCTTGCGTATATTATATATTAAAATTCCTTAATCACAAGTTAAAATTGACAATAAATTCACAATAAATTCATTCTATAGTGTTCAAAGCATATGATAAAAACAGATTAAGTTAAAATAATTAACGTAGGAGGTGAAAATAAATGTTCATCTGATGAATTGCAAGTATCTTTTGATGTGACTTTAAATGTGACTTTTAGTTGGAAATGAAATTACTCACAGTTTGCATGAAATAATTTTTCCAGGTGTCTGATTGGTTGAAACAGACAAGCCTTTATGTGAATAAAATAATTTTCGCTGTAGTTAAAACTTGTAGATCGAAATTGTAGATGAAGATAACAACTACTGGATGGTAAAGATGCTGAAACTGTTTACCTAAACTGGGTTTGCAGGAGTTTCAGTTGTTGATAAAACTTGGTTTTGTATATTTAAACTGTTATCTAAGACTTGGTTTGCAGGAGTTTCAGTTGTTGGTATGACTTAATTATAGAAACTGTTTACCTTGTATTTATTTGCTGGAGTTTCTATTTTTCTGGTTGTGTGAGGTGTTTGAACGCTTCTCTTTGTAGGTGTCTGTTTGTAGCTGAAACTATATACCCTCCCAGGGTTTGCTGGAGTTTCAGTGATTGATGGTTGATCTGTAGTGAAACTGTTTACCTAGGAAAGGTTTGCAGGAGTTTCAGACCACCTGTTGGTTATAAAAATCTTTTCTTAAGAGTTGTTGGAGCTGTATACCTTTTTCAAGGTTTGCTGGAGCTTCAGGTCTGGTGAGTGTCCACTTTAAGTCTTGTGGTGCTCAGTGTATAGCAATCACCGGTAACAGATTTTTTCGTGTTCAATCCTGGGTAGTCTCAGATGCAGACTTGAGTTGTTGGAGTGCACACTAGGGGCAAATCTACGCGTTTCGGCTTCAGCCTTTATCAAGAACCTCCCTGAATTTTTCGCAACCCCCACATTATATGTGGAGAAGAAGTTAGTGGGGCAGCAAAATTTGAAGTCCTAAAGTTAGCACGGATCGGATTTACATGGAACGCAAATATTTTACTTTCAACTTGTAAAATGGATGCCTAAAAGTTTACTTCCAGCAATGTTTGTGCGCAAGCGAAATCTAGCTAAGTTATTTTGAAAGATTTTTGGATGCTTTGTCTGCTGCAATTATTTTTCAACAGCCTAACTCCTTCCATCACGTGGCTTATTTGGAGGAGCCAATCTGAACTTGTCAATGGTGTACACACAGCTAGTCACTGTCATTTTGTTAGCAAAATCTCCATTATTTTGAAGTTCATTATCTTATCTGCCCTTCTGAAGCCAATTATGGACAGATATGGACAGTTTAAAAAAAAAAACTTTTCATTTTACTACTTTGCTTCATTTGCTTGGTATCCTTTGTTGAAAAGCATACCTAGGTAGGCTTAGAAGCTGGGAGATAGCTGCTGATTGGTTGCTGCACATATATGACTCCTGTGATTGGCTTACAGATGTTTTCAGCTTGCTCCCAGTAGTGCACTGCTTCTCCTTCATGAAAGGATACCATGAGAATGAAGTAAAAATGATACCAGAAGTAGATTGGAAAGCTATTTACAAATGTATGCTCTATCTGAATTATGAAAGAAAAAAATGTTGGGTTTCATGTAGACATGTGCACGCCGGAACATTTTGTTTAGTTTCGTTTCGTATTGATTCGGTATTTTTTTATTTAGTTTTGGAAGCATTCAGATCTATTTGTTATATCATTCATTCATTTTGGATGCATTCGGATTGTTTCGTTATTGGGGTCATTCATTTCGGATGCATTTGGAAATTTGCAAGTTCGGTATGTTCGGATTCATTCATTATGTTATGTTACGTTGATTTGGACGGTTCCATCCAACACAAAAGGAATAATTCCACGGTTCTATCTCACTATATTTAATTGTAATATCTCTTTTTCGTTTTTTTAATAATAAATATGGAAAAGCCAAGGAATTGGGATTAGTCCAGAGAGTCAGACTATTGCGCCATGGCCATTTGAATAAAATGAATGAATCCAAACTAATTCGGATTTTTCATTAAAAATTGATTTGGATTAGTTTCGTTTCGTTACTAAGGTGATTCGGAGACATCCAAATATCAGAATCACCCGATTTTCGTCCGGATTTTGATTCTGAACAAAACAAATTGCACATCTCTAGTTTCATATCCCTTTAAGCTCTCTTCCTATCATCAAGGTTCTTTCAGAACAATCTTATGTATATTACGGCAATGTACAGACTCGGCTACTGTTCTTTTTTGCTTAGTTACTGCTTCTCCCATAATAATTTGTTATGACATAAATTATCCTCTCTAGTTATAAATAGCGCCTGCACAACTTAACTACCTTAACTATTCACTAACCTGTTAAAGGGACACTGAACCCAAATTTTTTTCTTTCATGATTCAGATAGAGCATGAAATTTTAAGCAACTTTCTAATTCACTCCTATTATCAATTTTTCTTCATTCTCTTGGTATCTTTATTTGAAATGCAAGAATGTAAGTTTAGATGCCGGCCCATTTTTGGCGAACAACCTGGGTTGTCCTTGCTGATTGGTGGATAAATTCATCCATCAATAAAAAAGTGCTGTCCAGAGTACTGAACAAAGAAAAAAGCTTAGATGCCTTCTTTTTCAAATAAAGATTAGCAAGAGAACGAAGAAAAATTGATAATAGGAGTAAATTAGAAAGTTGCTTAAAATTGCATGTTCTATCTGAATCATGAAAGAAAAAAATTGAATTCAGTGTCCCTTTAAACACATTTACTGTTAGTTTCCAGTTAGGGTTATTTAAAGAATGGAAGATATACTATATATCTATATAATTGCTGTGGATGAAGAATGTTGGATGTTAATCCCCTACACAAATTAGAGGAGCTATTTGTACAACTGTTCTTTAATCTGCTGCCAGTTTATTATTCCCATAACCTTGTGACTCTCTATTTTATGTATGCTAATTATAAGGTGTTAAAGCACTTTACTTTGTCCTTCAGTAAACGTATATATTAATTTTATACCCACTTATTATATGATATATAGTTATTTACTTTCTTCCACTCTTTTAATGAGGTATTAAATAAAACTTACTATATTACCAGCCCACAACTCACTCTGCAGCCAGATCTCTTCTAATCAATATTTGTAGTTTATTCATAAACAATTTACAGCTCTAGAATGGGGACCTCCTTAAAGTGATGGTACATTTAGTGACTTTGAAATGCATATTTGAATAACATAGTATGTGAGGAGTTAAACCGCTAACTTTATTATTGATATTGAGCCATAGGGCCACATGTATTAAAGGTCGAGCAGACAAGCTTCACAACTTGAGAAGTTGTCAGCTCGCCTTCGCAACAAACTGGCAGCGGATGAACAGGATCCACTGCTTATATGTATCATTTCATGCAAATTGAGCATGTAATGCCTGCTCCTTCTTTCAACCAATCACGTGAGAGAAGGGACTGTCAATCACCCAGAGCGAGCTCTCAGTGATTTCCCATCCCCACCACAGAGGTGGCATATAGTGTAAGAATAATAAATATAAAGAGAATATCAGTAAAAATCTTTTTATTTTGCAAATTAAATCAAATTGATAGATGAAAGTAACATTCATTCATTTTACATGCTAGTGTGCAGATTGCTGAAGTTTACCATCACTTTAAGGGATATTCAACACTAAGGGCTAAATTATGAGTTAAGTGTTATTTAGCGCTCCCGCGCAAGCGTTAACTGCGCTAGAAGTAAACTTTTTGTGTGCGTCGAGTTGAAAGTAAACTGTTTTCGCAGATGTGCTAACCCGATGAGCGCAAAAAGTCGAACTTAGAATATCACACACGTGATATTTTCCCATAGAAATCAACTGAGAAAAAAAAGTTAAAAAACTTTTACCCAACTGTCGGGCAAACACGATTGCATATTCTCATGTGCGCTAACCCGACATGGAGTATGAATATTTCACAATGCAATGTTCTTCACATAGTAAAATATATCCTATTTATTTATATATATATATATATATATATATATATACAGGGAGTGCAGAATTATTAGGCAAATGAGTATTTTGACCACATCATCCTCTTTATGCATGTTGTCTTACTCCAAGTGGTATAGGCTCGAAAGCCTACTACCAAGCGTTTCATTCAAAATAGTCAACAGGGTCACAAGAAGCGTGTGGAAAAACGAAGGAACAAAATAACTGCCCATGAACTGAGAAAAGTCAAGCGTGCAGCTGCCAAGATGCCACTTGCCACCAGTTTGGCCATGTTTCAGAGCTGCAACATCACTGGAGTGCCCAAAAGCACAAGGTGTGCAATACTCAGAGACATGGCCAAGGTAAGAAAGGCTGAAAGACGACCACCACTGAACAAGACACACAAGCTGAAACATCAAGACTGGGCCAAGAAATATCTCAAGACTGATTTTTCTAAGGTTTTATGGACTGATGAAATGAGAGTGAGTCTTGATGGGCCAGATGGATGGGCCCGTGGCTGGATTGGTAAAGGGCAGAGAGCTCCAGTCCGACTCAGACGCCAGCAAGGTGGAGGTGGAGTACTGGTTTGGGCTGGTATCATCAAAGATGAGCTTGTGGGGCCTTTTCGGGTTGAGGATGGAGTCAAGCTCAACTCCCAGTCCTACTGCCAGTTTCTGGAAGACACCTTCTTCAAGCAGTGGTACAGGAAGAAGTCTGCATCCTTCAAGAAAAACATGATTTTCATGCAGGACAATGCTCCATCACACGCGTCCAAGTACTCCACAGCGTGGCTGGCAAGAAAGGTTATAAAAGAAGAAAATCTAATGACATGGCCTCCTTGTTCACCTGATCTGAACCCCATTGAGAACCTGTGGTCCATCATCAAATGTGAAATTTACAAGGAGGGAAAACAGTACACCTCTCTGAACAGTGTCTGGGAGGCTGTGGTTGCTGCTGCACGCAATGTTGATGGTGAACAGATCAAAACACTGACAGAATCCATGGATGGCAGGCTTTTGAGTGTCCTTGCAAAGAAAGGTGGCTATATTGGTCACTGATTTGTTTTTGTTTTGTTTTTGAATGTCAGAAATGTATATTTGTGAATGTTGAGATGTTATATTGGTTTCACTGGTAAAAATAAATAATTGAAATGGGTATATATTTGTTTTTTGTTAAGTTGCCTAATAATTATGCACAGTAATAGTCACCTGCACACACAGATATCCCCCTAAAATAGCTATAACTAAAAACAAACTAAAAACTACTTCCAAAACTATTCAGCTTTGATATTAATGAGTTTTTTGGGTTAATTGAGAACATGGTTGTTGTTCAATAATAAAATTAATCCTCAAAAATACAACTTGCCTAATAATTCTGCACTCCCTGTATATATATATATATATATATATATATATGATGTATTATTGGTATATATTTTTACAATATATATATTTATATAAATGCATGTAGTAAAGATCCAGCACACATGTAACAGCCAGCCTCTGGGGTGCACTTCAAAATGTTACACATAAGAAAAACTAGGAAGGCACTCGCCGTACTTAATAATTATTTTAATGTTGCGGTAAATGCTTTCGGGGTCTCCCCCTTCCTCAGACCAGTAACAAACATACAAAAAAACTCACCCATTTATCCCCTAGAACCTCCACCGTCAAAGTCCTGCACGTCCATACGGCGCAACTGCACATGCACCAACGGCCATAAGAGGAGCCGACCAGGTCAAACTTGCTACAAAAAGCAAAAGTGAAAAAAACAACATAAAGTGAAAACATGCCATACAGATAAGCGGGAATGCAATAAAAATGTTATACAATGAATATGGCTCCTGTATATTAGCACACTATTAGTTCTAACCATGTCAAGATCAATACAGGGAAACTTTCATAAATATTTAGAACCCACTACATTTTAGTATCATATCTCTCTATCTATCGCTATTGCTATATGCACATCAAGCCTAAAATCTAATCAAATCTTAATACATACTCTTGCTACATTTATCTTGCAAGTATACATGTGGATAATAATATGCTAATTTACCCTATAAGTACTCACAGGGTCAGTCGTACACTACAAAAAGCACTGGTAATCCAGATGTACATTGAGTCCCTTTGGATACATTGTATCCAAATTGAAAATCCATTGGGACTCCCTTTGCAGTAGACGCTTGGCCCTGTCACCTCCTCCTGCACATATGGGGACATGATCTATTATGATATACCTCAAATCAGAAACCCCATGTCTGTTAGTACAAAAATGCATAGCCAACGGTTGGTCAGAAGTTTAATGACCTTACGAATTGCTGAACGGTGGTTAGCCATTCTGGTCCTAAGGTCATCCTGGGTCTTGCCTACATAAAACCTGATGCAAGGACAGTGAAGTAAATAAACAATGAATGTTGTAGTGCAAGTAAACCTATGCTGTATGAAGAATTTCTTATTGGACCAAGGATGTATAAAGAAATTGCTCTGGATCAAGCCACCACAGGTAATGCACCCACTGCACCAGAAGCAACCCTTCTTGGTGGTACTTAACCAGGTAGTTTTCATATAGCATTCCCTATTGTCCGGCCTCAGTAGTATATCCTTCAATAATCTTCCTCTTTTGGTGTTTCCATTGTTGCGAACGGTAGGGAGCTATCAGTAGATAGAATATCCCAATGTTCCTTCAGGGTTTTCGAAAAAAACAAGCTTTTCAGGGGAAAAAGTAGTGATGAAGATCATCCTTTTACTCGTTGATTCTTTATCCACCTTCACCAAGACTTGTTCCTGAGTCATAGACAATTAATCAGATAATGCCTGGCGTAACTGTGTAGACCCATATCCCCTTTCTTCAAACTTTCTTTGCATGGCCACAAGTTGAATTTTCTTATTGCTTTCATCTGTATTATTACGGACAACACGTTTAAATTGTGATTTGGGCAAAGAATTCTTTAAGCTCGGAGGGTGACAGCTTGTGGCATCTAACAATGAATTTCTGTCCGTTTCTTTTTCAAAAAATGTTGTGCACAACTTTATATCTTCTTTATAAATCCAAAAAGTCAATGCATTCTGTGCTATATGTCAACTTGAATCGTACTTGAGGATTGACACTGTTTAAACTCTCGAACCAAGACAGAAGTTCTTCAGTGGTGCCCTCCCATACGACCATCATCATTATAACTCCTGTAGAGTTTCACTCTGCTGTCCTTAAAGGGTCATTATACACTCATTTTTTCTTTGCATAAATGTTTTGTAGATGATCTATTTATAAAGCCCATAAAGTTTTTTTTTTTTTTTTTAAATTATAATTTTGCTTATTTTTAAATAACATTGCTCTGATTTGTGTAAAGGGTCTTTTCATATGCAAAAGAAGGGGAGGGGGAGTGTCTTATTTTCCACTTGCAGTGGGCTTTCCAGCTACCTTTTCAACAGAGCTAAGCTGACAGCTTCTAAGTACGTTTTTAAACCATTTTATACTGGATTTTTATATCAGTATCTGTGCATCTTATTCTTTATAGTAGTGTCTATTAAATGCAGTTATATGAAAATGAGTGTATACTGTCCCTTTAAATACGTCTTTTTCTAACTGTGCATATGATTGTGCCATGTTGGACCCCATCGCTGTTCCTGATGTTTGGAGAAAAAAAAATCTTTTTCAAATTTGAAGTAATTTCACTTCAAGCAGAAGTCCAATAACTCCATAATCACATCTACTGGAGGACGTATATATGGTTACTTGAGGAGGTGATTAGACACTGCTGCCATCCCTTGTAAATGCGGGATGATGGTTTATAGACTGGTCACATCCAGTGTGACCAGAATATTATCCGCTTTAAAGTTATCCCAGATTTTCAACATCCTGATAAGCTCCATAGAATCAAGGCGGAAGGAAGAGGTGTTTCTTACTATTGGTTGTAATATAGCGTCCACATACGTCGCTAAGGGTTGTAATATAGACCCCCATGCTGATACGATGGGCCTGTAGGATTCTTGTGAACCTTTGGCAAGGTATAGATGACAGGTATTATAGGGTAATCAACCTGTAGATATTCTTTAAGGCATTTGGTGATAATCTCCTGTTGTTGTAGGCAACCCAAATAAGTATCAATTTTAGTTTTGAAGGATTTTGTAGGGTCACCAGGTAGTTGTCTGTAGCTGTTCACATCCGCCAATTGTGTCAGAATCTCTTGTCTGTAGTCACAATAATCTTGGAGTACCAAGGCCCCAACTTTGTCTGCTTTGTGGACCACCAGGTCTTTATTATTTTGAAGATTGTTTAATGCCTGTCTCTCCAATTTGTTTAGATTATTGTGAATCATATCCTTCTTTGTATGTTGATCTTCAATCATACTGCTTTTAACCATTCTTGAAAATGTGTTGATACTGGAATTACTACTTTTAGGGTAAAATCTTCCTTTTCTTCGAAATCCTATTGAGTCATCTTTAGATATGCCAAAGTGTTCCTTAAGTCTGAGAGATCTCTGGAATTTAAACATGTCCACATTTAATGAAAAATCCTCAGCATACACGGTTGGTATGAACTTAAGCCCCTTCTGTAAAAGTGATTCCTCAGCCTTAGTTAGAGTATATGAGCTTAAGTTCATTATGATGGTGGTATTAACAACCACACTCTCTACTTGCGCCACTGTCATGGTGGTCTCCCTCTTGTTCTGTGGCCTGTGTCGCCCTCTACGCCAATGTAGCCTCTACCCTGTCCATTTTTTTAACGTGTTAACATAGCCTGTGAGCTATGATTATCCTCACCCCGTCCTGGGGGTATTCCTTCAGTGTCAAAACTGTTGTCTGAACTTTCCACAGTAGTCAGTGTTCTAGGTTTAAACACTCTCCCACACCTATTCCTGGCATAGTAACTCCTTTCCTGTGGGCCCAATAGCCACCTGTAGATTCTTTTTTCATTATAATCAAGGGTCACAGCCTCCCACTTGCGCTCTTTGAAATTAATCAATTCTTTCTTATAAGCATCGACCTGTTGCTTTAATTTTTCCAACCATGTCTCTCCAGAGTCATCTGTCAATTTTGTTAGATGAGTGGTTTCAAAATTCTGTAATTCCATCTCCAATTGCTGTAATTGATCACTCACCTCATCAATAACTAACAGCATAATATACAGAGATCCCTTATTGAGAATCCCACACCATTTCAAACAAAAAGCTGGATTATTGCGACCTATATTGGGTATATTTTTAATAAGCCTTTGGGAATTAACAATTTTCTGTGGTACTCTGAAAGGTAGCACCTGTGCATCTTTAAATCAATTTTCTCTTGTAAGGTGTATCCAGTCCACAGATCATCCATTACTTGTGGGATATTCTCCTTCCCAACAGGAAGCTGCAAGAGGATCACCCACAGCAGAGCTGTCTATATAGCTCCTCCCCTAACTGCCACCCCCAGTCATTCTCTTGCAGCTCTCAACAAGAGAAGTAGCATAGAGAGATGTGGTGACTTAGTGTAGTTTATCTTCAATCAAAAGTTTGTTATTTTTAAATGGTACCGGAGTTGTACTGTTTTTTACCTCAGGCAGAAATAGAAGAAGTGTTTTGCCTGAGGTTTTTGATGATCTTAGCAGGTTGTAACTAAGATCCACTGCTGTTCTCACACATAACTGAAGAGTATGGGAAAAACTTCAGCTGGGAGAATGGCCTGCAGAATCAACAGCCTTGAGGTATGTTCAGTATATTTTTTTCTAGAGAGATAATAAGAAGTCTAGAAAATGCTGACAGTGCCTGATATATTTGAGGTAAGCCTGATTGCAGTGATTTAATAACGACTGGCATCATGCTTGCAGTAAAGGGTAATTTTCATGTTAATTGCTCTAATAGCTTAGTATGTGAAACGTTTATATGTGTTATAAGGAACGTTTTTTACTAAGGGTGATAAATCTTTATTTGGGGCCTAGTTTTTCCACATGGCTGTTATTTGACTCATAGGAGTAGTTTTTTAGGCCCTCTGACTTTCAGTGCATGGTGGGAGGGGCCTATTTTTGCGCTCTAATTGCGCAGTAACTTTTCAACTCTGAGACATCCAGCTTCCCTAAAGGAGTCCCCTGACATATTGGACCTCTGTAAAGGGTTTTTGTGCCTACAAAAGTTGTTTTATGGGAAGGTAGGAGCCGCAGTAGAGCTGTGGCAGTTTGCCTTTGACTGTTATAACGGTTTTACCGTTTTTGGCTTCGTTTTTGAGCCTGAGGGGTTAATCATCCATTTGCAAGTGGGTGCAATGCTATTTACCCTAGTACATACACTGTTAAAATTTCATAGAGTTTACTGCTTTTTTCACTGTTTTGCAGTTTTTGTGTTTGGTATTTTCTCTTAAAGGCACAGTACCGTTTTTTTATATTCTGCTTTTTTACATTAATTAAAGTGTTTTCAAAGCTTGCTGGTCTCATTACTAGTCTGTTAAACATGTCTGACATAGAGGAAACTCCTTGTTCATTATGTTTAGAAGCCATTGTGGAACCCCCTCTTAGAATGTGTACCAAATGCACTGATCTTACTTTAAGTTATAAAGATCATATTCTGGCTTTAAAAGATTTATCACCAGAGGAAACTGACAAGGGGGAAGTTATGCCGACTAACTCTCCCCACGTGTCAGCACCTATGACTCCCGCTCAAGGGACGCCCGCTCAAGAGGCGCCAAGTACATCTAGCGCGCCCATAGCGTTTACCTTACAAGACATGGCGGCAGTTATGGATAATACCCTTACAGCAGTATTGTCCAAACTACCAGGGTTACAAGGAAAGCGAGACAGCTCTGGGGCTAGGAAAAATACAGAGCACTCTGACGCTTTAGTAGCTATGTCTGATATCCCCTCACAATATGCAGAAGCTGAGGAAGGAGAGCTTCTATCAGTGGGTGATTTTTCTGACTCAGGGAAGATAATTCAACCTGATTCTGATATGTCTACATTTAAATTTAAGCTTGAACACCTCCGCGTGTTGCTCAGGGAGGTTTTAGCTGCTCTGAATGACTGTGACACCATTATGGTCCCAGAGAAATTGTGTAGATTGGATAAATACTATGCAGTGCCTGTTTTCACTGATGTTTTTCCAATACCTAAGAGGTTTTCAGAAATTATTACTAAGGAATGGGATAGACCAGGTGTACCGTTCTCTCCCCCTCCTGTTTTTAAAAAGAGGATTCCCATAGATGCCGCTACACGGGACTTATGGCAAACGGTCCCTAAGGTGGAGGGAGCAGTCTCTACCCTAGCTAAGCGTACAACTATCCCCGTCGAGGACAGTTGTGCTTTCCTAGATCCAATGAATAAAAAGTTAGAGGGTTACCTTAAGAAAATGTTTATTCAACAGGGTTTTATTCTCCAGCCTCTTGCATGCATTGCCCCTGTCACTGCTGCTGCGGCCTTCTGGTTTGAGTCTCTGGAAGAGGCTCTACAGATAGAAACCCCATTGGATGATATACTTGACAAGCTTAAAGCTCTTAAGCTAGCCAATTCATTTGTTTCTGATGCCGTTGTTCATTTAACCAAACTAACGGCTAAGAACTCAGGTTTTGCTATTCAAGCGCGTAGGGCGTTATGGCTTAAATCCTGGTCAGCTGACGTTACTTCAAAGTCTAAGCTTCCCAACATTCCCTTTAAGGGGCAGACCCTATTCGGGCCCGGACTGAAGGAGATAATTTCTAATATTACTGGAGGAAAAGGTCACGCCCTTCCTCAGGATAGGTCCAACAAATTAAGGACCAAACAGACTAATTTTCGTGCCTTTCGAAACTTCAAGACTGGCGCAGCATCAACTTCCTCTAATACAAAACAAGAGGGAAATTTTGCCCAGTCCAAGCCGGTCTGGAGACCTAACCAGGCTTGGAACAAAGGAAGGCAGGCCAAAAAGCCTGCTGCTGCCTCTAAGACAGCATGAAAGATCAGCCCCCGATCTGGTAACGGATCTAGTAGGGGGCAGACTTTCTCTCTTCGCCCAGGCTTGGGCAAGAGATGTCCAGGATCCCTGGGCGTTAGAAATTGTGTCCCAGGGGTATCTTCTGGACTTCAAAGCTTCTTCCCCAAAAGGAAGATTTCACCTCTCACAATTATCTGCAAACCAGATAAAGAGAGAGGCATTGTGTTCAAGACCTCCTAGTTATGGGAGTGATCCACCCAGTTCCAAAAGAGGAACAGGGGCAAGGCTTCTATTCAAATCTGTTTGTGGTTCCCAAGAAAGAGGGAACCTTCAGACCAATCTTAGATCTCAAGATCCTAAACAAATTTCTCAGGGTCCCATCCTTCAAAATGGAGACTATTCGTACCATCCTACCTATGATCCAGGAGGGTCAATATATGACTACCGTGGACTTAAAGGATGCTTATCTTCACATTCCGATACACAGAGATCATCATCGGTTTCTCAGGTTCGCCTTCCTAGACAGGCATTACCAGTTTGTGGCTCTTCCCTTTGGGTTAGCTACGGCACCAAGAATCTTTACGAAGGTTCTGGGGTCACTTCTGGCAGTCCTAAGGCTGCGGGGTATAGCAGTAGCCCCTTACCTAGACGACATTCTGATACAGGCGTCAAATTTTCAAATTGCCAAGTCCCATACGGACATTGTTCTGGCATTCCTGAGGTCTCATGGGTGGAAAGTGAACAAAGAAAAGAGTTCTCTATCCCCTCTCACAAGAGTTTCCTTCCTGGGAACTCTGATAGATTCTGTAGAAATGAAGATTTACCTGACAGAGGCCAGGTTGTCAAAACTTCTAAATTCCTGCCGTGTTCTTTATTCTACTTCTCGCCCTTCGGTGGCTCAGTGTATGGAAGTAATCGGCTTAATGGTAGTGACAATGGACATAGTGCCGTTTGCCCGCCTACATCTCAGACCGCTGCAACTCTGCATGCTCAGTCAGTGGAATGGGGATTACACAGATTTGTCCCCTCTACTAAATCTGGATCAAGAGACCAGGGATTCTCTTCTCTGGTGGCTATATCGGGTCCATCTGTCCAAAGGTATGACCTTCCGCAGGCCAGATTGGACAATAATAACAACAGATGCCAGCCTTCTGGGCTGGGGTGCAGTCTGGAACTCCCTGAAGGCTCAGGGATTGTGGACTCAGGAGGAGGCACTCCTTCCGATAAACATTCTGGAACTAAGAGCGATATTCAATGCTCTTCAGGCTTGGCCTCAGCTAGCTGTGGTCAGGTTCATCAGATTTCAGTCGGACAACATCACGACTGTAGCTTACATCAACCATCAAGGGGGAACAAGGAGTTCCCTAGCAATGTTGGAGGTTTCAAAGATAATTCTATGGGCAGAGATTCACTCTTGCCATCTATCAGCTATCCATATCCCAGGAGTAGAGAACTGGGAGGCGGATTTTCTAAGTCGACAGACTTTTCATCCGGGGGAGTGGGAGCTCCGTCCGGAGGTATTTGCACAGTTGATTCAACTTTGGGGCAAACCAGAAGTGGATCTCATGGCGTCTCGTCAGAACGCCAAGCTTCCTTGTTACGGATAGATGCTCTAGCAGCGCCTTGGTCCTTCAACCTGGCTTATGTGTTTCCACCGTTTCCTCTGCTCCCTCGTCTGATTGCCAAGATCAAACAGGAGAGAGCTTCGGTGATTTTGATAGCACTTGCGTGGCCTCGCAGGACTTGGTATGCAGATCTGGTGGACATGTCATCCTTTCCACCATGGACTCTGCCGCTGAGACAGGACCTTCTACTTCAGGGTCCTTTCAACCATCCAAATCTAATTTCTCCACGTCTGACTGCTTGGAGATTGAAACCTTGATTTTTATTAAAGCGTGGTTTCTCCGAGTCGGTCATTGATACCTTAATACAGGCGCGAAAGCCTGTCACCAGGAAAATCTATCATAAGATATGGTGTAAATATCTTCATTGGTGTGAATCCAAGGGTTACTCATGGAGTAAAGTCAGGATTCCTAGGATATTATCTTTTCTCCAAGAAGGATTGGAGAAGGGTTTATCAGCTAGTTCCTTAAAGGGACAGATTTCGGCTCTGTCTATTCTTTTGCACAAACGTCTGGCTGAGGTTCCAGATGTTCAGGCATTTTGTCAGGCTCTGGTTAGAATCAAGCCTCTGTTTAAACCTGTTGCTCCGCCACAGAGTTTAAATTGTTCCGTTTAAACCTTTGTATTCCATAGATATTAAGCTCTTATCTTGGAAAGTTCTGTTTTTAGTAGCTATCTACTCGGCTTGAAGAGTTTCAGAGTTATCTGCTTTACAATGTGATTCCCCTTATCTCATTTTCCATGCAGATAAGGTAGTGTTACGTACCAAACCTGGTTTTCTGCCTAAGGTGGTATCTAATAAAAATATCAATCAGGAGATTGTTGTTCCGTCACTGTGTCCTAATCCTTCTTCAAAGAAGGAACGTCTATTACACAATCTTGACGTGGTTCACGCTTTAAAATTTTATTTACAAGCTACTAAAGATTTTCGTCAAACATCTGCATTGTTTGTTGTCTACTCTGGACAGAGGAGAGGCCAAAAGGCTTCGGCAACTTCTCTATCTTTTTGGCTAAGAAGTATAATCCGCTTATCTTATGAGACTGCTGGCCAGCAGCCTCCTGAAAGAATTACAGCTCATTCTACTAGAGCGGTAGCTTCCACATGGGCTTTTAAGAATGAGGCTTCTGTTGAACAGATCTGTAAGGCGGCGACTTGGTCTTCGCTTCATACTTTTTCTAAATTCTACAAATTTGATACTTTTGCTTCTTCGGAGGCTATTTTTGGGAGAAAGGTCTTACAGGCAGTGGTGCCTTCCATTTAAGTGCCTGCCTTGTCCCTCCCTTCATCCGTGTCCTATAGCTTTGGTATTGGTATCCCACAAGTAATGGATGATCCGTGGACTGGATACACCTTACAAGAGAAAACAAAATTTATGCTTACCTGATAAATTTATTTCTCTTGTGGTGTATCCAGTCCACGGCCTGCCCTGTCATTTTAAGGCAGGTGTTTTTATTTTTAAACTACAGTCACCACTGCACCCTATAGTTTCTCCTTTCTCTTGCTTGTCTTCGGTCGAATGACTGGAGGTGGCAGTTAGGGGAGGAGCTATATAGACAGCTCTGCTGTGGGTGATCCTCTTGCAGCTTCCTGTTGGGAAGGAGAATATCCCACAAGTAATGTATGATCCATGGACTGGATACACCACAAGAGAAATAAATTTATCAGGTAAGCATAAATTTTGTTTTTTTCTTCCTTAATTTCACTAGACAATTAAACAGTTGCTCAGGATGTTCACGTTGCTTTTTAATAGTAATGGCATCAAACATAATCCTGTTTGCATCTGCCTCCGAAAATTGAAACAGATTTAATCTCCCAGGCTACCCACATGTGTAATACCCTCCTGTTCCTGACTCATTGTTACCGATAATCTGTATGTGCACACTTCTGTCTTGGTTTGAGAGTTTAAACAGTGTCAATCCTCAAGTATGATTTAAGTTGACATATAGCACAGAATGCATTGACTTTTTGGATCTTAGGATCTATAAAGAAGATATGAAGTTGTGCATGCACAACCTTGTTTGAAAAAGAAACTGACAGAAATTCATTGTTAGATGCCACAAGCTGTCACCCTCCGAGCTTAAAGACGGCTTTGTCCAAATCACAATTCAAACGTGTTGTCCGTAATAATACAGATGAAAGCAATAAGACAATTCAACTTGTGGCCATGCAAAGAAAGTTTGAAGAAAGGGGATATGGGTCTACACAGTTAAGCCATGCATTATCTGATTCATTGTCTATGACTCAGGAACAAGCCTTGGTGAAGGTGGATAACGAATCAGCAAGTAAAAGGATGATCTTCTCCACTACTTTTTCCCCTGAAAAGCTGGATTTTTCGACAACCCTGAAGGAACAATGGGATATTCTATCTACTGATAGCTCCCTACCGTTGGCAACAATGGAAACACCAATGGTGTGGTTCAAAAAAGGAAGATCATTGAAGGATATACTACTGAGGCCAGGCAATAGGGAATGCTATATGAAAACTACCTGGTTAAGTACCACCAAGAAGGGTTGCTTTTATTTACTTCACTGTCCTTGCGGCAGGTTTTATGTAGGCAAGAGCCAGGATGACCTTAGGACCAGAATTGCTAACCACCGGTCGGCAATTCGTAAGGCCATTAAACTTGGGGATTCTGACCAATCGGTGGCTAGGCATTTTTGTACTAACAGACATGGGGTTTCTGATTTGAGGTATATCATAATAGATCATGTCCCCATATGTGCAAGAGGAGGTGACAGGGTCAAGCGTCTACTGCAAAGGGAGTCCCAATGGATTTTTAATTTGGATACAATGTATCCAAAGGGACTCAATGTACATCTGGATTACCAGTGCTTTTTCTAGTGTACGACTGACCCTGTGAGTACAGGATGTATTATAATTTGATTTTATTTTAGGCTTGATGTGCATATAGCAATAGCGATAGATAGAGAGATATGATACTAAAACGTAGTGGGTTCTAAATATTTCTGAAAGTTTCCCTTTATTGATCTTGACATGGTTAGAACTAATGGTGTACTAATATACAGGATCCATATTCATTGTATAGCATATTTATTGCATTCCCGCTTATCTGTATGGCATGTATTCACTTTATGTTGTTTTTTCACTTTTGCTTTTTGTAGCAAGTTTGACCTGGTTGGCTCCTCGTATGGCCGTTGGCGCATGCGCAGTTGCGCCATACAGACGCGCAGGAGTTTGACAATGGTTGTGCATGGTGGAGGTTCTAGGGGATAAATGGGTGAGTTTTTTGTATGTTTGTTACTGGTCTGAGGGCGGGGGAGACTACGAAAGCGTTTACCGCAACATTAAAATAATTATTAAGTACGGTGAGTGCCTTCCTAGTTTTTCTTTTATATATATATATATATATATATATATATATATATATATATATATGATTAAATAAGGGAAAAGATATATACAGATATACAGTGAGGGGAAAATAAATATTTGATCCTATTACCCCAAGAACACCATCCCCACTATCAAACATAGAGGTGGAAACATTATGCTTTAGGATTTTTTTTTCTGCTAAGGGGACAGGAAAACTTCACCGCATCAAAGGAACAATGGGCGGGGCCATGTACCATCAAATCTTGAGTGAAAATCTAGTTCCCTCAGCCAGGGCATGGAACGGTATTCCAGCATGACAATGACCCAAAACACACGGCCAAGGCAACAAAGGAGTGGCTCAAGAAGAAGCACATTAAGGTCCTGGAGTGGCATAGCCAGTCTCCTGACCTTAATCCCATAGAAAATCTGTGGAGGGAGCGGTAGGTTCGAGTTGCCAAACGTCAGCCTCAAAACCTTAATGACTTGGAGAGGATCTGAAAGAGGAATGGGACAAAATCCCTCCTGAGATGTGTGCAAATCTGGTGGCCAACTACAAGAAACGTCTGACCTTTGTGATTGCCAACAAGAGTTTTGCCACCAAGTACTAAGTCATGTTTTGCAAAGGGGTCAAATACTTATTTCATAAATGCAAATAAATGTATAGCTTTTTTTTAAATGCGTTTTTTGTGATTTTTTTGTTGTTATTCTGTCTCTCACAGTTCAAATAAAATACAATTATAGACTGATCATTTCTTTGTCAGTGGGCAAATGTACAAAATCAGCAATGGATCAAATAATTTCCCCCCTCACTGTATATAAGGTAATATCTAGTTATAAATGCTTAGAAAATATTCTGCTATTTGCAGAACATTGAAATGTGAAATATTTACAGCAAATACATAGTTAAAACCTTTATTAAAAATTAATATTGCATAAATGTTTCTTTCATACAGGTGATGAGAGTCCACAATCTTTTACTCTTAATAATTGCTCTTCTCTACCACTCGGAGGAGACACACGCCTAGATTTAGAGTTTGGCGTTAGCCATCAAAACCAGCGTTAGAGGCTCCTAACGCTGGTTTTGGGCTACCGGTGGTATTTAGAGTCAGTCAGGAAAGGGTCTAACGCTCACTTTCCAGCCGCGACTTTTCCATACCGCAGATCCCCCTACGCCATTTGCGTAGCCTATCTTTTCAATGGGATCTTTCTAACGCCGGTATTTAGAGTCTTGGCTGAAGTGAGCGTTAGAAATCTAACGACAAGACTCCAGCCGCAGAAAAAAACCAGGAGTTAAGAGCTTTCTGGGCTAACGCCGGTTCATAAAGCTCTTAACTACTGTGCTCTACAGTACACTAACACCCATAAACTACCTATGTACCCCTAAACCGAGGCCCCCCCACATCGCCGCCACTTGATTAAATGTTTTTAACCCCTAATCTGCCGACTGCACACCGCCGCCACCTACGTTACACTTATGTACCCCTAATCTGCTGCCCCTAACACCGCTGACCCCTATATTATATTTATTAACCCCTAATCTGCCCCCCACAACGTCGCCGCCAGCTACCTACAATAATTAAACCCTAATCTGCCGACCGCACAGCGCCGCCACCTACGTTATCCTTATGCACCCCTAATCTGCTGCCCCTAACACCGCCGACCCCTATATTATATTTATTAACCCCTAATCTGCCCCCCACAACGTCGCCGCCAGGTACCTACAATAATTAACCCCTAATCTGCCGACCGCACCTCACCGCTACTATAATAAATGTATTAACCCCTAAAGCTAAGTCTAACCCTAACACTAACACCCCCCTAAGTTAAATATAATTTAAATCTAACTAAATAAATTAACTATTATTAAATAAATTATTCCTATTTTAAACTAAATACTTACCTGTAAAATAAACCCTAATATAGCTACAATATAACGAATAATTATATTGCAGCTATTTTAGGATTTATATTTATTTTACAGGCAACTTTCTATTTATTTTAACCAGGTACAATAGCTATTAAATAGTTAATAACTATTTAATAGTTACCTAGTTAAAATAATTACAAAATTACCTGTAAAATAAATCCTAACCTAAGTTACAATTAAACCTAACACTACACTATCAATAAATTAATTAAATACAATACCTACAAATAACTACAATTAAATAAACTAACTAAAGTACAAAAAATAAAAAAGAACTAAGTTACAAAAAATAAAAAAATATTTACAAACATTAGAAAAATATTACAACAATTTTAAACTAATTACACCTACTCTTGCCTGTAAAAAAAAAACATACAATACCCCCCCCAACATTACAACCCACCACCCACATACCCCTAATCTAACCCAAACCCCCCTTAAATAAACCTAACACTAAGCCCCTGAAGATCTACCTACCTTATCTTCACCATGCCAGGTTCACCGATCCGTCCTCCGAAGTCTTGAGCCAAGCCTCCGAAGTCTTCATCCAAGCCCAAGCGGGGGCTGGCGATCCATAATCCGGCTGAAGTCTTCTATCAAGCGGCGGCTGAAGAGGTCCAGAAGAGGCTCCAAAGTCTTCATCCTATCCGGGAAGAAGAGGAGATCCAGACCGGCAACCATCTTGATCCAAGCGGCATCTTCTATCTTCATCGGATGACGAACGGCTCCATCTTGAAGACCTCCAGCGCGGATTCATCCTTTTCTTCCGACGTCCAACTGAAGAATGAAGGTTCCTTTAAGGGACGTCATCCAAGATGGCGTCCCTCGAATTCCGATTGGCTGATAGGATTCTATCAGCCAATCGGAATTAAGGTAGGAATATTTTGATTGGCTGATGGAATCAGCCAATCAGATTCAATTTCAATCCGATTGGCTGATTGGATCAGCCAATCAGATTGAGCTCGCATTCTATTGACTGATCATTGAGTTCTATGGGCTTGCGCACGTTGAGTTTTCTCCTGTCGGGTTATCGTATGTACCTTTAGTTTTCCTATAGCTTATCCGCGTATTGGTTAAAGCGCGTTGTCTGGTTAGCACGCGTTCGCAAAGTTGCGTGCTTGTTGAGTTTTTGGTGCACATAATCTCCTCCTTATTTGTCAGTTTTTTTGGGCATGCTCAGATGTAATATTTATTCCTCCTGTTTTGTTTTTCAGTTCTGCTTAGTGAAAAAGCTGCTTATGAGGGTGTAAGTGGTTTAGTTTCCTCAAGAACATTTTAAGGTGGTTTAATAGTGTTTATTGAAATGCTTTACCATATGCTATAATGGAGCAGCAGGATTCTGTCCCTAAATCTACCCAAGAAACAGAGTCTCATGAACACCTTTCTACCATTATTACATCTGCTTATTGTAGGAAAGCTGAAGTGTTTTGTTAACACTTGTTAATGAAATCAGACCAATCTCATGCTGTTTCTCTGGCTACTAACGCACCTACTTGTTGTTCATTACAGGATAATGCTGATGTTTTGCCTCCTGCCATGAAAATTTTTATTTTTTCTGATGCGTCGGCTGCTCTCCTGCCTTCAAACAAGCATTTACCTTCTACAAGTGCTATGTGCCCTGAGACCAAGGATCTGTTTTTCTTCAGATGGTGAAGTTTCCTCTGATATTTCCTCTTTTTTGTTTAAAGTTGAACATATTTGTTCTCTTTTAAAAGATGTCTTAGTTTATTTAGGGGTAGTTCCTACAGTTTCTGAGGATAAGCCTTATAATCGTTTAAATTCAGTTTTTAAGACTGTTGTTAATCTCCATGAGGTTTTCTTTCTAATGACACGGTGAGTCGACGGATCATCATCAATTACTGTTGGGAATATCACTCCTGGCCAGCAGGAGGAGGTAAAGAGCACCACAGCAAAGCTGTTAAATATCACTTCCTACCCATAATCCCCCAGTCATTCTCTTTGCCTTAGGTGCAAGGAGGAGGTGAAATGCTTAGGTGTCTGTTAATGATTCTTCTATCAAGAGTCTTTTATTTTGGAAGCTTGGGCAAGCTTGCTCTAATCTTCCCTTATGTGCTGGGTGTAGCCGTACTCCACGTTAGTCTCTTCAGCAGGGCAGTGATGGCTTTAAAGCAGTTAGGAACTTGTGTAGGAGGCTTCACTGCGTTTTGCTAACATGTTGCTGCCCTGGTATAGAAAGTATGAGTAGGTTTACTCTATCCTTTCTTTGGTTACAGGTCTCTGTGAGGAGTGGCATCCTCTCAAGCTTTGTAAGTCGTCCTCCTGCTGGACAACAAGACTGCAGGTAAGTGCCTTTTTGGGGCTAGGAGGCTGGCACTAAAGGGGTTAAGCTCTGTCTGATTTTAATGTGGGACAAATATCCTTATGAAGGATAGGTAGGCAGTGTACAGGCACTTTAACGACATGTGAAGGAGACTTAGGGGTTAATCCATTTCATGGAAGGGGTAAACCATTTATGGAGTTCAAACTGTAATTTTAAATTCATTTTATTAACTTCTTGAAAGTTGTATATCTATCCCTGGTACTCCTATGGTTTAAGTTCCATGGGAAGGGAGTTATCTTATTTCCTTTGAGATACGGGTAAGATAGTCTTTAGGGGTTAAGTCCTTAATATTTCTGCATGCATGATTTTTGTACCGCTGCTTCTAGTTTTATGTTTAACAGCCCCCCCCCCCGGGTCCCTTATGTTAAGTTACTCTTTTTATTTCTTGTCAGGGACCGTTAGGACAGCATGGTTTCTTTTAAATGGCGCCTTCCTATGGGGCTAGAGAAATGTCACGCTGTTAAGGTAGCGAGGTCATTTTACATATGGGGCAACGTATTTTTCCTTCCAGTTTAGATTTTGGAAGTGCATTTGCTGCTGGGACTCCTCGTGTGCTCAGAGGAGTTTTTTTTGTAATGTTTGTTTGCCTGTTTTCGGCGGAGTGAAGTGCTTCACGCCATGTCGATTTGTGGGTCTGTCCCTTCTTCTTGGAAGCGGAGCTGCGCCATTTTTAAAAATACCAGGTTCCTGGGGACTCCGCCTTGTTTTCCGGACTGAGAGCGGAGCGGAGTCATGGTTGCTTGTCCATTTATGATAGTACTGAGAGCTCCACATAGCTCTCTCTCTCTCACACAATTTCTAAGCGCTGCAGTGGTAAAATGTAGCAGCTATAGACAGCACATTAATGTCTGCCTGTGTAACAATAAGAGTTTATCAGTCCCAGTAGGAATCATATGGTCTGGGAACTTGGTTTAATAAAACTGTGTTTTATTATATGTATTTATGTATTTGAATAATTAAAAAGGTGTATTGGCTCTGGAGGTACATTCTGTTTTTATTGCATCTGTCCTGCATTTTTACATTACATCTTTGAAGAAATAAAGATTTTCTTTGTAGAGTCTTGCGCTCCTAAGAATTATTTTAAATATTTATTTTTTCTGTACCTCTGATTTTGCAAATGCTATTAAATGTACAGATTGGTTTGAACGTCATGTCTCCCAGGATGTTGCTGTTAAGGCACTGCCACAGCTTTCTCCTTTATGTTCCAAGCCTCTATGGAACCTGTGGTTCCTCTCAATCTCCTGGAGGAGTGTATTTGCATACAGAAATTGCAAGCTCAGGTATCTTTTGCAGTATCTGTGGTTTGGTTCCTTTCCTACAGGGAAAAGGCAAGAGGACATTTTAAAGTCTCAGATAATAGGGTTTCTGCTCTACCTGCTGCTACACAGGTTTGTCTTCTTCAAAGTAGTGAGGAGGATTTGCTCGTAGTTTCTAAGGCTGAGATCTCAGATCTGGACAGTATAATTCCTTCATCTGTTACTGAAGTGGTATCCTTCAGTTGTTTGCTTCAAAACCTCTTATATTGTCAGGAGGTCTTAGCTGTCTGGACAACACTGATTCCCTATCATGGTCTTTCCTTCAGAGTTTTGTGAACTTTATCAGTTCTATATTTTTCTTTCATCTGTGGAAGGGTTCTAGACGTGCTGTGAGATGTTCACATGAATGTTTATAGAGAATCTGGGGATATTTCTCCCTGTCTCACGTCCTTTTTAGGATTTCCTGTCGCTATATCTATTGAAATGCATGGTGTAGAAGGGAACTTTCTACTTTTATTCAGAGATCTTGGATATCTGTGGAGATAATCTAGCTTTCTTTATGACATAGGTAAGAAGCTGGAGGTTTAATTGTTCATTTAGAGCAATGTCTGATTTCTAGACTTGACAGTACTAGCTGCCATGCATTGTGGTTGAAAACTTTGTCAGCTGAGTATCCTACCTGTAATTTTGTGGTACAGTTTTTTGTTCTGCAGTTGCAGTTTCAATATTTATTTTCCTACAATTCCACGCTTCTGGCGTTTCCTTTCAAGGATGAGATTGGTGTAGTGGTTTGATCCACCGCACCTGAGGCAGGATGTTGTGGGTTTGAACTCAGGTGAGGCTCCTGCTTTCCCATCCTAGACCATCAAGATATTAGGACTGTAGGAAGGTTTCCATCTTTCTCTTCATACAGGGTCAGTCATGCTGTTTTTTTGGAGTACAATTTAAGATGGCTCCTGAGGGCAGTTTTCTCTTTCCAGTGTATCTGCAATACAGGTTTGACGAGAGACATCCCTTGAACTGGATTTAGGTTCTTTCTCACTGGAGAGTGTGAGTTCCGTTCCAGTTTGGAAACAGAATTTCAAGCACTTGCCTCAAATATCTTGGGAGTATTATTCTCCTTTAGTTCTAGAGGACCGGTTCAGAACGAACAGAGGACCTGGAAGATTTTATTGTTTTTCTTGATGGGACTTTCTCAAGTCTGAGTCCCTTCATCCTAGACAGACTTTAGGTTTCGGAGTACTTCAAGACAATATAGTTCAGGTGTCTTCCTTCCTTCGAGGAACTTCTATTTTAAGAGATCTTGTCCTATCTTCTTTCCCAGGGTGGGGAAATGAATTGGGAGAAGAGTTCCCTTGTTTCATATCCAGGGAAGTTTAATTTAAGTCTAATACCTCCATTCCATGATTGCTTCTGTTTCCTTCTGATTTTAGAAGTTAAGTAGGACCAAGTCAGGTCTATCCCAGGATGGGAGTCCACTTGGGACCACCAGGTGGGGTATGTTATGTTCTTCCTAGATTCTATATCTAGGAGCGTTTCTTTTTTCTCTATCTTCTGTGTCTGTCTATCCAACAGCAAGCTCTGGTGATCCGGTACATAACTTGTCCATATTGCAACCAGCAAGTTTGGATCTAGCTGCAGTTTTTTACCTTCACTTTTAGTGACTCAAGGTTGAAGGGTATTGGTCTGATGTTTATCATGGACATCTTTCCCATTGCTAATTTCCTTAGAATGGAGAGCTTTCGGTTCTGTCTCAGTAGATTGATGTAGATCCGTTATTGAAAGACTTCCCCCATGATGGTTTCGGGTGTATCTGTACCAAGGCACGGGTTCTAAAGATACTCCTGGGTTGTGTGTCTTCGGACATCATTCCACTGGGCTGGGAAGCAGTATGGGCTGTTTAAGGTGCAGGGCTTATGAAATTAGTGTCTGCTCTCCATTTTAACTTCTTGGAGTTGAGAGCTGATGAATGGCTTCTGTGTTTCCTTTTCCCAGTCGGTATATGTCACCATAATGGTTTTTCATTTACCACCCGGGAGGAACTCGCAGTTCCTTTGCCATGTAGGGGGTGACTTGGATTGTTTTTGGGTGGATGCTCACAATTGCTGTCTTTTCCTTCCACATTCCTGGAGAGGATGCTTCCTCTGGTGGTGTTCTCTTCCCTGGCTGCTCTGTTAGTTGCTTGGGCAGTTCCTTGGGAACTCAGGTTTATATTCCCATTCTCCCTGTTTGCTCTCTCCCATGAGGTTTCGCTCATATCAAATGGGAGATTGCATTGATGATCTTATAGTTTCTGCGTGGCCTCGCAGGATCTGGTCTGCAGATCTAGCAGAGATGTCATCCCTACCTCTGTGGAGACTTCTTCTCAGGGAGGATCTTCTGCTTCCGGAGTTCTCCATTCATCTGTGTCTCGCTTCTCTGAAGCTCACTGCTTGGGGATTGAACATTTGATTTTAGCCAGGCGTGGTTTTTCTGAGTTGGTTGAATCTTTGGTTCAGGCTCACAAGCCTGTTACTAGGAGGATTGTTGATAAAAAATGGCATAAATATCTTATTGGTGTATATCTAGTTGATACTCCTGGAGGGAGGTTAAGATCCAATGATTTGTTTTCTCCAGAAAGGCCTTGAGAAAGAGTTATCTGTTAGCACCCTTAGGGGTCAGATCTCTGCTCTTTCCATTTCTCTACTCAAGTGTCTGGCGGTCGTGCCAGATGTACTATCCTTTTTTTCAGACTCTGGTCAGTATCAAGCTTGTGTTTAAATCAGTTCCTCCTCCTTTGAGTTTTAACTTTGTTTTTAAAGTTTTACTCAGGCTCTGTTGAGCCTATAAATTCCATAGATATTGAGTTCTTATCTTGGAAAGTTGTGTTTTTTACTGCTCTTTCGTCTGCTCTGAGAGTTTTTGATCTCTCAGCTTTAAAGTGTGACTCCTCATTATCTTTTATTTCCTTCGGATAAGGCAGTTCTCCGTATCAAGTTTGGTTTTAATCAGGAAATTGTTGTTCCTTCTATCTGTCCTAACCCTTCTTCTCATAAGGAAGGTTTGCTATACAACTTAGACTTGTGAGTGTTCTTAAGCTATATTCGCAGGCTTCAATAGATCTTCGTCAATCTTCTGCCTTGTTTGTTTGCCTTTCTGGGAGATGTGAAGGTCAGAAAGCTTTTGCTACTTCTCTGATTGAGAAGTGTTATTCATTTGGCATATGAGTCTGCTGGACAGTTGTCCCTTGAGAGAATTACGGTTCATTTCTCCAGGGCGGTGTCTTCTGGTTGGTCCTTCAAGAATGAGGCCCCTGTGGAGCTGATTTGTAAAGCTGCCACTTGGTCTTCTTTGCTCTCTTTTTCTAAATTCTTTATATTAGATTTGCCTCAGTTGAGGTTTCCTTTGGGAGAAAGGTTCTGCAGACAGTGGTGCCTTCTGTTTAGGCTACCTGTCCTGTCCCTCCCTTATCATCTGTGTCCTCTATCTTGGGTATTGATTCCCAACAGTAATTGATGATGATCCGTGGACTCACTGTGTCATTAGAAAAAAAACAAAATTTATGTTTACCTGAGAAATTTCTTTCTTTCTTGACACGGTGAGTCCACTGCCCGCCCTGGTCTTCAGACAGCTTTTTGTTATATAAACCTCAGGAGCCTCTGCACCTTGTGTTGCTTCCTTTCTCTCCTTTCCCTTTGGTCGAATGACTGGGGGATTGTGGGTAGGAAGTGGTATTTAACAGCTTTGCTGTGGTGCTCTTTGCCTCCTCCTGCTGGCCAGGAGTGATATTCCCAACAGTAATTGATGATGATCCGTGGACTCACCATTTCAAGAAAGAAAGAAATTTATCAGGTAAGCATAAATTTTCGTTTTTCCTGTGCCTGATGCTGTCTCTGACATGATCTCTAGGCAATGGTCTAAGTCAGGTAATTCTTTTACTCCTTTTGCAAAGTTTAAAAAGTTATATCCTTTGCCTGCTGCTAACTAATTTAGATTTATGGGAAACCATTCCCTAGGTGGATGGGGCCATTTCCACTCTGACTAAACAAACTACTATTCCTTTGGAAGACAGTACTTCTTTTTATAGAAGTGCCTTTTTTACATGCATGTTATATTTTCAGACTAGCTATATTGCTGCTGCTTCTACTTATTGGTTGGCTAGTCTTTCAGAGCAGTATTCTGATAGCTGGTAGTACATATCTATTGGGTTTGCGTCAGAGTGCCAATTCTTATATTTGTGATGCTGTTTTTGATATTATGAAGATTAATGTCAAAAGCATGTCTTTAGAAATGTTTGCCAGGAGTGCCTTGTGGCTTAAATCCTGGTCTGCTGATATGGTCACTAAATCTAGATTAATTTCTCTTTCCTTTCAGGGAAATTAATTATTTGGTTCTGATTTAGATTCTATTGTTTCCACTGTTACTGGAAGTAAAGGTTTTTTTTTTTCTTCCTCAAGACAGAGAGTCTAAAGGGAAATTTAAAGCTTTTCATTCCTTTTTTCTGAATAAGGAACATAAAACTGACTCCCTCTGCTCAAAAGCAAGGTTCCTCTGGTTCAGTCTGGAGATCTAATGCTAACTGGAACATGTCAAAGCAGAGTAAGAAATGTATCCCTACTACCAAAACTGCATGAAGGTGTGACCCCCCCCCCCCATCCCGAAGTTCTGGTAGGGGGCAGATTAAGCCTCTTTCAGGAGGCTTGGTTTCAGTCTGTTCCAGATCCCTGTGTTTAGAATACTGTTTCTCAGGGATAACAAATAGGATTCAGAACAAAGCCTCCCAGATTATGGTTTTTTGCCCAATGTTCAAATGAATCATGTAAAAGCTCAAGCTTTTCTTCACTCTGTCTCAGATCTGGAAACAATGGGAGTGAATCTTCCAGTTCCTCTGCAGGGACAGGGGATGGGATTTTATTCAAATCTCTTCATTGTTCCAATGAAGGAAGGTACTTTTGGACCAGTTCTGGATCTAAAGGCCCTGAACAGGTTTGTAAAGATTCCATCTTTCAGAATGGAAACAATAAGGACTATTCTGCCTTATGTGGACTATTCTGTACACAATACATTTAAAGGATGCTTACCTTCATGTTCCTTTTCACTGGGATAATTTCCAGTTTCTGAGGTTTGCCTTTCTGGACAGGCATTTTCAATCTGTTGCTCTGTCATTTGGCCAGGCTACAGCTCCAAGAATATGTACAAAGATTCGGGGTGCCCTTTTGTGTGTGATCAGGTCATAAGGTATTATAGTATTTCCATATCTGGATGACATCTTAAAGCTCCACCTTTTCCTTTAGCAGTATCTATTCTCACACCAACAGACTCTTGTTGTTTCTTCAACAGTATGGTTGGAGGATCAATTTTCCAAAGAGTTCTTTGGTTACTAAGACAAAGGTAACTTTCCTAGGATTCCAAATAGACTCAGTATCGATGAGTCTTTCCCTAACAGAGCAGAGAAGGTTAAAATTGGTGTCAGCTTGTATAAACCTTCAGTCTTTCTTGTTTACTTCAGTGGCACTGTGTATGGAAGTACTAGGTCTCATGATTGCAGCCTCAGATGCAATTCCATTTGCTCAAATTCACATGAGGCATCTTCAGCTTTGTATGCTGCGTCAATGGTGCAGGGATTATACTCAGCTGTCTCAAAAGATATTTTTGAATCCCAGTACGTCAGTCTCTAATTTGGTGGCAGGATCGTCAGTTTATAATTCAGGGGGCTTCTTTTGCTCATTCTACCTGGAATGTGATCATTACAGATGCAAGTCTTTCAGGTTGGGGGGCTGTTTTTCTGGTTCTCTGACAACACAGGGAGTTTTAGATCCTCGGGAGGCAAGGTTATCAATCAATTTTTTAGAACTCTGTGCAATTTTCAGGGTCCTTCAGATTTGTTGTAAGGGCTCAAAAGCCGTAATCATAATCTGTTTAAATAAATTTTGAAGTACAATCAATAGCACATGCACAGTATTATGTGCTCAGCCTCACTCAAAGAATAACCCGCAATCTGGTATTACAAGTAGATGGCTAAAAAATGTTTAATCTGGTCGAAACGTTTTGTTATCACACCCTTTACTTTGAATGAATAGTGCAGAGTGCGCTATTAGCCCCACTCATTGTGCTCATATTACAAGTGTTGAGTAAAGTGTTGCACCATCCAAAATACTGTTGTATTATTAAATTTAAACTTAATTCTTACGACACAAAGGTTTATTTCTGTATTCAGACAGACAATGTCAAAGCAGTAGCTTATATCTCTCCTGGACAGAAACCAATTAATGTTTAGTCTTTGCAATTCACATCCTATGAGTACAATTGGAAGGCAGACTTTCTCAGTCAACAATCTCTACATACAAGAGAGTGGTCTCTTTACTATGATGTGTTCAGTCAGATTGTGGATTTTTGGGGTCTCCCAGAAATAAATATGATGGCCAATTGTTTGAACAACAAACCCCAGGTACTTTGCAAGGTAAAGGGATCCTCAGGCAGAGTTTGTGGATGCTCTAGTATTTCCTTGGTCATTTCAGCCTGCTTATTTGTTCCTACCTCTGGTTCTTCTTCCCAGAGTATTTTCTAAGATAAGACTTGAAAAGTTGTCTGTAATCCTGATTGCCCCAGCTTGGCCTTGCAGGATTTGGTATGTGGATCTGGTTTAGATGTCCAGTTGCTCTCTTCTTCTATGGTCAGACCTTCTGTCCCAATGTCCTTTTTTTCCACCAGAATCTCAAGTCTCTAAACTTCATTGCATGGAAATTGAATGCTTAGTTCTGAGAAATAGAGGTTTCTTTGATTCTGTGATTGAAACCCTGATTCAGGCTTGTAAGCCAATAACTAGAAAACTAGAAAAATCTACCATAATGTCTGGAAGGCATATATTTTATGGTGTATAAATCATGTTTTTTTTCCTGGGATTCTTTCAGAATTCCTAGGATTCTGCAGTTTTTGCAGGGTGGTCTAGACAAGGGCTTATCTGTCAGTTGTCTGAAAGGGCAGATTTCTGCTCTTTCAGTTTTGTTCCACAGAAAGATTGCTAATCTTCCTGATGTTCATAGTTTTGTTCAGGCCTTGATTTATATTAAACCTGTTATCAAGCCTATTTCCCCTCCATGGAATCTTAACCTAGTGTTAAGGGTGTTGCAGGCTCCTGCTTTTACATAAATTGGACATTAGACTATTTTCTTGGAAAGTGTAATTTCCTTTTGCAATTTCTTCTACTAGAAGAGTTTCTGAGTTATCTGTTCTTTTTTGTGAATTTCCTTATCTGATTTTTCATCAGGATAAGGCTGTTTTACAGACATAATTATTTTTTTTTTTGCCTAAGGTTGCTTCTTCTGATAACAATAGCAGAGAGATTGTAGTTCCTTATTTCTGTCTTAATCCTAAGAATGCTTCTGAAAGATCGTTGCATTTTTTGGATGTTATTAGGGCATTGAAATATTATATTGATGCTTCTAATGATTTTAGACAAACTTCTAGTTTTTTTCTTTCTTTCTGGTCCTAGGAAAGCTCAGAAGGCCTCTGCTGTGTCTTTAGCCTCTTGGTTAAAACTGTTGATTCCCAAATCTTATTTTGAGGCAGGTCAACCTCCACCACAGCAGCTTACTGCTGATTCTACTAGGTCAGTTGCCACTTCTTGGGCTTTCAAGGATAATGCATCAGTTGATCAAATTTGCAAGGCAGCTACTTGGTCTTCTTTGCATACTTTTACTAAATTCTACCATTTTGAAGTTTTTTGCTTCTTCTGAAGCAGCCTTTAGTAGAAATGTTTTTCAGGGAGTTGTTTCAGTTTGATTTTTTTCACCTACTTGCTTATTTAAAGTGCATTTAAAAATATTTAGAGGTGTATATGTGTATAACATATATCCGTGTTAAAGCCTGCTTTATTTTTCTAACACCTGAAACCTCATATCTTTTGAGTAACTTTTTTTACGCAATATTTTTTTTTATTTTTTTTAATCATATAGTGTTATTATGAGTATAATTTATAATGTATTTTTGATGTGTTTTGTACCACTTTTTTGTTTCACAAAACAGTTGACCAAAGCTCTGATCATTCTAGTGATTGTGCTCAAGCAATTTGCGTTTACTTTTAACTTGTAATATGAACGGATAGCCCAACGCATGCAAACACCCTTACATTACCCCTTATTGCTCATGAGCAGTTGTTAGTGCTCCACTCTTAATCTAGCCCTAAATAAATTTCTCCTTTAACTATATATGCTGCCATTTTGAAATCTAATTGTCACTGCAATTATCTAAAGGAGAGTTGCTGCAAATGTGCAGACAGGTCAACACTGGAATACAGTAAAATCTAGATCTCAACTTGTTGGCACCCATGATTAGAGGGAAGCAGGAAATAACTTGTTTATAAAACTTATATTTAGTGCTAGATAACATGTGAAGAACAATCAATGAAATAGAAAAAATAAGGAATTGTTTTGTTTAAATAGGATATTCCACCGTGTAAATATTGATATAAACTTACAAGTCCCTGCACATCACTTACATGCAAGAAACCCTTGGAGGCTTAAACAATCCATCACTGAATTATAGATCATGTCCTGTCAGCCTAATCTATCTGATCCACCAAATGCAGCATACGCTTACTTTTGCCGTAAGGAGCATAGACGCACAGCTACGGGAATCCACCAAAGCACCAGATTGACGTCCTCCAAACTTAAGGCTCACCGGAAAACTTTGCTCCCTGACGGACGTATTCAACAGCCAATCAGAGGGGACCACATGACCACAAACTCCAGGGTAAATTCCTCACCTAGGCTGGCCGTGGCGGAGTAGAGAGAGATATATCACTGCTGTTAGTACTGACAACAGAACTCAGGAATCTCAAAAGCTCAGCAGCAGCAGTGGAATAAAACGTCAACATTTATTTAAGAAGATTAAAAGTCCCAGAGGGCGCATACACAGGCAAAAAACATGAGGAGGAACAGCAATTCCTAGTGACAGCTTATGCGTTTCAGTTCAAAAGCCGTAATCATAATCTGTTTAAATAAATTATGAAGTACAATCAATAGCACATGCACAGTATTATGTGCTCCGCCTCACTCAAAGAATAACCCAAATCTGGTATTACAAGTAGATGGCTAAAAAATGTTTAATCTGGTCGAAACTTTTTGTTATCATACCCTTTACTTTGAATGAATAGTGCAGAGTGCGCTATTAGCCCCACTCATTGTGCTAGTATTACAAGTGTTGCACCATCCAAAATACTGTTGTATTATTACATTTAAACTTAATTCTTACGACACAAAGGTTTATTAATGAAAAAAGGTTTTGTAGTATATGACAAGGGGTGGGACTGGGAAGAGGTATGTGTATTTTTAAGTATTTTTATGTTTGTATAAAAAAAGTATATGGGGCCTATTTATTATGGTGCGAGCGGACATGATCCAATATAACGGATCATGTCTGCTGCACATCGATAAAAGCCAACAGCATACTCTCTCGGTATTTATCATTACACCAGCAGTTATTGTGAACTGCTGGTGCAATACCGCCCCCTGCAGATTCGCGGACAATCGGGCGCTAGCAGGGGGTGTCAATCAACCCAATCGTATTTGATTGGGTTGATTTCTGTCGATTTCTGTCTGCCGCCTCAGATCAGGCAGACAGGTTATGGAGCAGCGGTCTTTACAAAGAGCATGATAAGTGGTGCACTAAATAAAAAAATGTTACTCGTGCTCAGACACCGCTAATACTATTTAGTATTTTAAGTTGAAAGTAAATTGTTTGCGTGCAAGCAAAACCCGATAAACGCTACTTATTATATATAACTATTATCTTGTAAAATATATAGCTATATCTATACATCTATATGAATATTTACAGATATAGATATTGACAGATACAGATATATATATATTATTTTAGTAAAATATATACAGACCTCCAAAGAATTTCATTTGAGTGAGTCACAAATTCTGAGGGCTGTCCCAGTCACACAGCTTGCAGTCCCGCATTGCCCCTTAGGCGCACACTAAGACATTTTTTAAGCAGCTGCACACAGTTGTTTATAAACATACTTTAAAATATATAGATATATTCTATGGATTATTTAGAATATTTTACAGTATAACCCGCCTGAAGAATACAAAGTTTTTATATCCGCTAATGCGACTACATAAAGTTCTAAATTGCAAAACGCATATTTTATATTCCTATGTTTTTCACATAGAAAGTAATGTACTTTTTATTATTAAATATATATTTATATATATAATACTGTTCATGTAAACTACATATCTATACCTCTATAGGTATACGTCTATAAGAACAGATATGCAGGTATATAAAGATATATAGAGAAAATCATATTTAATAATAAAAAGGACATTATCCTGTAAATGAAGAACATTGGAATGTGAAATATGTACAGTAAATATACAGTAAAACACATAAATACATCTGTATACACATAGTAGATATGTATATGTATGTTAAAGCCCTTTGCAGTCCTTTTTCCTTTCTAACATCTGAGACCTCGTATCTTTGAGCCCTAATAACTATTATGAGTGTAGCTGTACTTTTAAGTGTATTTTTGAAATATTTTGTACAACTTTTTATTCAAGCGTAACAGTTATCCAGAGCTGTGAGGTTGTGTTATCCTGACACATGTTAAATTCAATTGCGCTCAGGGAACGCATTTACTTTCAACGTGTAATACGTGCACTACTTCCGACGAGCGCAAATAAACCCAATATAACTTGCGCACAACTCTTAGCTCACCACTTGTAATCTGTGGTCACTTCTCCCTTACTAGCATGTTAGCCTACGAGCTGTTTTTTAGATTGCATTCATGAGAGATGATTTACAACAATGCAACTCTTGGCAGAGCCCGCTATTCATTTGTCCCCCATAAATGCTGCCTTTGCGTAGTCTGTTAGCGCTCTAAAATAAATAATAATAATAATAACACTAGTAAAAAAAAAAGAAGTCTGGCATGCCATGTTTTACATAAATAGCAGGTGTACATAATGGAACAAATCATTTTCCAGCCTTAAATAAATATATATACAGGTGGCCCTCGTTTTACAACGGTTCAATTTACACCGTTTCAGAATAACAACCTTTTTTTCCAGTCATGTGACTGCTATTGAAAAGCATTGAGAAGCAGTGCATTTATTAAAATAGCCAGTAGGTGGAGCTGTCCGCTTGTGTTGCAGCAAAGCCAAGCAAGCTGAAATGAATCAGGAACAAGATCTTCCTGTCTATAACTCAGTCCAGATTGAAATGCATAGAAAGAACTGTTTGCAGAAATATGCAAGTGAAGTCTGTGTTGTGTGATTATTTTATTAGGTTTATAATGCTGTTTAGCAAATGTTTTTGTTCATTTAACTTAGTTTAATTATATATTTTGTGTTGTGTGATTATTTTATTAGGTTTATAATGCTGTTTAGCATTTAAAGTCTTCATTTCAAAGCTTTAAAAATAATGTATTAAGTGTTACTTATGACAATTTTGAGAGGGGCCTGGAACCTATCTCCCTCACTTCCCATTGACTTACATTATAAACTGGGTTTCAATTTACAACGGTTTTAATTTACAACCATTCCTTCTGGAACCTAACCCCGGCATAAACTGAGGGCTACCTGTATGCAGCTGGACCATTAAATAGTATATACTTTATCTTTATTTATAATGTCTATTGGAGTAGTCTTGTTGTTCAAGTGATTCAGATATCAAAATAAAAAGAAAATTATTGTAAGCTGTGATACCTTTTTATTGGGCTAACAATACATTTAAAAAAGATAAACTCTCGGGAGTTCTGTCTCTTCCACAGGTCAGAGGTTTTGTCATTTTTTATAACTACTCGATTATGTTTTTGTGGTTTTACTGATTGTTAGAAATACTTGTTATGAAAGAGTCTATATTTATCTAACAAAACATAAAAGAAATGTATTTAATCTACCCAGTTTCAAGAGCAGTTTGTATGCCATGGCTAGCATCTTCAAAAGCACAAGTATAAAACAGATTCATTATTAGTGTTATTTAACTGAATTCTTATGAACAGGTTTCCTGATGAGCAGGAGGTTAATGTAACTGAAATTTGCTTTCTGCCATTTTACTTTTCTACTTCTAGCAGTAATCTGTAGAGGTATTTCTCTATATACACTCACACAAACACACATTCATTCTATTTATTTATCTAGTTATCTATCTACCTAGCCATACAAAAACTTAGGCCTAGATTTGGAGTTTGGCGTTAGCCGTGAAAACCAGCGTTAGAGGCTCCTAACGCTGGTTTTAGGCTACCGCCGGTATTTGGAGTCACTCAAAATAGGGTCTAACGCTCACTACGGTATTTAGAGTCATGTTTGAAGTGAGCGTTAGACATCTAACGACAAAACTCCAGCCGCAGGAAAAAAGTCAGTAGTTAAGAGCTTTCCGGGCTAACGCCGGTTTATAAAGCTCTTAACTACTGTGCTCTAAAGTACACTAACACCCATAAACTACTTATGTACCCCTAAACCGAGGTCCCCCCACATCGCCGACACTTGAATAATTTTTTTTAACCCCTAATCTGCCGACCGCCACCTACGTTATCCTTATGTACCCCTAATCTGCTGCCCCTAACACCGCCGACCCCTGTATTATATTTATTAACCCCTAACCTGCCCCCCACAACGTCGCCTCCACCTACCTACACTTATTAACCCCTAATCTGCCGACCGCAAAGCGCCGCCACCTACGTTATCCTTATGTACCCCTAATCTGCTGCCCCTAACACCGCCGACCCCTATATTATATTTATTAACCCCTAATCTGCCCCCCACAGCGTCGCAGCCAGCTACCTACAATAATGAACCCCTAATCTGCCGACCGCAAAGCGCCGCCACCTACGTTATCCTTATGTACCCCTAATCTGCTGCCCCTAACACCGTCGACACCTATATTATATTTATTAACCCCTAATCTGCCCCCCACAACGTCACCTCCACCTGCCTACACTTATTAACCCCTAATCTGCCGACCGGACCTCACCGCTATTCTAATAAATGTATTAACCCCTAAAGCTAAGTCTAACCCTAACACTAACACCCCCCTAAGTTAAATATAATTTTAATCTAACGAAATTAATTAACTCTTATTAAATAAATTATTCCTATTTAAAGATAAATACTTACCTGTAAAATAAATCCTAATATAGCTACAATATAAATTATAATTATATTATAGCTATTTTAGGATTAATATTTATTTTACAGGTAACTTTGTATTTATTTTAACCAGGTACAATAGCTATTAAATAGTTAAGAACTATTTAATAGCTAAAATAGTTAAAATAATTACAAATTTACCTGTAAAAGAAATCCTAACCTAAGTTACAATTAAACCTAACACTACACTATCAATAAATTAATTAAATAAACTACCTACAATTAACCTAACACTACACTATCAATAAATTAATTAAATACAATTCCTACAAATAACAACAATTAAATAAACTAGCTAAAGTACAAAAAATAAAAAAGAACTAAGTTACAAAAAATAAAAAAATATTTACAAACATAAGAAAAATATTACAACAATTTTAAACTAATTACACCTACTCTAAGCCCCCTAATAAAATAACAAAGCCCCCCAAAATAAAAAAATGCCCTACCCTATTCTAAATAACTAAAGTTCAAAGCTCTTTTACCTTACCAGCCCTGAACAGGGCCCTTTGCGGGGCATGCCCCAAGAAGTTCAGCTCTTTTGCCTGTAAAAAAAAACATACAATACCCAAGCCCCCCAACATTACAACCCACCACCCACATACCCCTAATCTAACCCAAACCCCCCTTAAATAAACCTAACACTAAGCCCCTGAAGATCTTCCTACCTTGTCTTCACCTCACCGGGTTCAACGATCTGTCCAGAAGAGCTCCTCCGATGTCCTGATCCAAGCCCAAGCGGGGGGCTGAAGAGGTCCATGATCCGGCTGAAGTCTTCATCCAAGCGGGAGCTGAAGAGGTTCATGATCCGGATGAAGTCTTCATCCAAGCGGGAGCTGAAGAGGTCCATGATCCGGATGAAGTCTTCTATCAACGGCATCTTCAATCTTCTTTCTTCCAGATCCATCTTGCAGACCTCCGACGCGGAACATCCTCTTCTCCCGACGCCTACTGGCCGAATGACGGTTCCTTTAAGGGACGTCATCCAAGATGGCGTCCCTCGAATTCCGATTGGCTGATAGGATTCTATCAGCCAATCGGAATTAAGGTAGGAATATTCTGATTGGCTGATGGAATCAGCCAATCAGAATCAAGTTCAATCCGATTGGCTGATCCAATCAGCCAATCAGATTGAGCTCGCATTCTATTGGCTGTTCCGATCAGCCAATAGAATGCGAGCTCAATCTGATTGGCTGATTGGATCAGCCAATCGGATTGAACTTGATTCTGATTGGCTGATTCCATCAGCCAATCAGAATATTCCTACCTTAATTCCGATTGGCTGATAGAATCCTATCAGCCAATCGGAATTCGAGGGACGCCATCTTGGATGACGTCCCTTAAAGGAACCGTTATTCGGCTAGTAGGCGTCGGGAGAAGAGGATGTTCCGCGTCGGAGGTCTGCAAGATGGATCCGGAAGAAAGAAGATTGAAGATGCCGTTGATAGAAGACTTCATCCGGATCATGGACCTCTTCAGCTCCCGCTTGGATGAAGACTTCATCCGGATCATGGACCTCTTCAGCTCCCGCTTGGATGAAGACTTCAGCCGGATCATGGACCTCTTCAGCCCCCCGCTTGGGCTTGGATCAGGACATCGGAGGAGCTCTTCAGGATGGATCGGTGAACCTGGCAGGGTGAAGATAAGGTAGGAAGATCTTCAGGGGCTTAGTGTTAGGTTTATTTAAGGGGGGTTTGGGTTAGATTAGGGGTATGTGGGTGGTGGGTTGTAATGTTGGGGGGGGGGGTATTGTATGTTTTTTTTTACAGGCAAAAGAGCTGAATTCTTTGAGGCATGCCCCGCAAAGGGCCCTGTTCAGGGCTGGTAAGGTAAAAGAGCTTTGAACTTTAGTAATATAGAATAGGGAAGGGCATTTTTTTTATTTTGGGGGGCTTTGTTATTTTATTAGGGGGCTTAGAGTAGGTGTAATTAGTTTAAAATTGTTGTAATATTTTTATTATGTTTGTAAATATTTTTTTATTTTTTGTAACTTAGTTGTTTTTTATTTTTTGTACTTTAGCTAGTTTATTTAATTGTATTTATTTGTAGGAATTGTATTTAATTAATTTTTTGATAGTGTAGTGTTATGTTTAATTGTAACTTAGGTTAGGATTTATTTTACAGGTAATTTTGTAATTATTTTAACTATTTTAGCTATTAAATAGTTCTTAACTATTTAATAGCTATTGTACCTGGTTAAAATAAATACAAAGTTACCTGTAAAATAAATATTAATCCTAAAATAGCTATAATATAATTATAATTTATATTGTAGCTATATTAGGATTTATTTTACAGGTAAGTATTTAGCTTTAAATAGGAATAATTTATTTAATAAGAGTTAATTAATTTCGTTAGATTAAAATTATATTTAATTTAGGGGGGTGTTAGGGTTAGACTTAGCTTTAGGGGTTAATACATTTATTTGAATAGCGGTGACCTCCGGGCGTCAGATTAGGGGTTAATAATTGAAGTTAGGTGTCGGCGATGTTAGGGAGGGCAGATTAGGGGTTAATACTATTTATTATAGGGTTAGTGAGGCGGATTAGGGGTTAATAACTTTATTATAGTAGCGGTGCGGTCCGCTCGGCAGATTAGGGGTTAATAAGTGTAGGCAGGTGGGGGCGACGTTGTGGGCGGCAGATTAGGGGTTAATAAATATAATATAGTGGTCGGCGGTGTTAGGGGCAGCAGATTAGTGGTACATAAGTATAATGTAAGTAGCGGCGGTTTACGGAGTGGCAGATTAGGGGTTAAAAATAAAATGCAGGTGTCAGCGATAGCGGGGGCGGCGGATTAGGGGTTAATAAGTGTAAGGTTAAGGGTGTTTAGACTCGGGGTACATATTAGGGTGTTAGGTGCAGACTTAGGAGGTGTTTCCGCATAGCAAACAATGGGGCTGCGTTAAGAGCTGAACGCGGCTTTTTTGCAGGTGTTAGGTTTTTTTTCAGCTCAAACAGCCCCATTGTATCCTATGGGGGAATCGTGCACGAGCACGTTTTTGAGGCTGGCCGCTTGCGTAAGCAACTCTGGTATCGAGAGTTGAAGCTGCGTTAAAAATGCTCTACGCTCCTTTTTTGGAGCCTAACGCAGCCTTTATGTGGACTCTCAATACCAGAGTTGTTTTTATGGTGCGGCCAGAAAAAAGCCGGCGTTAGTTTTTCGGGTCGTTACCGACAAAACTCCAAATCTAGCTGTTAGACAGGAGCAACACAAAAGAAAAATACACTAATATACTAGTAAGAGCAATACCATGCTCACATGTGTAAGTGATCCAGTGCAGAACTTGACCCTTTTTGAATTCACAAAAAATACACTTTTCAGTATAATGCGGAGGCACAATTTAACACACAAAAACTCTGCCAGCCAGTGAGTACATTTCATCCCTTTGGGGCTACCTTATCCAGCATATAGATCCACTTGGCCTTTTTTCTGAATTAAATTCTTTGCTCTATCCTCCCCCCCCCCTCCTCGTGGAGGGACATGATCGATAATAATGAACCTAATGTCCTTCACTGTATATCCTGCTGGGGCAAAATGAAGTTCTACTGGTTGATCAGATCTGACAGTCCTTATAGTCGTTCTAATGGCAGATCTATGGATTACAAGACAAGTTTTCGCATTATCTGTTATCATGCCCACATAACATAAACCACAGGAGAAATTTGACAAATATACAATGTATTTTGTAGTGCATATCACATAATGTTATATCACATATTTTCTTGCCTTAGTGGGATGTTCAATGACTGTACCAATTTACATGCTGTTGCAGGTTGTGCAACTTATACAACAGAAACAGACATTTTTCTTTCTGACCCAATTCTGATAACAATAACTCTCCACTGATTTAGTTTTTACTAGAAAGTCCCTCAAATTTCCACCATTTTAAATGCAATTATAGTGGTCTCACATTTAGCAAAAGGAAGCTGAGGGTCAGATGAAATCAATTGCCACTCTTATCAGGTGAATATTTTGTGACATATGTAAGACAATATTTGCATGTCTTATCCGCTTTGTATGCTGTAATTGTACTCTGCTGTGCCTCTTGTCACAATTTCTTCAGCAAGCTCCTTCTATATCCCCATTAGACAAATCTGTCAGTCATTTTTCCAATTGTTGTTCACATCTCTGAACATCAGTATTATTGCATACAACTTTCTGAAATTAAGCCTTTGAGATGTTCTGAATTAGTGCAGGAGGATGGCAACTTGTGTATAGAATGAAGATACAATCTCTAATTTTGTGAAATAAAGTTGTTCCCAGTAAGTCAGTGTTCTGACAATTCTTAGTTCCAAAAACTTCATCCTTGACATGATTGAGGAGTGCTTAAACTGGATGGTACCAAGTAAGTCATTCATCTCCTGTATCCATTCATCCATTGTCTTGATGTCACCCCTTCAAATCAGAATAAGGTCATCAATGTATTGGCAATAGTAGATGTTAATTGTTTATATAACTTATTCACATGGGTCTCATACTCCGCTATGAATAAGCTTGCAAGAGAAGGGACCACATTAGACCACATTGCTATACCTGAGAATTGAAGGCAAAATCTCTTTTCAAAACTAAAGTGATTTTTCTTCAGGCAGAGCTCCAGAAGGAATGTCTTCAATGGTGAGCCTTCATATGGTGTCCTGTTTAAACATGCTGAAACCACTACCATTCCCAAAGAATGTGGAATCATCGTGTATAAACTCAGTACATCCATAATTACTAGAAGGTCAATGTCCCTGATGCCTTTAAGGATCATGATTGACTGATAAAATGCATAAGAATCTAGCACAAAAGACTTCATCTGTCTCAGCCATGGCTGCAAGTAGAACTCCACAAATTGTGCAAGAGACTGTAGCAAAGAGCTCCTTGCCAATGCAATAGGTCTCCATGGGTGTTGCATTCTTATAGATATTTGGGAGAGTTACAGGTTATGACAGATTGGAAGAGTGCACAGGATATAAAGACCAGCAGATCTGATCATCCAGTTGCACATAATTTTTCCTCAGTTGGACATACAGTGAAGGATCTTAGGTTCATTATTATTGACCATGTCCCTCCACTGAGGATGGGAAATAGAGCAAAGATTTTATTGAAGAAAAAAAACGATTAAATCTATTTGCTTGATATAGTGGCCTCAAAAGGATAAAATGTCCAGAATGGCTGCCAGAGTTCTTTGTGAAAAGTTGTGCCTCTACATTATACAGGACAGTGTCTCTTTCTTTAAAAAAGGACATTCTGAAAGGGTGGTGTTCTGCACTGGGTCACTTACACATGTGAGCATGGTATTGCTCTGACTAGTGTCTTAGTACATTTTCAACTTATGTTGCCCTTGTCTCAATGTTTGTATTTAATGATGTTTATTTTTCTCTCATAAATTTTTTCCTTTACAGGTACTATTACACTAATGGTCCATTAAGAGCCAGATTACGAGTGAAGCTCTAACATTTATCAGCGAGTGAAAAGGGGTTTATCACGGGTGTTTGCTCACATTGTTTTTTTGAAAGGGATGACTCTTAGCTTATACAAAGCCGATGATAGCCTCCTATGAGTGCTTGGGGGCATGACTGTGAGAATGTGATAGTTATAGCTTACCTTGTTCTACAGGTTCTCACTAACGTGATTATCACAGGTAGTGGAACTGATAATACTGGATGTTTACTTGTACTGGCTAGCTATTTTTGTGCTATTGATTGGATTTCCTATCACCTTGATTTTTGCGGCCAAAGGGGTGTGTTAGCTACGCGTGTTTTTTCTCCCCCGCACCTTTTAAATAACGCTGGTATTTAGAGTTCTCTGAAGGGCTGCGTTAGGCTCCAAAAAGGGAGTGTAGAGCATAATTTACCGCCACTACAACTCTAAATACCAGCGTTGCTTACGGTAGCGGCCAGCTTGAAAAACGTGCTCGTGCACGATTCCCCCATAGGAAACAATGGGGCAGTTTGAGCTGAAAAAAACCTAACACCTGCAAAAAAGCAGCGTTCAGCTCCTAACGCAGCCCCATTGTTTCCTATGGGGAAACACTTTCTAAGTCTGCACCTAACACCCTCCCTAACATGAACCCCGAGTCTAAACACCCCTAACCTTACACTTATTAACCCCTAATCTGCCACCCCCGCTATCGCTGACACCTGGATTATATTATTAACCCCTAATCTGCCGCTCCGGACACCGCCGCAACCTACGTTATCCCTATGAACCCCTAATCTGCTGCCCCCAACGTCGCCGACACCTACATTATATTTATTAACGCCTAATCTGCCCCCCAACGTCACTGCTACCTTACCTACACTTATTAACCCCTAATCTTCTGACCGAACCTTGCCGCCACTATAATATATGTATTAACCCCTAAACCACCTCACTCCCGCCTTGCAAACCCTATAATAAATAGTATTAACCCCTACTCTGCCCTCCCTAACATCGGCGACACCTAACTTCAAGTATTAACCCCGAATCTGCCGACCGGACCTCACCGCTACTATAATAAATGTATTAACCCCTAAAGCTAAGTCTAACCCTAACCCTAACACCCCCCTAAGTTAAATATAATTTAAATCTAACAAAATAAATTATTTCTTATTAAATAAATTAATCCTATTTAAAGCTAAATACTTACCTGTAAAATAAACCCTAATATAGCTACAATATAACAAATAATTATATTGTAGCTATTTTATGATTTATATTTATTTTACAGGCAACTTTGTATTTATTTTAACTAGGTACAATAGCTATTAAACAGTTATTAACTATTTAATAGCTACCTAGTAAAAATAATTACAAAATTACCTGTAAAATATATCCTAACCTAAGTTACAATTAAACCTAACACTACACTATCAATAAATTAATTAATAAACTACCTACAATTAAATCAACTAAACTAAATTACAAAAAAACAAACACTAATTACAAAAACAAACAAACACTAAATTACAAAAAATAAAAAAAGATTACAAGAATTTTAAACTAATTACACCTACTCTAAGCCCCCTAAAAAAATAACAAAGCCCACCAAAATAAAAAATGTCCTACCCTATTCTAAAATAAAAAGTTAACAGCTCTATTACCTTACCAGCCCTTAAAAGGGCTTTTTGCGGGGCATGCCCCAAAGAAATCAGCTCTTTTGCCTGTAAAAAAAAACATACAATACCCCCCCAACATTACAACCCACCACTCACATACCCCTAATCTAACCCACCCAAACCCCCCTTAAAAAACCTAACACTAAGCCCCTGAAGATCTCCCTACCTTGTATTCACCCAGCCGGGTATCACCAATCCGTCCAGAAGAGGGTCCAAAGTCTTCATCCTATCCGGCAAGAAGAGGTCCTCCAGAGGGTCCGAAGTCTTCATCCTATCCGGCAAGAAGAGGTCCTCCAGAGGGTCCAAAGTCTTCATCCAGGCGGCATCTTCTATCTTCTTCCATCCGGAGCGGAGCAGGTCCATCTTGAAGCAGCCGACGCGGAGCCATCCTTCCTCACCGACGGACTAACGACGAATGAAGGTTCATTTAAATGACGTCATCCAAGATGGCGTCCCTCGAATTCCGATTCGCTGATAGGATTCTATCAGCCAATCGGAATTAAGGTAGGAAAAATCTGATTGGCTGATTGAATCAGCCAATCATATTGAAGTTCAATCCGATTGGCTGATTGGATCAGCCAATCAGATTGAGCTCGCATTCTATTGGCTGTTCCGATCAGCCAATAGAATGCGAGCTCAATCTGATTGGCTGCTTCAAGATGGACCCGCTCCGGATGGAAGAAGATAGAAGATGCCGCATGGATGAAGAATTTGGACCCTCTGGAGGACCTCTTCTTGCTAGATAGGATGAAGACTTCGGACCCTCTGGAGGACCTCTTCTTGCCGGATAGGATGAAGACCCTCTTCTGGACGGATCGGTGATACCCGGCTGGGTGAATACAAGGTAGGGAGATCTTCAGGGGCTTAGTGTTAGGTTTTTTAAGGGGGGTTTGGGTGGGTTAGATTAGGGGTATGTGGGTGGTGGGTTGTAATGTTGGGGAGGGGGTATTGTATGTTTTTTTACAGGCAAAAGAGCTGATTTCTTTGGGGCATGCCCCACAAAAAGCCCTTTTAAGGGCTGGTAAGGTAATAGAGCTGTTAACTTTTTATTTTAGAATAGGGTAGGGCATTTTTTATTTTGGGGGGCTTTGTTATATTTTTAGGGGGCTTAGAGTAGGTGTAATTAGTTTAAAATTCTTGTAATCTTTTTTTATTTTTTGTAATTTAGTGTTTGTTTGTTTTTGTAATTAGTGTTTGTTTTTTTTTTGTAATTTAGTTTAGTTGATTTAATTGTAGGTAGTTTATTAATTAATTTATTGATAGTGTAGTGTTAGGTTTAATTGTAACCTAGGTTAGGATTTATTTTACAGGTAATTTTGTAATTATTTTAACTAGGTAGCTATTAAATAGTTAATAACTATTTAATAGCTATTGTACCTAGTTAAAATAAATACAAAGTTGCCTCTAAAATAAATATAAATCCTAAAATAGCTACAATATAATTATTTGTTATGTTGTAGCTATATTAGGGTTTATTTTACAGGTAAGTATTTAGCTTTAAATAGGATTAATTTATTTAATAAGAAATAATTTATTTCGTTAGATTTAAATTATATTTAACTTAGGGGGTGTTAGGGTTAGACTTAGCTTTAGGGGTTAATACATTTATTATAGTAGCGGTGAGGTCCGGTCGGCAGATTAGGGGTTAATACTTGAAGTTAGGTGTCGCCGATGTTAGGGAGGGCAGATTAGGGGTTAATACTATTTATTATAGGGTTTGCGAGGCGGGAGTGAGGCGGTTTAGGGGTTAATACATTTATTATAGTCGGCAGATTAGGGTTTATTAAGTGTAGGTAAGGTAGCGGTGACGTTGGGGGGGGGGCAGATTAGGGGTTAATAAATATTATGTAGGTGTCGGCGGTGTTAGGGGCAGCAGATTAGGGGTACATAGGGATAATGTAGGTTGCGGCGGTGTCCGGTCAGCAGATTAGGGGTTACATTTTTTTATTAGAGTGGCGGCGATGTGGGGGGGCCTCGATTTAGGGGTACATAGGTAGTTTATGGGTGTTAGTGTACTTTAGAGCACAGTAGTTAAGAGCTTTATAAACCGGCGTTAGCCCATAAAGCTCTTAACTCCTGACTTTTTTCTGCGGCTGGAGTCTTGTTGTTAGAGTTCTAACGCTCACTTCAGCCAAGACTCTAAATACCAGCATTAGGAAGATCCCATTGAAAATATAGGATACACAAATGGCGTAAGGGGATCTGCGGTATGGAAAAGTCACGGCTGGAAAGTGAGCGTTAGACCCTTTCCTGTCTGACTCTAAATACCAGCGGGTGGTAAAAAGCAGCGTTAGGAGCCCTTAATGCTGCTTTTGATGGCTAACGCAGAACTCTAAATCTAGGCGTATGTTTTTAATGTGGTGACAAGGCATGTAATTTATAACATGCTTTTATGTGGATACACTGTTCTGGTTCTGGGGTGGATGTGTTTTATGGGATGTGGTATATATATTTGTAATTCACATGTATTTGTGTTTGTCTGAAGAAGGGGCACATAGTTGTTGGATGATATTGGTTATAGTGCTTCTGCCACTTGATGTTGTTACCTTTTGTAACGTGTAAAGTAAGTATGCTTTCAAAAAAGAAATGTTACATTTTATCAATTCATTTATTTTTATCAATTAAAAGAATGTAAAGTAAGCAAACAGAAGAAACATCTAAATCAAATCAATTGGTGTTTGTCCATCCTTTGCCTTCAAAACAGCATCAATTCTTCTAGGTACACTTACACACAGTTTTTAAGGAGCTCAGTAGAAAGGTTGTTCTAAACATCTTGGAGAAATAACCACAGTTCTTCTGTGAATCTAGGCAGCCTTAGTTGCTTCTGTCTCTTCATGTAATCCGAGAAAGATTTGTTTATGTTGAAACGAGGGCTCTGTGGAGGCCATACCATCACTTCCAGGACTCCTTGTTCATCTTTATGCTGAAGACTTGAAGACTAAATGACTTTGGCTGTATATTTGGGGTCACTTGCATGCTGCAAAATAAACTTGCAGTAAATCAGATGCCTTCGTGATGGTATTATATGATGGATAAGTATCTGTCTGTACTTCTCAGCATTGAGGAGGCCATTAATTCTGGCCAAATCCCTAATTCCATTTGCAGAAAAGCAGCTTGAAACTTGCAAGGAACCTCCACCATGCATCCCTGTTGCCTGCAGACACTCATTCTATACCATTCTCTCCAGCCCTTCATCAAACAAACTGCCTTCTCTTACTGCCTTTACATTTTTGACTCATCAGTCCAGAGCACCTGCTGCCATTTTTCTGCACCCTGCACCACAGTCCCTGTGTGTTTGTGCTTAGTTGAGTCACTTGGCCTTGCTTCCATATTGGAGGTATGTCTTTTTGCCCGCAAGTCATCCACGAAAACCACTTCTGACCAGACTTCTCAGGACAGTAGATGTGTGTATCAGGGTCCCTCTGGTTTCTGCCAATTCTGAGCTGATGGCACTGCTGGACATCTTCTGAAGGTAAGTAAACATGATGTGTCTTTCATCTGCTGCACTGTTTCCTTGACTAACCACTGCATCTTTGGTCCTCAACATTGCCCGTTTTCTTCAGAGGAGCTTATATAGCCTTGCCATTTCTGCCTGGGAGAGTCCTTGCTGATACAGTATTAACTACCTTATGTCTTGTTGCTTGTGCTCAGTCTTGCCATGGTTTATGGCATTTGATATTAAACTGTCTTCAGCAACGCCTCCCCTTGTTAGCAGTGCTCCTCACTGGTTTTGGAGTCTAGAATGCAGGGAGAGAGAGGAGAATTCCAGGAGAGGAGAGAATGCTTTGGGCCTGGTTAGTGAGAGCTCCTGATCAGGAAAGAAAACATGGGGGTGATGCTGGTCATGAAAGTGAATGGAAAGCCAGCCAAGTTGGTGAAAATGGTGGGACAACCTGGATAGCATGGGATATCTGCCCAATTGTTGAGAGTGGTCAGGCAACTTGGGGTGCAGTAGTAAATAGGAGCCCCCATGCATTCCAGAAGTAGAAACAGGGTCCCTAAAATACTAGGTCAGAGGATTTTACTTCAAGCCTTGAGTGGCACAGCGTTACATAGAAATAATTGAGGTATCACTTAATGTGCACACATCTCCTTGATCTATATGATCTGAACAAAGATGACTTGGAGCTACTGTCTCCGGCTAGTAGGACAGTACATAGATTGTTACTACAAAAAAAAAAATGAAATACACTGGCATATACTTCAAGTAATATTACCCCATAATTTATCTTATTACAATTATTGTTATCCAGTTCAATCTGGGGAGTGCAGGCTACAAGAATCATTTAGAAAATAAAGAGAGGAAATAATTCATTGAGCATATACTAATGTATCTAAATGCTTAATTAAAATAAAACTTTTACTTCTATGTTTAAATTAAATTAAAGAAGTGACATACAATTTTAAGACACTTTCAAATGTACTTCTATTATCAAATTTGCTTCATTATCTTTTTATCCTTTGGTGAAGAAATAGCATTGCACTTCTGGCAGCTAGCTGAACAAATCTAGTTAGCCAATCACAGGAGACAAATGTGTGCAGACACCAATCAGCAGCTAGCTCCCACTAGTGTAGGATATGTTCATATTGTTTTTAAAATCTTCCTTGTCCCAGATCTTAGACCCCTAGCATCTGAATGGCGACCCTTACCACAGAGACTGCCGCCTGGAAAGTGCGAGTCTTTTGCCATGGACTTGCTTCCACAACAGCCAGCTACCATAGACTTGTTCCAGAATAATTCACCAGCAGATTGTTCATCTTGAAACTAGTGTTAAGTACCACAACTATGGGGTAGAGCTATAAAAGGCTCTTTAAGATTGCATGGTTCTGACATCAGGTGTTATAGAATGGGGTCATGCTATTCTGTTTCGACCATGGTCCCTTACTCAAATTTGTGGGTAATGGGCATCTTGGGCCCGTTCAGTTCAGGGCCTGGAGACCAGATTACTTTACCGGTTGGGCAGACTTGCATCACCATTATGGTTAAGATGTGCTCCATATACTTTATGTTATAAATTGTTTCAAATGTCATATGTCTTTCTTGATATAGATGTTCATCAGGAGATGAATGTTTAATATCACTCCTGTAAGATAGACGTGTCAAAGGTTCCACAAACCACAATGGTTTAGATCTATTTGAGATAAGTGAATTTGTAGGATAATTTTAAACAAACAAAAAACAGTACCGTAAGTTTTAATTGTCTTGATGTATGTCCCTCTGAATTAGTGCCATGCAACTCTGGGAGGGATGGCATACCACACGCATGACTGTGGGTGGGGGGCACAAGATACCTGACCAGACTCCGATTTGGAGATCAGACTACTGTACCGGACGAGCAGACTAGCATCAATATAGAGGTTGAGTTGTGCTTCATTTAATTTTGTTTTATAGTGCTCCTTCAACCACAAGTTCACTAAGAAAACTATGTTCATTTTGAGTTCATTTAAGTTTAGTACGACTTGATAGGATAGCATTGTAGTTTTTTATTGTTTATGGTAAAATTGTTTTGATATTAGACACTTCAAATCAAATCAATGCTGCTCTGTCACGACTGAGAGTGTAGACTTGGCCTTGGGAGCCAATGACACTTGGTCGGGCAGACTTGCATTACTAATGCACATCATAGTTGGGATTATTCCATGCACCAAATTGTTTTATGTTTTATAAATGCTCTGTTTTCAATTGATATTGTAAAAGTTGTAAGATAGTTTTTAAAAATGTTTCTTTAGGTTAAAATTGTCTTGACCTGCATCATATATAAGCAGTTGGGAGAGGGAGCTCAATGACTCACAACCACCAGATACATGGAAACTAATATACAAACAAATGAGCTCCTATGCTTCCTCTATTAACATAACGGAAATGAACGTGAAACTCCTCAGTAGATGGCATTACACCCCAGACAGACTCTAACACTAGTTGTTGGAGAGGATGTGAAGAACGTGGTACCTTTGTTCATTTATGGTGGACATGTCCTGTGGCACAAACTTACTGGACAGATATTGGGAAGGAAGTTGGGCTGGTGATAGGAACCTCTCTCCCACATTCCCCATGGCCCTTCCTTTTTAACTTTATACCACAAGTAACTTGCTCATTCAGACTTAAACTCCTCATTATAATGATCAACACTGCCAAAAGATACATCCCATACCATTGGAAGCAGTCAACCCTCCCATCTATACAGTTTTGGCGGGATAGAGTATCCACAGCTATAGAACTGGAACAATACTGCTACACTAAATTACATAAAATAGAGGACTTTTTGTCCATCCGCTTGCTTTGGGAAGAATACTTAAATTCCCTAAAGCCCACTATAACCCTAAACCTTCAGCAATGAGACCCATTAATTTCCCCTCCCTCATCACTCATAACAATAATTACTAAGAACTGCTCATGGTACCACAGACCTCCTTAAGAACTTATATTTATCAATATCCATACCTTTTTATATACCAATTGCATATGGGTTCACAGAGTAGTGAACAAAAATTATATCTTTGATATCCACAATAACATAGATGTTTTTGGATTTGTTATTTGTTTGCCTTTTAGTAAGTTGTGTTAAAACATGTCAAGGTATGTACAAGTCACTGAACATTTTTCTCTTTTATTTTTCTCTTTTTTTTTTTAGCCTGAGGTGTCTAACCCTCTGATTAGGTTATTATAAGATTTTCTGTAACGATTGAAATGCTCTGATACTATTTGTTGTATATTTTGACTTGATATAATAAAGCTTTTTGGAAAACAAAAAAAAAAAATTGTCTTGACCTGCGACCATCTAGATCAGGACCATGCTATTCTGGAAAGGCCAGTGAAACATACTCAATATTGTTGATGGGTGGCATTGGATGCCTACCCAGACCCAGTTCTGGTGACCAGACTGCGGTACCAGCCGAGCAGACTAGCTTGAGGTGTGCTTAGTTTAAATGTTTATGTTATAATGTTCCCTCTACCATGAGGTCAATATGAGACTGGGGTTTTCTCTACAAAACAAAAAAACAAAAAAATGAGGAAAAAAAGATTAAAAAAAAATAGTTCTGTGCCACTAGATAAGATGACACTATATATAGATAAAATTATGTTGATATCAGATACTTGAAAGCAGATACTACGAATCAAGTTCATGCTACTCTGTAACGACCGGGAGTGTAGACTTGACCTCAGGTGCCACTGTCGCCCCATTCCTGACAAGGTTATGGCCTATTGGTTTGAGGACACTGTTGACGGGCAGATTCATATCACTAATACAGATCATAGTTGAGATTGTTTTATATAACAACTGTTCAATGTTTCATAATTGTTCCATTTTCAACTAACTTGAAAAATCTATATATTACATATTTGTCTGTTATGGTTTAAGACTAGATTTGTGTTCTTTCCGCAAAGAAAGTTTTGTGCCACAAGATAAGATGATATTATAGCTTCCTTACGATAACATTGTGTTGATAGATACCTCAAACCAGATACCTCAAATCAAGTTCATGCTACTCTGTAACGACTGGGGGTGTAGACTTGGCCTTGGGTGCCACTGGCACATTCAATCCTATGGCCTATTGATTGAAGGACACCATCAGCCAGGCATACTTGCATCACTAGTAGAGATCATAGTTGACATTGTCCTATGTAACAAACTGTTTTTTGTTTTATAAATGTTCTGTTTTCAACTGCTATGGAAAAGCTATATATTTTATATTTATATTTTAGGGTTTAAGACTTAATATAGCCGCACATGCTCTCACTATATAATGCACTCACAGAACTACAACCACTTCACTCCTAACCCGCCCCCCCTAGCCTCCAAACACCCAACCATGAGACAAGTTTCTTATGTCTCCCATTGAACATAATATGGACACCTTGGAATATAGTATGCATATTAGATTACAAAGGAAATAGACACTGCTATATTTACATTTGATTCCTCATTAAGGAGTGAGCAAATCCCCTTCTATTAGATACTTTACTAGCTCTACCCCCAATACACATACAGCTTATTATCTTTAAGACCCACCTAATCTTATATAGTTTAAGGCTCAAGATGAGAGCCTTAGCTGTACCAATGTATCCTTGGCCATTATAGCGTCCACTAGGTATTCTAGCAGATACAAATAGTTTATTCCCCCCCCCCCCCGCTAAAAAAAGTGTACTTAATAAACGCTTGAACGCAGATTCTTAAGACCTGTTTTCCTTTTTATTGAGATCTAGTACTATTAGATATCTAATACCTCCTTCAGTCCCAGGAGAATAACTCTTTTGTATTATATTTTTAACGGGGACAGTTGAGCGACTTCAGAGAGTTATTGCTCCTAAGTAGATATATATAGAACATGCTACTCATACCTATTCCTATATCAGATACTCTTCAAGTTTTAGGGTTATACTGACGTCCAGGACCTGATCTTTGGCCTACCCTCCTTTTTTTTTTTTTTTTTTTTTTTTTTTTTTTTTAAATGGCCCAAACAGCACCACACTGAATTCCCCCACTAAGCACAGCTTGCTGCCAAACTTTCTAAAAACCCTACATACGGAAGTAGTTTACCTACAGGAAACCCATTGGGCAACTTCTCATGTCCCGATAATCAAATTTCCACTTTTTCCAGTGGTTTATAACTTAACCTTTCAGGACAAAAGTAGAGGAGTTTCTATTATGATTAAAGGGACAGTAAAGTAAAAAAAAACTTTTATTATTTAAATAGGGCATGCAATTTTAAACAACTTTCCATTTTACTTTTATTACCAATTTTGCTTTGTTCTCTTGGTATTCTTAGTTGAAAGCTAAACCTAGGAGGTTCATATGCTAATTTCTTAGACCTTGAAGACTGCGTCTAATCTGAAAGCATTTTGACAGTTTTTCACCACTAGAGGGCGTTAGTTCATGTGTTTCATATAGATAACATTGAGCTCAGGCACGTGAAGCTCCTAGGAGTCAGCACTGATTGGCTAAAAATGCAAGTCTGTCAAAAGAACTGAAATAAGGGGGTAGTTTGCAGAGGCATAGATACAAGGTAATCACAGAGGTAAAAAGTAAATTATTATAACTGTGTTGATTATGCAAAATTGGGGAATTGGTAATAAAGGGATTATCTATCTTTTTAAACAACAAAAATTCTGGTGTTTACTGACCCTTTAATAAAAATTTAGTCTTTCAACCAATACATTTTGAACAGGACGAGGAGGGACGCTTCCTTGTTCTGATATGCAAATTGAATAATCGAGTCTACATGATAGTTAATATTTATGCCCTAAATCAAGGTCAGACCGCATTCCTGAGAAAGACCCTTAACTTTGTAGAAAGAATAAAACAGGTAACCTTAGTTTTAGGCAGATATTTTAATCTTGTTTGGGACCCACTCATTGATAAGAGACTGCCTCCTAACAAATCTCTAGACTCCTTTTCTAAATCCTCAGCTCCTAAGTTTAGAAACATTATATTCCAGTATTCCTTATATGATGTATGGTGTTTATGCCATCCAGATTACAGAGATTTTTCATATTTCTCGTCCCCTTACCGGTCTTATTCAAGACTTGATTACTTTTTTGTTGATTCATGGACACTAAATGAAGTCCAATAGTCCAAAATTTGCACATGTTCATGGTCAGACCATGATGCAGTCTCTTTTAAGCTCAAAAGTACAGGACCTCCTCCATCGAAACCTACCTGGAAGCTCCCAAGATACTTGGTGGATGATCCTACCTTTACACAACATATGAGAGAAGAAATAGAGAAACTTTTGCAGATTAACCTTGAGGGCCAAACATCACACCAAATGACATGGGCTGCATTGAAATCTTACTTGAGGGGATTTTGTATCTCTAAAGCCGCCTTTCTTAGGAAGAATAGAAGCGCTCCCCTAGGAAAGTTAATGTGCAAGTTTCATTCTGCAGAACTCCTGAATAGAGTGGGTCCAACTCAGACAGGGACTGCAGAGATTTCTCAGTTAAAAGGCTTAATTAAGGAACTTGAAACTCAAAAAATACAAAATGCCTTATCCAGGTTTAAACAACTCATGTACTATAAAAGTAATAAGGCTGACTCAATATTGGAGAACAAACTCAAGAATCAAAATGCGGCAGCCAGAATCCCTTATATCGAACATAAAGGCCAGAGAATTTATGCACCTGCTGATATTGGGAAAGCCTTCACAGACTTCTACGATAATTTTTGTAATATAGCAAAATATGAGAAACCAGAAGAAGCCATGGTGGCAGAGATTTCTTCTTTCCTTCAAAAATTAAAACTACCCACATTTGCTAGAACCGTTCAATAGTATATCAAAATGATAACAGCTATCAAAAACCTCCAAAACAACAAAACTCCAGGCCCAGATGGTTTTCCGGGATCTTTATATTAGAAGATGTGTCCACAACAAGCACAGGTGTTAGACCTGGTGTTTAATGAGATCAAATCAGAGGGCCATTTTCTGAAAGAGAGTCTAGAGGTCTCTATAATTTTTATACGAAAACCAGATACCTCTGTTTGTCGAAATTATAGGCTCATATCTCTGATAAATGTGGACACAAAATTGTATTCTAAACTGCTAGTAGACAGATTAGTTAATCTACTACCGGCCTTTATTCATGTGGACCAGGTCAACTTTACAAAAGGGCGGCAAGGTCCGGATAATACGAGGAGTCTTTTTAATGTTTTCATGGATGCTAACTCAAGGGGAGTCCCACTAATGGTCCTGTCCTTAGACGCCGAGAAGGCCTTTGGGAAGTGCTAAAGGTCTTTGGCTTTCCTCTGCAATTAAAGTACTATACTCCTCACCTTTCACCAAAGTTAGAGGTATTGGTTTCTGTTCACCTAACATATCTATTGCAAACGACACTTAGTTATCTTAGTTATGGAGCCATTTGCCCAATCTATATGAACCTCTACTCAAATCTCAGGGGTGCCTTACAGTTCACAAAAGGAAAGAAAATTAGTTAACGGCACTTAGTTACCTTAGTTATGGAGCCATTTGCCCAAGCTATATGAACCTCTCCTCAAATCTCAGGGGTGCCTTACGGTTCACAAGAGGAATTAATCGTCCTCTTTGCAGACAATCTCACTCTTCTTTTAACCAATCCCAACACCTCTATCCCATCTGTATTCCAACTGATAGAACAATTCGGTAGACTCTCTTATTATAAGACCAACCAGACTAAAACAGAAATATATGCCATCAATATCCATAGAGACCAGCAGCTAGCAGATCATCAACAAATGTTTAAATTCCATTGGTCCACCAGTCACCTAAAAAAAAAAGGTGTTCAGCTGAGTGCAGACATAGATACTACTCTTAATCTAAACTTTGACAAGTTATTACTGGATATTAAAACACTTATGGTTAAGTTGGATAATAGGGAAATCTCATGGCTAGGGAGGATAGCTACAATAAAATGTCCCTTTTGCCAAATGGGTTATATTTTTTTCAGATGCATTCCCATTAATATTCCTAATAAGATGCTTCAACAGATCCATCAGCTATTTACTAAATATGTTTGGAAAAATAAAATCCTGAGGATTGCACACAAGACCTTACAAAGGCAATTTACTAAAGAAGGTATCTCATTTCCTAATATCTTCCTATATTATGACGCATCTAGGTTATCCCACATTGCGGCCTGGTGCCAGACAATTGAAAGACCAGGGTGGTACAGATTAGAAGAAATGTCCTTACCACAAGGATTAGATTTAGCTAACAATATCTGGGTCACGAAACATAAATCCTTAACTAAACAGATTAGTAATCCCATAGTCAAACAAAACATTAATCTTTGGCATGATCTCAGACATCACACATATATATTGCCCCATCCATCACCAATTCATAAACTGAATGGTCTTTTGTGGGATTTTCAAAGTATTCATATGGAATACTGGAAGAATTTGGACAAAATTCAAATGTCAGATATGTACACTAACGGAGGTCTAAATAATGTATCCCAATTAACCACTGCCTTGAGGGTAACCCCTCTTTGGTTCCGTTTTAAATGGTTTAGGGTACTGAGCCTCATTAAATCATGAGGCTCCCCAAAAAACACCTTAAGAGATACTACTAAATGGGAAGAGAGATGGAATATGGGCAGAAGCAAAATTAAACCTCTAACATTTCATTATGACACTTTACCAAATTACCACTCACAGAGGCTCCCTTGGCAGTTAAAAGCCTAAAGCAACAAACTTGGCATAGTCATATCTGAACAAGACCTTAGTAAGGCTATCTCTCTGACAAAAAAAACTTTGCACTGTGTGACAGTACTGGAAATTTACATGAAGGTGTTACTGAAATGGCATAGAGTACCTACAAGGTTAGCTAGAAGGACTAACAGTGGCTCCTCACATTGTTGGTGGAAATGTGGACAGCAGGGATCAGATCTGCACATCTGGTGGTCTTGCTCGAGGTTGGCACTGCTCTGTCAGGATATCATAGTGCTACTACAATCCATGAATATTTACATATTTATATCCCCTGTTAAACATGTTTGAAGTAAAAACTCCAGTACACACTAGAAGATTACAAATTTACATTCTGGCAGCAACTAAACTCTATATAGTGAGAGCTTGGAAACAGCCTTTACCTCTTTATCCTAATACCGTGTGTGACTTAGTTAACCACTATGCAAAAATGGAAAGATATGTTGCTAAAGAAAAGGATAGGATGGACACCTATTTTGAGACCTGGACTGACTAGATAGATATTCAATAATAGTAACAGACCCCAATGGACAGAGGAAGTTGATAACTTCCAATAGCAAAGTATCCCAGGACCGAATTTAATTTATATATCTGTGGTTTTTTTTTGTTTTTGTTCTTTTCCCTATCTGCCCCTCTTTTCTGACCCCTCTTACTCCCCCTTTCTCCTTCCTCTAACCTTTCCCCACTTAATCCCTCTCTCCTGGATACCAGTTTTTGGCAAATTCACAACAAGCCTGATGAGGTATATCTTGACAAAGTAGCTTCATAAACTACCTCCTACTTCAACGGAGATTAAATAGTACCCACACTTATAGTTGGTTAATACACTTACCTATTTAAGGCTAAAATTAGCCTTTCCCATTTCCCCCTCATATGATTACAAACCTGTTCTTTCTATGTACCTCATATAAACAGAAAACTGAATTGAGGTCTAATTCTTACTCCACCATGTGGGCTACATCACAGAATGTGACAACACAAAGTGTGTTTCAATTTAGATATACTACAACTGCATTATGTGAATCGAATATGTTGGCATATTATGTTAGCCTTCGATTGATGACTGTATTTTGATTTTTTTTCTAAGATTACAGAAAAAAATAAACAAAACTATCCAAAAAAAAAAAAAATTAAACCTAATCTAATCCCCCTATAAAAACAAAAAAGCCACCCCAAAATAAAAAATACCCCTAATCTAACACTAAACTACCAATAGCCATTGAAAGGGACTTTTGTATGGTATTGTCCTGAAGAAATCATCTCTTTTACATAAAAAATTCAAAGTAGCCCCTAACAGTAACCCCCCCACACCTAAAATAAAAAAGACCTACCTCTAAAATAAATCTAATCTACCCATTGCCCCTAAAGGGGCATTTGTTTGGGCATTGCCATTCCAATGGAAATCATCTCTTTTGCTGCCCATTAAAAAATAAAAAAGCCCTAATCTAAAAATAAACCACCTCAAAAAACAAATAACACTAACCCCAAAAATGTACTCACCATTCCTGAAGTCCAGACATCCATCTTTTTCCAGGCGGAGCAAAGTCTTCATCCAGGCAGCAAAGATCTTCTTCCAGGGCTACACCATCTTCCATCTTCACCCCTTTGGCGTAGAGGCAAAGCGGAGCTGGAACGGCGGCCACGTAGACATCCGGTGTGGTGCGTCCTCTTCATGCGATTGTCCAACGCACACTGAAGATTGAATGCAAGGTACCGTTTTATATTGAGGTACCTTGCATTCCTATTGGCTAAAAAATTTCAAATCAGCCATTAGAATGAGAGTTACTTAAATCCAATTGGCTGTTCAAACATAGCGGATTAGGGTTAATACATTTATTAGGTAGTTTGCGATTTGGGGGGGTGGCGGATTAGGGGTATATGCATTTATTAGGTAGTTTTCGATGTGGGGTGATGGTGGATTAGGGGTTAATACATTTGTTAGGTAGTTTGCTGTGTGGGAGATGGTATATTAGGGGTTAATAGTTTAAATAGGTAGATTGCGTTATGGGGGGGGTGGCGGTTTAGAGGTTATTACATTCTATTAGTAGTTGCGATGTGGGGGTGGTAGATATAGGGGGTTTGACGTGTCGGGTTCATTTTTTGGAGGTGGGTTAGACTTTTACGGGCAATTAAACATTTTTTTTGTTTTTTACTTAGGCGTCTGCAGATCATATACTGCCGTAAATCACTGGCGACTCCAGAAATGTCTATTTCTGCACATTTCTGTACCTCGCCGGTTTTACTGACTTAGGGCAGTATCTGATCTGCCGGCACCGTATATGTGATTCACCCGATGTGCCGGTTTATCCGACTTAGGGCAGTATCTGATCTGCCGGCACCGTTTATGTGTTTCACATAATGTGCAAGGTGAACTTACGCCCTTGCGCTAAAACCTACGCTGTATATGTAATCTCCTCTATGATATATTTTTATATTTTTGATATATTTTTATTTCAGAACAGATTTGATCTTTGTAGCTAATCATAAGCTCTGTATGTTTACTCAGCCTATGATTTTTGGTACAGAGCAGAGCAGAGCAGAAATAAAAAAACATTTTGCACAATGAGAATAATGTTTAAGGTAAGTGTGCATTTTCACTTACTAAGAATAAAACATACAAATTTGTGTGTGTGTGCGCACGCATGCATGTTTTTTTTATTATACAGGATGTTGGATTTTCAAGAGGAGCTAATACCATGAAGGTTAATACATTGCTTTTACGTTCCTTTTAAACTACCCAAGCTGCCTTTCCCCACGCAACACTAGGGGTTGTCGTTCACCCCAGTTGGATCACTCACAGAAGCACTTTGATCCAGACAAACACACACTTTATTTAAACTTCTTAAAAAGCAACATCTTGCAGGTGTGTACAAAAACGCAACATGAACGTAAAGTTCTACACAATTCAAAACAATAATAACATGGTGCCATCATCTGACATGTTTTGGATTACATTGCATTTATAGCTACTTGGATTAGTCGGGGTAATTTTATAATCTATTACCAGGGCCAGTGCTACGATATAGGCAGACTAGGCTACCGCTGCAGGGAGGTGGGCACAGCTTTAGTGCATAACATCATTTTTTTTAATGTGTATGTTTATTTTTTTGCTGCCTAACTTGGGCTTTATAGAAGGGGCCATATTTGGTGGAATAATATCTAGAATGGAAGAGAACTTCACTGAAATATAGGAAGGCAGAGAGTTTAGGTCAGCTGGAATGGCTGAAAGCATCTCGGTATAATATCTTACTACACAGCCCCTGTACAGTGCAGTGTATACATTTTTTGCATTGTTATGCAAAGCTCACCGTCAGTGTATAGACACCCATCATCAGTATATAGGGCAGCCAAATCTATTTTTTTGTGTATGAACCCTCAACATCATTATAGAGTGCAGCATATATTTTATACGTGTATAGGTACTCTACATTTTTTATACAGTGCAGCATATTCATTAGTGTATAGATGCCTTGCATTATCATATAGCGCAGAGTGTTGTGTTTATTAGTGCATACATGTTCATTATCATCATTATACAGTGACACTTGACCAAAATATGTATGAGTTGTAATGGTCCCCTGGACAAAACATGCCAGTACTCCACTGCAAATTAAAGGGACACTGAACCCATTTTTTTTTCTATTGTGATTCAGATAGAGCATGACATTTTAAGCAACTTTCTATTTTACTCCTATTATCAAATTTTCTTCATTCTGTTTGTATCTTTATTTGAAATGCAAGAATGTAAGTTAAGATGCCAGGCCATTTTTGGTGAACAACCTGGCTTGTTCTTGCTGATTGGTGGATAAATTCATCCACCAATAAAAAAGTGCTGTCCAGAGTCCTGAACCCAAAAAAAGCCTAGATGCCTAAAATAAAGATAACAAAGTAACAAAGAAAAATTGATAATAGGAGTAAATTAGAAAGTTGCCTAAAATTGCATGCTCTATCTGAATCACAAAAGATAAAAAATTGGGTTCAGTGTCCCTTTTACATGATTTACTGTAGGGATTAAAAAAAAGTATACTTATGTGAAAATATATCAAGATGCATTTGCAACTTTGAGAACTTGCAGTTCAGACTTGCAAAAGTGAGCTTGCAACCACAAATTTAAGAAGCATTCTTTGCTTCTCATACTAGGTCATCTTAAAGTCGTTTGTTTGGGGTAATTGACAGGCCCTCCTCTCAAGTAATTGGTTGCCTAAAAGCAGTGGACAGAATTGAACAACTCTTTTGCAGTCTTGTATTTTGCCAAGTGGCGATTGCAGCAGGACAGGTTCTCTGCTTGAGAACATGTCCGCCTGCAGCTTGATACATTTCCTGTTAGACATGTTAGTATCAGTCTAGGAATAATGGTGAAAAAGGAAAGAGATAATTTTGCCTCCAGGTTCATGTGTTTTATAAATTGTCACCATTGTTTGATTCATTATGCTGAGCCACCACTTTTGTAAGTTATATCATGCAGATATTAACCATTATAGCTATTATAATTATAATTAATCATTAGTGATGTTGCGAACATAAAAATTTGGGTTCGCGAACGGCGAACGCGAACTTCTGCAAAAGTTCGCGAACGGGTGAACCGGGTGAACCGCCATAGACTTCAATAGGCAGGTGAATTTTAAAACCCACAGGGACTCTTTCTGGCCACAATAGTGATGGAAAAGTTGTTTCAAGGGGACTAACACCTGGACTGTGGCATGCCGGAGGGGGATCCATGGCAAAACTCCCATGGAAAATTACATTGTTGATGCAGAGTCTGATTTTAATCCATAAAGGGTATAAATCACCTAACATTCCTAAATTGTTTGGCATAACGTGCTTTAAAACATCAGGTATGATGTTGTATCGATCAGGTAGTGTAAGGGTTACGCCCGCTTCACAGTGCGCAGTGTAGGTGATATACCTGCCCTGACCATGCTTTGCAGACCAGGTATCAGTGGTCAGATGGACCCTTGCCCCAACACTGTGTGCCAGACATGCCATTGTAGCAGACTTATATGGCTTTGGCGTTGCTTTTTGGTAATTAGAAGGCTGCTAAATGCCACTGCGCACTACACGTGTTTTATGCCCAGCAGTGAAGGGGTTAATTAGGGAGCATGTAGGCAGCTTGTAGAGTTAATTTTAGCTTAAGTGTAGTGTAGTAGACAACCCAAAGTATTGATCTAGGCCCATTTTATGTATATTTCATGCCACCATTTCACCTCCAAATGCGATCAAATAAAAACATTTTTTTCACTTTTCACAAACTTTAGGTTTCTCACAGAAATTATTTACAAACAACTTATGCAATTATGGCATAAATGGTTGTAAATGCTTCTCTGGGATCCCCTTTGTTCAGAAATAGCAGACTTATATGGCTTTGGCGTTGCTTTTTGGTAATTAGAAGGCTGCTAAATGCCACTGCGCACCACATGTGTTTTATGCCCAGCAGTGAAGGGGTTAATTAGGGAGCATGTAGGGAGCTTGTAGAGTTAATTTTAGCTTAAGTGTAGTGTAGTAGACAACCCAAAGTATTGATCTAGGCCCATTTTGGTATATTTAATGCCACCATTTCACCGCCAAATGCGATCAAATTTAAAAAAAACTTACATTTTTTCGCAAATTTAGGTTTCTCACTGAAATTATTTACAAACAGCTTGTACAATTATGGCACAAATGGTTGTAAATGCTTCTCTGGGATCCCCTTTGTTTAGAAATAGCAGACATATATGACTTTGGCTTTGCTTTCTGGTAATTAGAAGGCCGCTAAATGCTGCTGCGCATCACACGTGTATTATGGCTAGCAGTGAAGGGGTTAATTAGGTAGTTTGTAGGGAGCTTGCAGGGTTAATTTTAGCTTTAGTGTAGAGATCAGCCTCTAACCTGACACATCAGACCCCCTGATCCCTCCCAAACAGCTCTCTTCCCTCCCCCACCCCACAATTGTCCCCGCCATCTTAAGTACTGGCAGAAAGTCTGCCAGCACTAAAATAAAAGGTTTTTAATTTTTTTTAGCATATTTACATATGCTGTGGTGTAGCATGCCCCCTTAGCCCCCAACCTCCCTGATCCCCCCCCAAAACAGCTCTCTAACCCTCTCCATCTGCCTTATTGGCGGCCATCTTGGGTACTGGCAGCTGTCTGCTATTATTTCACAGTCAAAAAAGTGTTGCTTTTTTAAATGTACACTACTGTTACACCAGATATGAGTGGTGGCACTGGGCAAGTGGGCACAGTATATGCTGTCAGCCTCACACACACGCTGGCAGGCAGGCAACTGCAATTAGATTACACAGGGAAAAAAAAGCAGACAGATGTTCTAGCCCTAAAAGGGCATTTTGGGGTGCTGTCCTTACAGCAGAGATCAGATGAGTCCTTCAGGACTGTAGTGGACACTGAATACACTAGCCTAGCTATCGATTTCCCTATTAAATCAGCAGCGGCTACACTGTCCCTCCTCTCACTAAGAATGCAGCTTCCGAATGAATCTAAAATGGATGCTGTCCAGGAGGTAGGAGGGTCTGGGAAGGAGGGTCTGCTGCTGATTGGCTTTAATGTGTCTTCTGACTGTGAGGCACAGGGTCAAAGTTTACTCAATGATGATGAATAGGGGGCGGACCAAACATCGCATATGTTCGCCGTCCGTGGCGAACGTGAACATGCTATGTTCGCCGGGAACTATTCGCGACATCACTATTAATCATATTAACAGTCAAATCAAATATTATAAAGTGTTACGTTTCATAGACAATCTCATTCAAATATGGAAATGTCAAATTGAAAAAATTGGTGAGTTTATTTCTCAAATAAATTCAAATGTTTATAATCTAAAATTTAGACACACATTTAACACGTTTTCATAATTCATCAGATTATAAAATAGCGGTGAAGAATCACCATAAACCTAATGATAGAAATGGACTGCTTAATGTAGATAGTGGCCACTTAAAACAATGGAAGGATAACATCCCATAAGGGCAATTCCAATGTATTAAAAGAAATTGCACCAACGCAGCAGGTTATGAGAAAGAAGCAAGTATTCTGAACAACAATTTAGGAAAAAAGAGTACAATAGAGAGTTGCTACAGAAAATGAAGGAAAAAGTGGGTTTCATAAATAGAGAGGAACTTATTAAAACTAGAAAAAAAAACCTCAAAGGTCCAAGACAAATAAAATGCCCAAATTCATTACAAAATATAACACGCAACATTACAGTATTAAAAAGATATTAAAGGGACAGTCTAATCAGAATTAAATGTTCATGGTTCAGATAGGGCATGCAATTTTTTTTTTATATCTTTATTTTTCAATCCAACAATATGCAGAACATATATAGAAAAATTATCCACCCAAAGAAAAATACAGAGGGAAAAAATGTATGATACATAATCAATTGCCTAATTAACCCAACATTCTTATTCGTTAACCAAAGTATCGGCAATACCTCTTTATATTACTTTTGTTTCTCTGTTTTCCTTCAATCTATTTTTCTGCATCATGTTGGAACTTTTCTCTTTTTTTACATATGTTAGTTTCACAAGAAAGTAATTACCTAGATCTATCTTGTCATAATAAAATAGAATGGAGCAAAATAATAATAACACAAGAAAAAACAAAACAAAAAAAAACTCATTACCCCTCCTTCCTCTCTCTCCCCATTCCATTCTTTTACCAATTATTCAGGAGAACTATTTCTGAGTATCTAAATGGGTGAATCAATTGTTCTATTTCACTAGGTGAGAATATCTTGATAAATTTTGTCCATTTTTTAAAGAAGGCCTTTATTTCCTGTTCGGAATTTATGTCTGTTGCTAGTTGTTCAATTACGTATTGTTTCTTAAGATAGTTTTTAACTTCCATAATTGTTGGAGAGAAGCTATCCTTCCATTTTTTAAGGATTAGATTTCTAGCGGCGAGAATAGCCAGGTTAATTATCTTAGCTTCTGATAGAAATACATTTTTATCTTTCAGAAATACTATGTTGTTAAGGGTAAATATAAAGGAAGTTACTTTGACTACTCTTAATAGCCAATATTGTATTTTCAACCAGAATTGTTTTATTTTGGGGCATGCCCAAATCATATGGATTAGGTCTGCCGCTGGAAGATTACATTTTGGGCATTTATTAAATGTTTTATTTTGCCACTTATATCCTTTTTCTGGAGTGTAGTATGTAAAATATATTAGCTTAATATGTGACTCTCTCCACGTTTCCGATATAGTTGTACGATGTAGCTGAGATAAGGAGCGTGTTATCAGAGAGCTTTGATCGATGTTTTCAAGTAGAAGAGGGGTCCATTTCTGAGTTATATATTCTAAATTGGCTCCTCCCTTATATGAGAGCAAATATATATACCATGTGGAAATAGATAAATGTCCTGCTTTAGCTAAAATTGGCCAATTATCAAGGTTTTCCCAGGACCATTTCCAAGAGAATTTACTGCTGTACATAATGCCTGGCTTGCAAGTATGCAAATAAATCTTGATTTCCTAGTTCAAATTCTTGTTTTAATTCTGCAAAGGATTTGATATTTTTTGCTGCTACATTAACAAAATGTGATACCAGGTATAAACCTTTCCTCTGCCAGTTTTTTAATACGGAGGATTGTATCCCCTCCTGGTATTCTGGGTTTCCTAAAAGTGTCTGAAATTTAGGTATCCTAGTGTCTATTTCAACCCATCTCCCTATTTTTTTCCAGGCCTGGATTATTGTATATATTGATTTGAATTGTTTCACTAGTTTAGGAATCGAGTTACCTGATAAATGAGCCAACGAAGTGGGAAAAAAATGGATAAATTATGTTTCATTCTAACCTATTATCTGTATAGTGATCCATTTCTAAAAACCAGTCAATTGCTATACGACCCAGGAAAATTAGGTTATATAATTGTAAATCCGGAAAGGCCAGACCGGCAAATTGTTTTGGAAGTGAAAGTTTATGGAGAGATATTCTTGGTTTTTTAAATTGCCATATAAATTGGCGGACTGCAGTGTTAAACCTCTTAATGTCGTATGATTTAAAAAAAAAAGGAAGATTCTGTAAAAGATACAGCATTTTAGGCAAAAGTATCATTTTAATGAGAGCTATACGGCCTGATATGGAGAGGGGTAAATTTTGCCAACTTCTCATATAAGTGATAATTTGGGAAAACATAGGGGTTATATTCAAAGAATACCATTCCCTGGGATCAGCAGTTATATTTATCCCTAGGTATATAAAATAATTTGTCACTGTTTTAAAAGGTGTATCTAGTTGAGACCCCTCTGTTTTTCTCAACCATAATAATTCGGATTTTGAATTATTGATTTTATAGCCAGAGAACTTGCTGAATGACTTAATTATTTCTAAAAGCTTTGGGATGTTTAAGGTTGTATTTGATAGATATAGGAGTAAATCATCCGCATAAAGTGCCAAATTCAATTCTCTTTCCTTTATTTTTATGCCCTCAAGTTGTTGCCTAATTTTAAGAGCTAATGGCTCAATTGCTATGTCGAATAATAGAGGCGATAAAGGGCATCCTTGACGAGTACCCCTTTCTAGTTTAATTATGTTTGATTTTACCCCATTAATAGATAATCTGGTGGATGCTTGAAAGCATAGTTTTTTAACCAAACTTAGGCCTAGATTTAGAGTTGGGCGGTAGCCGTCAAAACCAGCGTTAGAGGCTCCTAATGCTGGTGTTTACCGCTTTCTGGTATTTGGAGCCAGTCATTAAAGGGTCTAACGCTCACTTTCCAGCCCCGACTTTTCCATACCGCAGATCCCCTTACGTCAATTGCGTATCCTATCTTTTCAATGGGATCTTTCTAACACCGGTATTTAGAGTCGTGGCTGAATTGAGCGTTAGAAATCTAACGACAAAACTCCAGCCGCAGAAAAAAGTCAGTAGTTAAGAGCTTTCTGGGCTAACGCCGGTTTATAAAGCTCTTAACTACTGTGCTCTAAAGTACACAAACACCCATAAACTACCTATGTACCCCTAAACCGAGGTCCCCCCACATCGCCGCCACTCTATTAAAATTTTTTAACCCCTAATCTGCCGACCGCACGCCGCTGCCACCTATGTTATCCCTATGAACCCCTAATCTGCTGCCCCTAACACAGCCGACCCCTATATTATATTTATTAACCCCTAATCTGCCCCCCTCACCGTCGCCTCCACCTGCCTACACTTATTAACCCCTAATCTGCCGAGCGGACCGCACCGCTACTATAATAAAGTTATTAACCCCTAATCCGCCTCACTCCCACCTCAATAACCCTATAATAAATAGTATTAACCCCTAATCTGCCCTCCCTAACATCGCCGACACCTAACTTCAAGTATTAACCCCTAATCTGCCGATCGGAGCTCACCGCTACTCTAATAAATTTTTTAACCCCTAAAGCTAATTCTAACCCTAACACCCCCCAAAGTTAAATATAATTTTATTCTAACAAAATAAATTAACTCTTATTAAATAAATTATTCCTATTTAAAGCTAAATACTTACCTGTAAAATAAACCCTAATATAGCTACAATATAAATTATAATTATATTGTAGCTATTTTAGGATTAATATTTATTTTACAGGCAACTTTGTATTTATTTTAACCAGGTACAATAGCTATTAAATAGTTATTAACTATTTAATAGTTACCTAGTTAAAATAATTACAAAATTACCTGTAAAATAAATCCTAACCTAAGTTACAATTAAACCTAACACTACACTATCAATAAATTAATTAAATACAATACCTACAATTATCTACAATTAAACCTAACACTACACTATCAATAAATTAATTAAATAAAATACCTACAAATAAATACAATGAAATAAACTAACTAAAGTACAAAAAATAAAAAAATATTTACAAACATTAGAAAAATATTACAACAATTTTAAACTAATTACACCTACTCTAAGCCCCCTAATAAAATAACAAAGCCCCCCAAAATAAAAAATGCCCTACCCTATTCTAAATTAAAAAAGTTCAAAGCTCTTTTACCTTACCAGCCCTGAAAAGGGCCCTTTGCGGGGCATGCCCCAAAGAATTCAGCTCTTTTGCCTGTAAAAAAAACACATACAATACCCCCCCAACATTACAACCCACCACCCACATACACCTAATCTAACCCAAACCCCCCTTAAATAAACCTAACACTAAGCCCCTGAAGATCTCCCTACCTTGTCTTCACCTCACCGGGTTCAGCGATCGGTCCAGAAGAGGGTCCGAAGTCTTGATCCAAGCGGCGGCTGAAGAACTCCATCATCGGGCTGAAGTCGGAAGTCCATCATCGGAATGAAGTCTTCTATCAAGCCGCATCTTCAATCTTCTTTGTTCCGGAGCAGAGCGGAGCCATCTTCTTCCAAGCCGACGCGGAACATCCTCTTCAACCGACGCCTACTCGCCGAATGACGGTTCCTTTAAATGACTTCATCCAAGATGGCGTCCCTCAAATTCCGATTGGCTGATAGGATTCTATCAGCCAATCGGAATTAAGGTAGGAATATTCTGATTGGCTGATGGAATCAGCCAATCAGATTCAAGTTCAATCCAATTGGCTGATCCAATCAGCCAATCAGATTGAGCTCGCATTCTATTGGCTGTTCCGATCAGGGGTTAATACTATTTATTATAGGGTTATTGAGGCGGGAGTGAGGCGAATTAGGGGTTAATAACTTTATTATAGTAGCGGTGCGGTCTGCTCGGCAGATTAGGGGTTAATAAGTGTAGGCAGGTGGAGGCGACGTTGTGGGGGGCAGATTAGGGGTTAATAAATATAATATAGGGGTCGGCGGTGTTAGGGGCAGCAGATTAGGGGTACACAGGGATAATGTAGGTAGCGGCAGTTTACGGAGCGGCAGATTAGGGGTTAAAAAAATATGCAGGTGTCAGCGATAGCGGGGGCGGCAGATTAGGGGTTAATAAGTGTAAGGTTAGGGGTGTTTAGACTCGGGGTTCATGTTAGGGTGTTAGGTGCAGACTTAGGAAGTGTTTCCCCATAGAAAACAATGGGGCTGCGTTAGGAGCTGAACGCTGCTTTTTTGCAGGTGTTAGGTTTTTTTTCAGCTCAAATGGCCCCATTGTTTTCTATGGGGGAATCGTGCACGAGCACGTTTTTGAAGCTGGCCGCGTCCGTAAGCACCGCTGGAATTTAGAGTTGCAGTGGCGTTAAATTATGCTCTACGCTCCCTTTTTTTAGCCTAACGCACTGAAAACCCAGCCATTCTGTGAACTCTAAATACCAGCGGTATTTAAAAGGTGCGGGGGGAAAAAAGCACGTGTAGCTAACGCACCCCTTTGGCCGCCAAACTCTAAATCTAGCCGTTAGAAAGTTCTTATTGAATCCAAACTGATATAGTGTGTCTAAAAGGTAGTCGTGTTCAACGCTATCGAACGCTTTTTCCGTGTCTAAAGCTAACACTGCAGCGTCTGATTCACCTGTTAAAGTGCTATTATCTGTGTTTTTGAAATAATCAATAGTCAGTAGGAGTTGTCTGATTTTTGCAGCTGAGCTGCGATTGGAAAGGAACCCTGCTTGGTCCTTATGTATGATTTCTACAAGCCCCTCTTGAAGTCGTTTTGCTAAAATGAATGAAAAAAGCTTGTAATCGGTATTTAGGAGAGCAATTGGTCTATATGATTCTTTTTTATTTTTGTCCTTACCTGGTTTGAGTATAAATATTGTCTGTGATGCTGTAAAATTCGGGGGGATTTGAGAATTTTCACTGTAGTAAAGATTAAATCATTTTATTAAATGAGGGCCCACAATTGGAGCTAAATTTTTATATATTTCATTTGGAAGAAAGTCAGGGCCTGGAGCTTTATCTATCTTTAGTGCTTGTATTGCCTGACTTACTTCTGTTTCTAATATGGGGGAGTTTAATTTAGGATTATATTCAGAACTATTCTTTGGAATATCTATTCCCTCCCAGAATTTATTATATTCTTTAATTCCCAAAGTGTTGGAGGAATAGATTATTTTATAGTAATTATAAAAGGATTCAGAGATTTCTTTAGGTGAAGTAAAAACCTTCCCGTTATCTTGTATTGATTCAATTAATAATGATTGTTTAGAGTTTTTTACTAGTTTTGCTAATAGCTTGCCAGATTTATTACCGTACTTATATAACCTCGATTGGTATCTTAATTCTGATTGTATTAGATATTAAAAAAGTGTCATGTTCATTTTTTGCGTCTAAGTAATTTTTCCAATTTTTATTTGTGGGGGCACTTACATATTTGTTATACTAATTTTTTACGGTGGCTATTACTTTCCTCTCTCTTTGTTTGTTCTCCTTTTTTATTCTAGCTGTTATTTCTCCTCTCAATACTGCTTTAGCAGTCTGCCAGACTATTGAAAAGTTTTCCACTGATCCCACATTGATTGAAAAATATTCCTCTAGTTTAATCTTAAGGTAATTTATAAAGTTAAGATTCTTGTTTAAATATTTTGGGTAAAAAAAAACTATCGTTCGATCTTGGCCTTTTACTTTGGGAATATCAATCATTATAGGAGCGTGGTCACAGATACAAATCTCAGATATTGAAGCTTTTACCCCAAGTTTATGCAGACTATCGCTTATCAGGAAGAGATCGATTCTAGATAATGATTTAAACACTTTAGAGTAACAAGTGTATCTTCTAGCGATCAGATTCTGTGATCTCCAAATATCTTTAACTGCGAGGTTTAGGCAAATGGAGTTAAATATTTTTGTTTCTAAGTTGTCTTTTTTTGTTCTATTTTGTTGGATGCCTCGTCTTAGTCTATCGATAGAATGTTGGGGTGCCATATTAAAATCACCTTCTACTATCAAATGCCCTTCTGAAACCTGCAAGATTTTAGTTTGAAGAGAGTCCCAGAACTTTGGTTCAATTACATTTGGTGCGTATATATTACATATGGTATGTATCATGCTATCCGTCCTTATTTTAAGGATTAAATATCTACTCTGTGAGTCTATTATAGTTAATAATGTTTCATAATTTAACTCTTTCCCCAGGAGAATTGCTACTCCATTTTTCCTTTTTAATGATGGAGCAAAGACAACCTCAGCTACCCATGAATATTTCAATTTTACAGATTCCTCTTTATTCAGATGTGTCTCCTGTATAAGGCCAATTGTTGAGGAAAAAAAAAGAAAATTAATAAATAAAATAAAATAATATAATAATAATAAAAAAAATTTGAATTGGGCAACCATCAATTTTTTGTGTCCCTGTCTCTAGGATGTACAAAAAAGGGTGTCTAATACTAGTTCCCTTTTTTGAGGTGATCCTAAGTATAAATTTGATACTCATAATATTTTATTATTCTGTGATTCCATATTCCACAAGTTTCTTCTCTGCCTCTGTCACTGAGTCAAAGAAGAATGTGCGACCATCAATCAGTACTTTTAGTCTAGCTGGGTATATGACCATGGCCTTCCACCCTGCTTTTATCATCCTTCCACAGACTGGTGAGAGTTCCCTTCGCTTCCTAGAAGTTTCAATAGAGAAATACTGAAAGAGCAAGATCTTAATACCATTGTAGATAATTGGTTGATTTTTGCGATAAGTTTGCAAATATAACTCTTTGTCCTGATAGGAACCTCGCTATAATTGGTCTTGGTCTTGCAGGATCTTTTGCATTTTCATTTAATCTCCCCAGTCTGTGTACCCTTTCAATAATAACCGATGGTTGAGGTAGGGGTATTTTTAATAATTGAGGCAAAGTTTGTGTCATTAGTTTCATGAGATTTTCGTCATGCTTGGACTCTGGGAAACCTATAACTCTTAAGTTATTTCATCTATATCTATTTTCGATGTTGTCTAATTTGGCTTTAATTTTAATTATTTCATTCTGATTACTTTCAAACTTTGGTATATATGTGTTGGTTACGTCTTCTAGGTCAGAGATTCTCTGTTCGGCTTCCACAAGTCGGTTAGAGAACTGTCTAATTTCTGTTGTCAGTGTTAGAATGTCTTGTTTAATCTCTGTCTTTAATGATTCAAATTTAGGGGTTATAGCTTCTAATATGTTTGTTACTAATAATTGCATTTCTTGAGCAGTTTTCAGATTTTGAGCCTTAATACCCGATTGTTCAGAGTGGATTTCTACTGGAGTCTCAATTGGATTTTTATTCCTACGTTCCCTTTGTTTATTTGCCATGTCTAGATTAGATCTATTTGTGACTACAGGTGAGGTGATAAATTTATCCATATACGTGTTGGAATATATCCTATGAATTAGGATATTGGTTGAAATTGGGTGTGTGATTTTTTTTATTTTTTTTTCTCTTTTTGTTTTGTTTTTTTTTTCTTTCCCCTTCCCCCCCCCCTCTCCCCTTCTTAATCTCTTCTTCCCCCTTCCTTCAGGAGGGTGTAGAGAGAGTGTTTATTGTGAAACAAAATTTATGTGAAAAAAGAAAAAGTATCAATCAAAAAAAAAGGTGTTGCACAGTATAAAGTGCTAGTTAGTGTTCTTATGTGATAGAAACTAGGCTATGGCTAGAAATTAGGCTCCAGTAACAATTGTTCTTTGGCTCCTATTGAAGTAATAAGTATTACTGTTTTAGTGACTATCAATTATTGCAATGATGGATACATTTATCCTAAAGATGATCTATAACATATTTCGTCAATCTTAGACAGTCATATCAGTGTTGAAAAGCTCCACATTCAGTAGCTTAGGTTCAGGGTATTTCACACTTCTTTCCAGCTATTTATTTTAAATAAAGTGGCAATAAAGTTCTAAGCTATGTGTGTTGTGTATACCAGTGAGTTAAGAATTTCTAGGTTAGGGGTTACAGTTTTTGATTGCTGATTTCCCCTCTTATTCAGCACAATTTTTAGTTTACAAGATATCTAATTTAATGTTTTTCTCCCTTTCCTCCTCCCCCTCTTCCCCCCTCCTTCCAGACACTGTTCTTGACCGGGCAAGTGAGAAATATATATTTTAACAACGGATCACCAAGATATACTTTTCTCCTTCCCTTCCTCACTACCCAAGAAAAAAACTTCTTAGCGTTAAAGAAGAGAAAAAGGAGACAGAGGAGAGAAAAAAAGCAAGAGGGTTCACAGAATGAGGGGTATAATTGTTAGATAGCAAATAACTACTATATTAAACCAAGCTCTACATATATCTATACGTGGAGTCCTTCATTTGTATTTGTATTTAATCTTTTTCCCCTATACTCCTTTATAAGTCTTAGAGTTCCTCCAGTCTATTAACAGTTTTTAGGTAGGACAAGCTATTCACTGTTGCTTTCCACTCACCCCTCCAGCAGATTTGTCCTTTCTTAGTTTTGAGCCTGTCCGTGAAACCACCTGTCTGGAGCAAAATTATCTCATGCTGTTAAGATGATTTATCTAGTGTAACTTCCACCAATGATCCGTCTTGAATTTATGTTCCCTTCGTGACCGCGTCTGAGGCAGTGCAATTCTTCCTGCATTCGAATCAGTGAGGGGCCAGTAACAAAGAGGTAACCCCTCTGCAACTGCTTTCCTCAACCAAGGAACTCCGCCGGCTCCCCCACACGCAGCACCGGTGGGCGGGGGAAACAGCCAACGATCCATGCTCCAAACACAGGGTCTCAAACTCTGGCAGGGCACACGTCCAAACAGCCTCGTTCAGGCTTGCGTCTCCTCCACCTCGCCTCCGCAACAGTAAAACGTCAACTGGAGGACCAGCCCTCCACCGTCGGGGCTCACGACCCGTGTACCATCGACCCCCCACACGCAGCACCGGTGGGTGGGGAGGACAGACACACAGGTATGCTCTCCAGGCAAGTTTCCACCTCTCGTAAGGTAGATGACTGAGTGAATTTATTTTTAGATGTAAGTGCTGGGGTGAGTGGGAGCTATGTTATTAGATCCGTCAGTACTTTCTTGCAGACCAATCAACTTATTCTCCCCTCTCATCTGTGGATGACGGGAGGGGGAGGTTGTCTAGGATGGATCCTTTACCCTGTATGGAGCTCTGTTTGTACAACCACCTAAGTTCAGCTCCGGGTGGAAAAGGTCTTTGTAGCGTAGTTGAAGGAAACACGCTATGGAGGATTATACCAGGGAGTATTCAGAAACTGTCTGCAGCGTTTTAAGAGAAAAAAGCTTTTCCTCTCTCCCAATACACTATAGGTTCCAGGCATGAGTCAACCGCCTCTAGACCAGCTGCAGGGTATCAGAGCCTGCTCTATACACATGCTCCTCCTCTTCCTCTCTAGAGCCTAGGGTATGCAATTTTAAACAACTTTTCAATTTATTTTATCATCAAATTTGCTTTGTTCTCTTGGTATTCCTATTTGAAAGCTAAATCTAGGTAGGCTCATATGCTATTTTCTAAGCTATTGAAGGACGGCTCTTATCTTATTGGACAGTTTTTCACAGGTAGAGGGTGTTAGTTAATGTGACCCATAAAGATAACATTGTGTGCACGCCCGTGGAGTTACCTAGGAGTCCACACTGATGCAAATCTGTCAAAATAATTGAAATAAGGGGGCAGTCTGCAGAGGCTTAGATACAAGGTAATCACAGAGGTAAAAAGTGTATAAAATTTCTATATTGGCTATGCAAAACTGGGGAATGGGTAATAAATAGATTATCTTTTTAAGCAATAAAAATTCTGGAGTAGAATGTCCCTTTAAAAAAGATTTTTGAAGAAGAACCAGAGGTACGATTTAGGAAAAATTAGGATTTATAGAATATCCTAGCTTCCACTAAGATAAAAAAAATCAAAAGAACATAATGTGATTAATTGATGGGGAGCCGCTCCAGGCCTCTACAGATGTAAACAAACTGACTGCTAAGGATGGGTGAATGTTTTGCAACATTTGAAAAATGAAACAAAAATTGAAACACATTTGTTTGTTGGTTTCGAATTTTGAATTTTTGCACAATATTCTAACATTTGTTTAATGTAAAAGTATTTCTAATGCTTTCTTTAAAATGCAATATTATTTTTAAATTTTTCTAATAATTTGCAATATTGATTAAAAATAAAAATCAAATCTATATATTTTAATAGTAAATGCTTTCTTTAAATGTTATATTCTAATTATGCAATATTTGAAATAGAAACATTCAAATTGATATATTTGTATCTATTGTGTATCAATTTACTAAATTCCCTACCACATGAACTATTGAACTTCTGAATAGTATTTGTTAAATCGAATGTTACATTCAAAAATTTTAATGTGGATATTCAATTAAATAATGAACATTCGAAAATGAAATTAACATTCGTTAACAAATTTTAAATGGTTTTTCATTCTTATCAACATTCAATTGTCCAAAACTAATGTCTACAGGACTATTCATTCTACCAAACGAATTACACTTTCAGCAGATTCGCCCATCCCGCCCAACTGACTGCATTATGTGTCCATTTGTTCAGGTTAATCAAGTTCAAAATTCCTTTTGCAACTAAAATCAAACAAAAACTTATTACTGTAAGAACATGTGCACATGTTACACTACATATCTGGTCTTTCAGCTTAAGTGCAAGAGTATGTTCATTTATGTAGGAAGAACAAAGAGAAAAATAAAATACAGATTTTATGAACTTTACAATAATATCAAAAACTCTTTCGACCAGCACAGTGTGTCTGATCACTTTAGAAAGGTACATTATAGTGATCCTACTGGCCTTGAATGGATTGTTCCCAATGTCTGGGACACCAACAGACTTTTAAAACTCGGACAACGGGAAACATACTGGGATCAGAGAACTGTTTGATCTGGTTATTGAAGCCTTTCTATACATTTCTATAAGAATATTTTTCTCAAAGTTAGTTTTTCATATTACACTTTAAATGTTTCCTAATACATTATATTTTTTACGTATAAATTAGTATAGCAAAGTAATTTCCTTCCTAATCAAGGCTTGCAGGCCCATTTATCAAAGGGCTTGCGGACCTGATCCGACACTGTGGATCAGGTCCGCAAGACCTCGCTAAATGCGGAGAGCAATACGCTCTCCGCATTTAACATTGCACCAGCAGCTCACAAGAGCTGCTGGTGCAACGCCGCCCCCTGCTGACTCGCGGCCAATCGGCCGCCAGCAGGGAGCTGTCAATCAACCCGATCGTATTCGATCGGGTTGATGTCCGGCGATTCCTGTCCGCCTGTTCAGAGCAGGCGGACAGGGTTATGGAGCAGCGGTCTTTAGACCTCTGCTTCATAACTTGTGTTTCTGGCGAGTCTGAAGACTCGCCAGAAACACGGCCCTTCAAGCTCCGTACGGAGTTTGATAAATGGGCCTGTTAGGGTTTAGGAATGGAAACAAATTGGTATCACAAATATGTCATTGTAAATGACATGTAGTGAATGTAGTCCAGCGCTAGATTAGCACGGGTAGAGTATTTAGTTAAATTCTATAATTCGAATATATTGTATTTTGTGATTGGATAAATGTTTAATGTATGTACTGCAATGTTGTTATTATATATTTATTGTAGGTAATCCTAAGTATTTATCAACATTCAGTTAATAAAAAGATATAAACAGGTATATACAACTGATATATATAAACTTGTTGTCTAATGTGAACTTCTTATCTATATATATAAAAACTAATAAAACATTTGTATAATTAGACAGAAATTTAATAACTTGTTAAAAGCATACATAAAATAAAAAGGGACGTCTCCCTTATAACATCGATTTCATCAGAGAAAACAATTGAATAACTGTAGTATATATTTCAGCTATTTGATAATCAGGTACCTGTTATATAGTGTAACAAATGATAATGTCCAGAAATTGGATTAAAAAAACTTAAAGATCCAAACGAGATGACCTCCCCGCTATTGTGGCGGGTGTGTGTTACCGGTCCGTTAGTGAGAGACTGGTATTTAAAAATATGTCATGTGACTTTTCCTACGTCACGTCACACTTGTGATCGTAGCTGTTTCAATATAGTTGTAATGTGACCAGTGATCCTTGATATTCTGTCAAGTGCTTATTATGTTGCAATTTTTTTAAACTTTAATCTGTATGTGTATCAGAAGGTGTATTCCCCTATTCCGTGTGTAATTAGGGAGTCTTGGGGGAGATTGCAACTTACGCTGGTCTCTTGGCACACCTGATTTCTCTTTTAGTGTGGTCTTTGCGGTCACATTCAGTGACTTGGATGTTAAACTTTGCGGTCACGTGCAGTGACTAAAATGCAATCCTCGCAGTGTGGACTTGGCGGTCACTTGTAGTGGTGGGAATTGAACTTGTGACCTTTAGGGTAAGAGATGGAGATCTTAACCATTAGGCTATGTGTATCTCACTTTCTGTGTGCCAAGTTTTACTTTGATCTCCAACGATACAGATCATTCTGTTAGTCACTACTAGTGACTGCAAAGATTTCCTCTAAGTCACCACTGTTAGTGACCGCAAAGACCACTTTTAAGTCACAATCTGTGACCGCAAAGATACAACCGCAAGTTAATACATGCAAGTCACAATCTGTGACTGCAAAGACCTTGCTGTATAACATCACTGATGTCCGCTAAAGATTCTACTCCTAGTCACCACTTGTGACCGCAAAGACCCCACCACTAGTCACCTCAGTGACCGCAAAGACCTCATTACAGTCACTACAAGTGACCGCCAAGTCCACTAAGCTAACACAGAAAGTGAGATACACATAGCCTAATGGTTAAGATCTCCATCTCTTACCCTAAAGGTCACAAGTTCAATTCCCACCACTACAAGTGACCGCCAAGTCCACACTGCGAGGATTGCATTTTAGTCACTGCACGTGACCGCAAAGTTTAACATCCAAGTCACTGAATGTGACCGCAAAGACCACACTAAAAGAGAAATCAGGTGTGCCAAGAGACCAGCGTAAGTTGCAATCTCCCCCAAGACTCCCTAATTACACACGGAATAGGGGAATACACCTTCTGATACACATACAGATTAAAGTTTAAAAAAATTGCAACATAATAAGCACTTGACAGAATATCAAGGATCACTGGTCACATTACAACTATATTGAAACAGCTACGATCACAAGTGTGACGTGACGTAGGAAAAGTCACATGACATATTTTTAAATACCAGTCTCTCACTAACGGACCGGTAACACACACCCGCCACAATAGCGGGGAGGTCATCTCGTTTGGATCTTTAAGTTTTTTTAATCCAATTTCTGGACATTATCATTTGTTACACTATATAACAGGTACCTGATTATCAAATAGCTGAAATATATACTACAGTTATTCAATTGTTTTCTCTGATGAAATCGATGTTATAAGGGAGACGTCCCTTTTTATTTTATGTATGCTTTTAACAAGTTATTAAATTTCTGTCTAATTATACAAATGTTTTATTAGTTTTTATATATATAGATAAGAAGTTCACATTAGACAACAAGTTTATATATATCAGTTGTATATACCTGTTTATATCTTTTTATTAACTGAATGTTGATAAATACTTAGGATTACCTACAATAAATATATAATAACAACATTGCAGTACATACATTAAACATTTATCCAATCACAAAATACAATATATTCGAATTATAGAATTTAACTAAATACTCTACCCGTGCTAATCTAGCGCTGGACTACATTCACTACATATCAACCACTGTTTTCTTAGAGGGGAATACATTAGTCTAGCAGGGTCAATTCTCCAGCGCCTCATCTTTCTCACTACCATTGTAAATGACATGAACAAAGCAATTTACACCTTAAAAACTTTCAAACTATATAATTCTTTGTTGTTCCTTTTGTTTTAGCATACAAATATGAATATGTGTATAAACTAATAATTTTTACTCTTTTAAGTTTTCTAGGATTGGCTTTTAAATGAATTTTGCAACTATGGTTTGAACAAGCTAATCATAGCATTTTATAGGCTTTTATTGAAAGGAATATGCCTTTTTAAAGAGTGTTTTAGTCGTTGAAATTTGTCCACCAAGATATATGTATAGAATTCAAAATTAAGTTTTTTCTATTATGTTCTCAATATAAAAAGATTATAAGACTCCTACTAAAAATGCCCACATCTCTGAAAAACACCATACAGATGTTTCCATAAGACTACTAAACTTCAGATTGGGCAGAGCTTGCCATAAAAAATAAGGGAACAGGTATTGCTTACATTTAGTCTTGGTAACATCCTGATGTTTACAGGACGAAATGCGTAGATGATTCTTTGTCCCTGTGAGGCTTCCTTAACTCCGACACTAGGGAGATATTGTTGAGCCAAGGGATCAACCAACCAAGCTTTCTATTATCAGGAACATTGAGATATTGTTGTCCCCAGGAGGCATCCGTGACTCTGAGGGACCATATAAACTCTTGTTCACCGCATATACTGATGCACAGAGGATACACAGGACTATAGAATTGCTGGATGGCATATCTACAATGGGTAGAGGTCTCTTCTCACTGGGTCCAGGTGACACAACTTTACTGTGGTTGAACTGTGTATCCATAACTGTCCTATATGATGTGCACATATGTTTTGAAAGGGATATAAAACCCAACATTTTTCTTTAGTGATTCAGATAGTTTATACATTAATAAACAACTTTCCAATTTACTTCTGTTATCAATTTTGCTTCATTCTCTTTGTATACTTTATTGAAGGAGCAGCTATGCACTCCTGGGAGCTAGCTGAACACACTGGTAAGCCAATGAAATGGGCAAATAAGTTCAGACACCAACCAAAAGTTAGCTCCAAGCTTCTGAGCCTATCTTGATATGCTTTTCATTAAAGGATACAAAGATAATGAATCAAATTAGATAATAGAATTAAATTGGAAAGTTGTTTATAACTTTATGTTCTATCTGAATCATGAAATATTTTTTTTAGCTTTCATATCCCTTTAAATCTTGTATTTGTCTATATTTGGTGCACAAATACATGTGTATTATCCACATTTGAATCGGAGTGGTGCTCCTGTCTTTGCCTATAAATTCAAGAATCTGATGTGATAAAGGAAATCTATTTTCTCTATTATTATTGATAAAATAGTTATCTATAGCTGCTTAACACATAACTAGAACATTTTCATAGGAAGCAGTAATGGCAGGCTATATCATTTTGCCTAGCTGGGGGTGTGTGTGAGAAAAATGTTTCTTCGTCTGCGTAGCCGAAAATACGAACACCGACCCTGTCTATGACCTCAATAGTTGCGGACAGGTTAAGGAAGCAGCAGTCATAACTTGCCATTGCAGGCTCAAACATATGTAAAACACACTCACATTCAATAAAATCATATGAAAAATTAAGAAATATGTTGACTTGTATTTGACATTAAAAAATACCTATAAATATGAATCTTAAATATATTAAATAATGCTATATATATATATATATATATATATATTAAAGATATAATTCAGAATTATATAAATGTGTTGTTTAAAACCATGACGAAAAATATTTTAATTAAACAAAGTAATCTGGCAAAAATGTAAATTAATTTATAGTATAATATACATTTAATAATATATATGCATTTTCATTGCAACTGAGTTAGTGAGTCGATCACAGGTGATGGTTGCAAACATAAAACCAGTATTTTTACGATGCAACACACTCTAAGAAGCTAACTTTCCTTTACTATTTACAAGGTGGTGGATGTCAAAAGAGAATAGTGAGGGCTTTGCTTAAAGGGATACTAAACCCATTTTTTTTTCTTTTGGGATTCAGATAGGCAACTTTCTAATTTATGCTTATTATTAATTTTTCTTCGTTGTCTTGCTATCTTTATTTAAAAAAGCAGGAATCTAAGCTTAGGAGCCAGACCATTTTTTGGTTCAGCACCTGGGTTGCGCTTACTGATTGGTGTGCTGGTATTACAAGTGAGGTGCAATGCGAACGCGACCTCAGGTTTGCATTACACAGAAGCTTTGTGCTCATGAGAGCACCCTTCCAAAGGCTCCAATGGGAGCCCCTCGTTCTCGTGCCATGAGACACGGCATGAGAACTTGCGCAGCGAAGGTGTTAAGTCACTCAGCAATAGGCAGCAAATCTTAATATATATGTATATGAATATATACATATATATTTATGTGTTAATATGTGTATTTACACACATATATATATATATATATATATATATATATATATATATACACCCTGTTCCAAATTATTATGCCAATGATATCTTTCTCATTTACCTAAATAATTGATGTAAACAATAGTCAGCATAATTCTCATGTTATCAACTATTAAAGGGACAGTCTAGTCAAAATTAAACTTTCCTGATTCAGATAGAGCATGCAGTTTTAAACAACTTTCCAATTTACTTTTATCATCAAATTTGCTTTGTTCCCTTGCTGGTATTTTTTAAAAGCTAAACTTAGGAAGGCATTTTGAAAGTTTTTCACAGTTAGACAGTACTAGTTCATGTGTGTCATATAGATATCATTGTGCTCACTCCCGTGAAGTTATTTAGGAGTCTGCACTGATTGGCTACACTGCATGTCTGTCAAAAACACTGAGATAGGGGGGCAGTCTGCAGAGGCTTTAGATACAAGCTAATCACAGAGGTAATATGTGTATTAATATAACAGTGTTGGTTATGCAAAACTGGTGAATGGGTAATAAAGGGATTATCTATCTTTTTAAATAATGCAAATTCTGGTGTAGACTGTCCCTTTAAGAGTACAATTCAAATTTTATTGAACAAACCTCCTAATGATAACAGTATTTTTTTTTTCAAAATAAAAAACTTACCATGCAATGTTCCAAATTATTATGCACAGTAAGTTTCAAAACACTTTATAGGTTGTAAAGAACTGAAAAATGCTCATTTGTTGTGTTTGCAGCATATTTACTGAAATCAAAAGCTATTTCAATCAAATTTTGAACAACATTTTAACTTTTTAAACATTTTAACAGGTCACGTTACATTTTAACATAGGACCCCTTATTTGATAGCAGCTTCACAAGTCTTGCATCCATTGAACTTGTTAGTTTTTGGACAGTTTCTGCTTGAATTTGTTTGCAAGATGTCAGAATAGCCTCCCAGAGCTGCTGTTTGGATGTAAACTGCCTCCCACCCTCATAGATCTTTTGCTTGAGGATGCTTCAAAGGTTCTCAATAGGATTGAGGTCAGGGGAGGATGGAGGCCACACCATGACTTTCTCTCCTTTTATCCCCATAGCAGCCATTGATGCAGAGGTATTCTTTGCAGCATGAGATGGTGCATTGTCATGCATGAAGATGATTTTATTACGGAAAGCATAGTTCTTCCTTCTGCACCAGGGAAGGAAGTGGTCAGTCAGGAACTCCACATACTTTGCAGAGGTCATCTTTACACCTTCAGGGACCCTAAAGGGGCCGACTAGCTTTCTTCCCATGATTCCGGCCCAAAACATGACTCCACCACCACCTTGCTGACGTCGCAGCCTTGTTGGAACAGGGTGGCTGTCCACCAACCATCCACGACTCCATCTATCTGGACCATCCAGGGTTGCATGGCACTCATCAGTGAACAGGACTGTTTGAAAATTAGTCTTCATGTATTTTTCTGCCCAATGCAGCCATTTCTGCTTGTGAGCATTGGTTAGTGGTGGCCGAATGGAAGGTTTATGCACAGTTGCAAGACTCTGGAGGACTCTACACCTTGATGTCCATAGAACTCCAGAGGCACCAGAAGCTTCAAATATCTGTTTGCTGCTATGTAATGGTAGTTTAGCAGCTGCTCTCTTGATCCGATGCATGAATCTGGCAGAAATCTTACTCAATGTGCCTTTATCTGCACAAACACGTCTGTGCTCTGAATCAGCCACAAATCTCTTAATAGTGCGATGATCACGCTTAAGTTTTCGTGAAATATCTAATGTTTTCATACCTCGTCCAAGGCATTGAACTATTTCACTCTTTTCGGCAGCAGAGAGATCCTTTTTATTCCCCATATTGCTTGAAAATGGTGCTCTGCTTAATAATGTGGAACACCCTCCTTTAGTAGTTTTTCCTTTAATTGGGCTCACCTGGCAATCTAATTATAACAGATGTTCGAGATTGTTTTCAGTGATCAAAAGAGCCCTGAGACACAATGCCATCCATGAGTTAAACTGAAAATAAATAAATATTTAATCTTTGTGACACTGAAATAGAATTTGCATAATAATTTGGAACAGGGTGTATATATATATATATATATATATATATATATATATATATACATACAGTATATATATATATATGTTTATAAGCATATGCATGCGATATGTATTTAATGAGAACACACAGTTCCCATAGATCGCAATGTAAAGGCACTTTTCAACCCACACCCATCACTTTTAACCCCTTATAATTGCCTAGTACTGTTTAAAAATAAATAAAGAGGCTTATTTTTATTTTATTTTTTTATAAAACAAAAACACCACCTAATTTTGGGGGTTATTTTGAAAATTAACCAGAGGTCTGACCTCTGGTTAATTTTCTGAGCACTAATTGCTACCTTGAGCTTGCGGTAGCAATAACCAGCCACTTGTAATGGCTGATTATTTATCATGCGCCCGGAAACGGGCAAATTTGTCCATTTGCAGTGTGCAATAAATTAGGGCTCCACTTGTAATCTACCCCAACATTGGCAAAAATCTATGGTCACACTCAAAGCCAAGCAAATACTGAAAGCCTTTAAAGTGCAAAAACAAAAATGTAGTGAAACTAAATAAAATAACATAAAAGCAGTAAGCCTACACAATCGGAATACGGAAGAGGAAAAAAAACAGAACCTAATAGGATAAAGTCTTTTATACTTTATGAATAAGTGCCGTCAAGCTTTAGTCCATCCACATTGAAGAATTTGTGAAGAAAAAATATCAATCATTTTGTACATTGCATTTTAGTATAAATTCATTTTGTTAGGTTTATTGACTCCAAAAATAATAAATAAAAAGCTACTACTTTGTGCAGGAATATTTGCTTAATAAAAAAAATATTTTGAATTTTTTTAATATATAGTATAGAATACAGTTGGGAAAAAATGCTTATCTGAACACTTCATAATGTTCTCTGCTTTTATAAAAACATAACAAAAACAAATATTAATGGATACAAATAGCTGACTTTTAAATCGAGGTTATACAGGGGTGCAAACTTATTCCAACTTATTTGTTGTACTGCCATTTTGTTCATGCTGTGGGGGAGAGGGGAAATTGCCCCTCTCTGATGCCTTCACTTCCTGCCCAGTTATGCCCCTTGACTGCCTAGCCACACCCCCACCCTGCAACTCTGCACCCAGAGGGTCACATGTCTAATTTCCAGCCTCCTTGCCCCTCAGAATCCCCTGATATTCATGTAGAGTCAAGGGAGACCTGTTCATATATTTTAAAGAGCTAAATAGGATACCATATAATTTATTAAAACTCAGAGCTCTGGTGAGATTATACTCAACAGACCTCAAAGGCAAATGTGAGATAAGTGGTGTTACCTCACAGGAAGTTGTGTCGCTGCAACTTTTAAACACATCTAGAGTGAATTCTCAGGGGACCTGGCAACACTTAAAAAAAACAAGTAGACATATTACAAAAAAAAAGAAATTGCTTATATTTTCAACTACAATAATCAGATACAAAAGTAAATACAAATGTTTATTGAGTCAACCTCTCCAGAGATTGCCTGCTACCTGGTTATAATTTTACAATATTGCAATGCATTTGGTTATATTCAGGATTGCATGATTTTGTCACTGTAATACAAGGGGGCGAGGGTCTTTGTAGTAAAGGCGAGATTATGTTTGAAATTCACTGAGCATCAACTTATGGTTTCAGTAGTGGGTGTTGCTGCTATTAAAATATATAGTTGCACATTACATGATGGGGCCGAATTATCAAATGGTGGGCAGACATGAGTCACTGTAGCGAATCATGTCCGCCCGACATCGCAAAATGTCGACAGCATACGCTGTCAGCATTTAACATTGCACAAGCAGTTTTGGTGAACTGCTTGTACAATGCCGCCCCCTGCAGATTGACGGACAATCGTACGCTAGCAGGGGTGTCAATCAACCCGATCGTATCCGATCGGGTTGATTGCTGTCTGCAGCCTCAGAGGCGGCAGACGAGTTAAGGAGCAGTAGTCTTAAGACCGCTGCTTCTTAACTGCTGTTTCCGGTGAGCCTGAAGGCTCGCAAGGAAACAGGGGGATCAGGCACCATTCGGCCCTTGTTAAAAAACAATTACAACAGTAGCACTTCTGAAACACAACTTGCAAAAAGTTGTCCTGCTGGTTAGAACAAAAAGCATTCAGCCTATTTTGATATGTTTTTAACAAAGGATATCAAGAGAATGAAGTAAATTAGATAATATAAGTAAATTGGAAGTTGTTTAAAATTGCATGCTCTTTCGATATCCTGAAAGAAAAAAATTAGGTTTCATGTTCCTTTAATAGTCAAAAAATTACATGATTTAATTCATTAGAGCATGTAATTTTAATACTAGCAACAATACAATACTGTGTCTTTAACCATCACAAAGGGAGCACCGAGAGGAAACCACTGCTGATTGGACAGTTTCTGCTTACGACCAGCAGTGCTCTGGGGTTCCTGAGTATTACTTCTACAGTGTGTTTAACACCTTTGCATAGGATAATCACACAGTAGTGCAGAGTGAAAAGTCTTACAATTACATCCTCTAACAAAATAGAGCATGTCCTGGAAGATGGAGCCGCACCATGCCGGATGGATGAAGATAGAAGATGCCGTATGGTTGAAGACTTCTGCCAGCTTGGATGAAGACTTCTGCCGGCTTGGATGAAGACTTCTGCCGGCTTGGATGAAGACTTCTGCCGGCTTGGATGAGAACTTCTGCTGCTTGGATGAGGAGTTCTGCCGCTTTGTTGAGGATGAATGTCCGGTCTTCAAAAACTGTAAGTGGATCTTCGGGGGTTAGTGTTAGGGTTTTGTAAGGGTTTATTGGGTGGGTTTTATTTTTAGCTTAGGGTTTGGGCTGAAAAAGATCTAAATGCCCTTTTAAGGGCAATGTCCGTCCAAATGCCTTTTTCAGGGCAATGGGGAGCTTAGGTTTTTTATATAGGATTTTATTTGGGTGGTTTGGTTGTGTGGGTGGTGGGTTTTACGGTTGGGGGGTTGTTTGTATTATTTTTTTACAGGTAAAAGAGCTGATTTCTTTGGGGCAATGCCCCGCAAAAGGCCCTTTTATGGGCTATTGGCAGTTTAGTTTAGGCTAGAGTTTTTTTTTAATTTGGGGGGCTTTTTTATTTTGATAAGGCTATTAGATTAGGTGTAATTAGTTTAAATATTTGATAATTTCTTTTTTATTTTGTGTAATTTAGTTTTTTTTTTCTAATTTAGTTAATTGTATTTAATTAATGCAATGTATTTAATTGTAGTGTAAGGTTAGGTGTTAGTGTAACTCAGGTTAGGTTTTATTTTACAGGTACATTTGTATTTATTTTTACTAGGTAGTTATTAAATAGTTAATAACTATTTACTAACTAGTCTACCTAGTTAAAATAAATACAAACTTAGCTGTGAAATAAAAATAAAACCTAAGCTAGATACAATGTAACTATTAGTTATATTGTAGCTAGCTTAGGGTTTATTTTACAGGTAAGTATTTAGTTTTAAATAGGAATTATTTAGGTAATGTAAGTAATTTTTATTTAGATTTATTTTAATTATATTAAAGTTAGTGGGTGTTAGGGTTAGGGTTAGACTTAGACCTAGGGTTAGGTTTAGGGGTTAATAACTTTAGTATAGTGGCGGCGACATTGGGGGCGGCAGATTAAGGGATAATAAGTGTATGTAGGTAGCGACGACATTGGGGGCAGCAGATAAGGGATTAATAAATGTAGGTAGGTGGCTGCGGTGTCGGGGGCAGCATATTAGGGGTTAATAAGTGTATTGTAGGTGTCAGCGATGTCGGGGGCAGCAGATTAGGGGTGTTTAGACTCAGAGTTTATGTTAGGGTGTTAGGTGAAAACATAAATTTTGTTTCCCCATAGGAATCAATGGGGCTGCTTTACGGAGCTTTACGCTCCTTTATTGCGGGTGTTAGGCTTTTTTCAGCTGGCTCTCCCCATAAAACCAGCTCACAGCAGCGCTGGTATTTGAATGCGGTATGGAGCTCAATTTTGCTCAATGCTGCTATATTGCCTGCTAACGCCGGGTTTATGGAAACCTGTAATAGCAGCGCTATAGGGAGGTGAGCGGTGACGATAACTTGCAAGTTAGCACCGAGCCGCTCATAACACAAAACTCGTAATCTAGCCGATGGCCCTTTAACTGTTTCATAGTGTCTTGTTTTGCTTACATTAGCGCTGACTGATTTATATTGGTGGGATATTTTTTTCATGGTATTTTGTTTATTCTGTAAGATTTTTGAGGAGTTATTGTGACGCTGGTCGGCTTCACAGTGGAACTCATTCAATGCTCCAACAGGTGAAAGGTTACAATATAGATGCTGCCAGTCATTTATAATAAAGAGTGCATTGCAGCTTGCAGGTATGATAAGTGGCAGGTAGAAATCATAAGATATTTGCAATTTAAGTGATGTTTCGGCAAGTTCTTTCTGTAAGATATTAGTTTCACCAATGATTGTTATTGAACCTAGGTTCCCAGATGCCTTTTTAAAAGTATCCGTAAGGTAATATACAGGGAGTGCAGAATTATTAGGCAAGTTGTATTTTTGAGGATTAATTTTATTATTGAACAACAACCATGTTCTCAATGAACCCAAAAAACTCATTAATATCAAAGCTGAATAGTTTTGGAAGTAGTTTTTAGTTTGTTTTTAGTTATAGCTATTTTAGGGGGATATCTGTGTGTGCAGGTGACTATTACTGTGCATAATTATTAGGCAACTTAACAAAAAACAAATATATACCAATTTCAATTATTTATTTTTACCAGTGAAACCAATATAACATCTCAACATTCACAAATATACATTTCTGACATTCAAAAACAAATCAGTGACCAATATAGCCACCTTTCTTTGCAAGGACACTCAAAAGCCTGCCATCCATGGATTCTGTCAGTGTTTTGATCTGTTCACCATCAACATTGCGTGCAGCAGCAACCACAGCCTCCCAGACACTGTTCAGAGAGGTGTACTGTTTTCCCTCCTTGTAAATCTCACATTTGATGATGGACCACAGGTTCTCAATGGGGTTCAGATCAGGTGAACAAGGAGGCCATGTTATTAGATTTTCTTCTTTTATACCCTTTCTTGCCAGCCACGCTGTGGAGTACTTGGACGCGTGTGATGGAGCATTGTCCTGCATGAAAATCATGTTTTTCTTGAAGGATGCAGACTTCTTCCTGTACCACTGCTTGAAGAAGGTGTCTTCCAGAAACTGGCAGTAGGACTGGGAGTTGAGCTTGACTCCATCCTCAACCCGAAAAGGCCCCACAAGCTCATATTTGATGATACCAGCCCAAACCAGTACTCCACCTCCACCTTGCTGGCGTCTGAGTCGGACTGGAGCTCTCTGCCCTTTACCAATCCAGCCACGGGCCCATCCATCTGGCCCATCAAGACTCACTCTCATTTCATCAGTCCATAAAACCTTAGAAAAATCAGTCTTGAGATATTTCTTGGCCCAGTCTTGACGTTTCAGCTTGTGTGTCTTGTTCAGTGGTGGTCGTCTTTCAGCCTTTCTTACCTTGGCCATGTCTCTGAGTATTGCACACCTTGTGCTTTTGGGCACTCCAGTGATGTTGCAGCTCTGAAATATGGCCAAACTGGTGGCAAGTGGCATCTTGGCAGCTGCACGCTTGACTTTTCTCAGTTCATGGGCAGTTATTTTGCGCCTTGGTTTTTCCACACGCTTCTTGCGACCCTGTTGACTATTTTGAATGAAACGCTTGATTGTTCGATGATCACGCTTCAGAAGCTTTGCAATTTTAAGAGTGCGGCATCCCTCTGCAAGATATCTCACTATTTTTTACTTTTCTGAGCCTGTCAAGTCCTTCTTTTGACCCATTTTGCCAAAGGAAAGAAAGTTGCCTAATAATTATGCACACCTGATATAGGGTGTTGATGTAATTAGACCACACCCCTTCTCATTACAGTGATGCACATCACCTAATATGTTTAATTGGTAGTAGGCTTTCGAGCCTATACAGCTTGGAGTAAGACAACATGCATAAAGAGGATGATGTGGTCAAAATACTCATTTGCCTAATAATTCTGCACTCCCTGTATAAAGGTTACACATTGGATTTTCTTATTAAAATGAACTGTTCCTGATGATATTGTAAATATGCAACATTTTTTTTGCTTATCTTATAAATATCTAATGTTAACACAACATTGTAAATTTCGCTACTTTTCATTAAAGGGACAGTAAAGTCAAAATTAATCTTAAATGGATCTGATAGAGCCAGAGTATGATATTTTAAACAACTTTCCAAATTACTTACAAATTACTATTATCAGATTTGCTTTTCCTGGTTTCCTTTATTAAAGGGATATTAAACAGTGCTCCTACAGTAAAAACAAATATGTTAAATCAAAGTAAACCTAAAAAGAAACAGATTGTGTGAAAAAAGCAAACAACTTACTTGTTTTCTTGCATAATGAACACTTAGAAATTCTCAGTGTAGTCTTGCCCCCAGTGTGATATGGGAGCTTACATGTTTGAAACTTAGGTTTTATTGCGACTGATCTAGGCATGAACAAGTCTGACTCCCTGATATCTAGTAGGGATGGGTGAATGTGTTTATATTCAAATTTGAATGTTAAAACAAATGTTATTGTAGAAATTCGATTTACATAATAGAATGTTGATAAGAATGAATATTCTTAAAAATTCTATTAACGAATGTTATTCACATTTTTCGAATGTCACTTTCGAATTTGAATATTACATTTATAAAACACAGTTGAAGACTAGAAATACTATTTTGAATTTGAATGTCACATTCAAATTTGAATGTCACATTTGAATTTGAATGTCACATTTTAATTTGAATATTACATTTATAAAACAGTATTAGACTAGAAAAACTATTCCAAATACGAAAGTGACATTCAAATTTAAATGTAGGATTCAAATTCGAATATTACATTTATTAAACACAGTTGTATACTAGAAATACTATTTTGAATTCGAATGTCACATTCAAATTCAAATATTACATTTCAAAAACACAGTATTAGACTAGAAATACAATTTCGAATTCAAATGTGACATTCAAATTGAAATGTAGCATTCAAATTTGAATATTACATTTATTAAAAACACAGTTGTAGACTAGAAATAATATTTTGAATTTGAATATTACATTTTGAAAATGAATGAATACATAGCTGAACATTCTATTATTCGAACTAATATTTTTAAATTTTATTGAAAAATTTGAAAATGAAAATTCGAAAATAGAATGTTAGAATATTATATAAACATTCTAAATTTGAGAGTAGTGCATTGCTGACAAGGCTTCCGGTGGGAGGAGCAAGGAAGTGTAGCTGCTACATGCTGCACGCTCACCTAAAGTGGCGATACTATCGTGCCAAACACGCCTGCAGCCATAGGCCGGTGAACTCGGATACTGGCCTGGCCTGAGGGATACAACCCGACACGGCGTGGGGAAGCTCTGGAAGTGCTAGTGGCCGCATAGCAGCGGTCAAACTACAAACCGCTATAAACTGCAAAACCGCTTCACTATGTCTCACCAAGTCTTATTAAGCTAGGAGAACGCTTAATGAGAGTACGTATCTGCAACCGTCTTGACGAACCGGGATTTAGCCAGCCTGAAGAGAAGGGGGTGTGTCGCTGAAAAGCCGGTCGCTGGGAGCTGTACCCCCGTGCACTTCTGTTCGCTGCTGGGAGGCCCTGGAAGGTATCGCCTAGCAGTAGGAGAAATGCGGAGTCGCACAACCACCTGAGGCAATACTCACAGACAGAAACTGGAGCTTGGCCCGTCGGAACGTAAGTCCCTGACCTGGTCTTGGGGTGAAGGTAAGACGGGAGAACATATGTGAGGACTGTGAGGACTGTGTCTTTACAAGCTGTTGTTCTCCTATACTTAATTTTGTAACATCTAGTGGAGTATAAGGAGCATAGGAGGGCCTGTATCAGACGACAGGGGGAAAAAATAACAAAAACTTGCCCACACAGGCTGTGTAATAGCTCTATGATGTAATACACCTGGTAGAACATAACAGGAAACTGTAACCAAGGTATCCGAGACTCCTGATACATAAAACAGCTAGCAAAAAATCTAGAAGATCAGAGAAGCTGGTATAATCAGTTGAACAAAGCTCCACTCCTAAAGGATAAATAACTTCCAAGATCTGACTACAGAAGTGAACTGTAAATCCCAGAATAGAATCAATGGGATTATAATTCTACTGGGGGCTTTGGAACTGTTTTGGAATTAAACAATTAATTAAGCCACTGGCTATAGCATCACTGGGTGTACCTAAGGTCTAGTAAGAAAATTTCCTCTCCTTTTTTTTTTCCTGGATATGGACTAAGGCCTATATAAGCTGCCTATAACCCTAAAAGATCTAATGAGAGGACATGTCACAGCAATGTAATATGCTATAACACTATTGCAGAACAGGACAAAAGTAGAAGTTATTTGAAATAGCATATAAGGCTGTGCTATAAGCTGGACACATTCTCAGGAATTACGTATATATGTATGAGTCTTTTTTTTTCTCTGTATTAAGGCTGAAGGTTCATATATGTTAACAGGTATCTGAGATTAACACACTACTCTCTCTTCACAGGAAATATATGTGGTCCTAGACCGGTGTATTAACTAACTGATATAGCTGACAGTTAAAAAAAAAAAAAAAAAAGGGGGCCGTATTAATAACATAACTGTAATGTGAGGAAGCTACAGTACATTTAAAAATTGCTCTCTAAACATTTATTAACATCTATGGTGTGGCATTACTATTTTGCTCTGGAAATATTTGTATAAAAAGACACGCACTATCTAATGTGGTGAGAACAAAGAACAAAGAAAAGGTTTTGATATACAATTGTGAAGTCCTGGAAACACACTACTCCGTATAATACTGAATACAGTGATAACTATTTGTGTATTTGCTCATAAAGTACTAGATAGACGTATGACACAATTGTTGGACAGGATAAAGTAGCATATACTGAGAATATATTACGCTATACCCTTGAGCTGGTGAATATAGAACTCTCCTGATTCCCCTAAGCTGACTCTGAAACACTTATACAGGGCACGACCCCAATAGACACAAGTTTTCAGATTTCATAATCTATCACAACCAGTAAAAATTTTTATTTTTGACACTCCAACACCCCCCTCCCCCCTTCTTTTTTTTACTTTTTTTTTTTCTCTCTTTCATTCCCTCCCCTTAACACCACACACAATCACACACCCTCACGAATTTAATTTATGGATAAATTTTTATCACCTAAAACACACACTATGCCAGCTAAGGTGAAAGACAAGAGGCCTAGAAATAGTCTAGATAACAACACAGACCTAAGGGTAGAAGCAAATTGTTTAAATATCAGTAAAATGGATATTGAAGAAATAACGAAACAGGTAGCACAGGTGCTGCTCCCTCAATTCGATTTGATTAAGGTGGAACTTAGTACGCTTGTTTCTGAAATGAAAAATTTCTCATCTAGGCTCACAGAAGCGGAGTCTAGAATATCCGAAGTTGAGGATCTAGTGTTTAAGACGGAACAAATATCTCAACAACATAGTAGCAAAATTAATGATCTCAGTGAAAAAGTAGAGGAGTTGGAGGATAGAGCACGTCGCAATAATCTAAGGATTATTGGACTGCCGGAAAGTGACTGCTATCAGGATTTAATCTCCTTTGCTGGTAACACACTTCCACAATTACTTGGGATCCAGCAACAGAACATAGCAGTAGAAAGAGCACATCGTACAGGTAATCCTAGGAACACAACAGAAAATTCAGTACAGAAGCGTCCTATTATAGTGAAATATTTGAACTTCCAAGACAAGATCAGTATTCTCAGAGCCTACAGAAAGATGCAAACACTACTAATAGACCAACATAGAATTCTGTTATTCCAGGATTTTTCATTTCAGACAGCAAGCAAGCGAAAAGTTATTTCACCATATTGCACCACCTTAATCAACCTGGGCCTGCCAGCTAGATTAGTCTACCCAGCCACAATCAAATTATATATTGACAATGAGTTAATTGTATTAAGAACTCCCCAAGAAGCTAAGAGCTATATAGACAAATATAAAGGAGACCATTAAGCAGATAAGAGGGTAATGGAGAAAGGAATCTTTGGGAACATATGTCACTATCATATACAAGCTAGAGATGCTATTTTATTTAATTATGTGTTTTTTTCTTTTTAAATTGTTTAAAGTGAGGGGTAAGGCTCTAACGCTGTTTTATACATATGAGTATTTTCTAACATATAGGTGTTGGTATTTTGTTATCTATATAATATATGAAAAATGCACCTTTCGATATCGGTATAACAGGATTAAGTCAAAAATATGTTTTTTTCTACTGTGGGTTCACATTATTTTTTTTTGGTGTATTATATTCCAAAATTCTATATATAATCCCCGGCATAATATGTGTAAGGCCAGGGATAAAGTTGGGAAAGTGTCTTGTACATATGAAAATGTATTGCAATATAGCATAGGTCTCCTGATTTACACATCATATGAAAAATATATGCACAAATTTAGGCACAATATATCTAAGGTCTGGGCAGGTAACATCTGTTGTCCCTGGTGGCAGGTAGAATATTGGGGTACGGGGGGGAGTAACGAGTGGCGGGGGGGGGGGGGGGAATTTTCCTTTTTTTTTTTTTTTTTTTTTTTTTTTTTTTCTCTTCTCTCTCTCTTTTCTTTTCTTATATTTTTTAACCCCTAAACTAAAATGCCACAACTAAAATTGATATCATGGAATGTAGGGGGTGTTTCTAGTCCAATGAAAAGAAAAAGAATCTTAACATATCTTAAAAAATTTAAAGCGGATATTATTTTGTTGCAAGAAACGCATCTTACAGCAATAGAACATAAGAAACTACAAGCTAATTGGATTCAGGAAGTGATCTTCACACCCTGTAGCTCTAGAAAAAGAGGAGTAGCAATTCTTATCAGAAAAGGGTTAAATTATCAGATTATCTCCAAGCAGATAGATTTAGAAGAACGTTTTATTATCATTAAAATTAAAGTTGAATCTCTCATATATACCGTCTGTAATGTGTATGGACCTAATAAAGTGGATATATCTTTTTGGGAGGCTTTGAAGCTGCTATTGTTTGAATATGTTGATACGAATATGGTGGTAGCAGGAGATTTTAACATGGTCTTTAATAATATTGATAGACTTCAGACTACAAAACAAAGAATTCCCAGGGTCTCTCAAAAAGCAGCCAAGATTCTTAAATCAATGTGTAGAGTCCTTAAGATAAGGGATATTTGGAGACACTTATACCCTAACTCTAGAGCGTATACATATGAGTCCAAACAATACAGGTCATATTCTCGTATTGATTTTTTCTTGGGTTCAGACAGTTTGTTTAGAACAGGGTTAAAAACGCAAATAGGGGACTTCACCATTTCAGACCATGCCCCTATATTTCTGGAATGTGGACCAGAAAATAACGCATATCAAACAACTAGAGGTTACTCCTTCCCAAGATATTTATATAATGATGCCAAATTTAGGAAATACATTACAGATAGGTGGCATGAATATGCAATACAAAATGCTGCATATAGTTGTAAACCCGAGATTTTTTGGGAAACAGCCAAAGCGGTGATAAGAGGAGAAATAAAAAATTATATGTCTAAACTTAGGGCAAGAACACGTCTAAGGGAAATAGAAATCTCTAATTGGCTTAGAAATGCATATAATGCCTACATAGCGACCCCCACATCGACTAACTGGCAGAATTATATCAAAGCGAAACAAGAGTGGGACTCAGTTAGCTTGCAGAAAGCGACCCGTCAAGATTTAAATCAAAGAACTATCTATCATAGATATGGCAGCAAAATTGGCAAGCTTCTAGCTAACTGCGTCAAAGTTTGCAAGTCTCAGAAAACCATCAAGTCTGCTATAGTAGATGGTATCCGAGTTACTGAAGCAGAGGCAATTAAAAAAGGTTTTGTTAGCTTTTTTAAAAAACTGTACTCTGCTCCACAGATAGACAGTGAAAATAAAGAGCGGTTCTGGAGAAATATCTCTCTTCCAAAATTAAATGCAGATGAGGCTGCTAACTTAAATCTACCCATTACTTCGACAGAAATTTGTCAAGCAGTAGATAGATTAAAATTGGATAAAGCTGCTGGACCGGATATGCTACCAGCCGAATTCTATAAAATTCTTAGGGAAGAGATAAACGCCCCATTGGTAAAGCTATTTAATCAATATTTCTGTAATGGTGGAGTCCCCTCCTCTTATTTTGTTGCATCCAGAATTGTACTCGTTCCAAAAAAAGAGAAAGATCCAGAAGTGTTGGATTCATATCGTCCCATATCACTGCTTAATGCAGATTATAAAATTTATACAGCAATCTTAGCAAATAGACTTAAGGGGATCCTTGGCTCTTTGATACATGTGGACCAGGTCGGCTTTATGTTACATCGAAATCCATCGGCTAATATTCGTAAAATCTTACTCCTCTTAGATTTCTTTCGATCAGAATGTACAAATGGGCGAATAAAACCAGCGATTCTTTCATTAGACGCCCAGAAGGCATTCGACTCGATTACTTGGGACCACCTTTTTTTCACTATGCAACAATTTGGTTTTAGCGGTAATTATTTAAATTGCATTAAAGCTCTATACATTAATGCTTCTGCTGTATTGTTGGTAAATGGCATTCCTACAGAAACTTTCCATATTTTGACAGGTACCAGACAAGGCTGTCCGATTTCACCTCTTCTTTTTAACCTTGCAATTGAACCATTGGCAACTATGTTAAAAAAGCACCTAGAAGGAGTTTTGTTAGGAGATGAATATCTTAAATTACTACTATATGCGGATGACCTATTATTATTTCTTAACAACCCTAAACACGAGATCCCGATTTTATTAGAAATAATTAATATATTCGGAACATTTTCGGGATATAAAATAAATGCAGCAAAATCAGATTTATTATGGATAACAAGACCAGCAAGTAATGGATACACGCCACCCTTTAAAATAGCGGATTCATATATTACGTATTTGGGTATTAAGATTAGTATCGATCCGGCAGAATGGTACTCTTTGAATTTTATCCCTCTGCTAAATAAAATACAGATAGTGCTTGGAAACTGGGCAAAATTTCCTCTGTCAATGACGGCAAAAATTAATTTGATAAAAATGATCACCCTTCCCAAACTGATGTATTTAATGCAAAATATCCCAATCCCAATAACAAAATTTGATCACAAGCGTTTAAATAGCTCCATCAGACAGTTTATTTGGGGTAGTGGTAAAAAGCGTATAGCTTTACAAAAACTGTCACAGACAAGACAATATGGGGGTCTCGCGTTACCAAATTTCGGCAACTATATTAGAATATGTTTGGCAAAGGTAGCGATGGACTGGCTTACTGGGGGGAACTATGTGGCGTCACCAGAAATAGAACAAAAGCTAGTTCGGCCATACGACCTACAGGCACTATTACACTGCCCGATTAAGAAACTACCATTTATGGTCAAAAATAAGCCCACCCTGTTTCATATTATTAAAGCCTGGCAGGATATTAAGACCAGTATGAATGATAACCCGCTAATCTCGAACTTAGTTCCTATTTCTGGAAACCCTTGCTTCCCATCAGGTATTAAGAACCAAATGTTTAATAAGTGGGCTATACTAGGACTTAAATATTTATCTCAGTTTAGAGACCCAGAGACTACCCGGGTGTACACATTTATAGCGCTTAGAGATCAGTTCCAACTTAACAACACAGAATTCTATGCTTATTTACAAGTTCGTCATTGGTATAATGAAACTATTAAAAATTGTACTAAGGAGTGGGTACACCCGGGTATTAAAATGGGCCTTGCTCTCTTTAAAGCAGGTAAACGGTCAATTAGCTACTGGTATCGGATGATACAAACGGAAAGTGGCGAAATAAATGTACTAGAGATATCAGCAAAGTGGGTTAAGGATATTCAAAGCATGGATCCATATAAAGTAAAACAGAATATAGTTGCGGTAGAACATGCAACTCTTTCTGCAGCATGGCGAGAATCACAGTTTAAAATCTTGAATCGCATGTATATACCACCGGCTAGCTTAAATAGATGGTATGGGAATGTCATACATGTGTGTCCTCGATGTAGTTCCATTAGGGCTGACCTGGTTCACATGTTCTGGAACTGCCCCAAGATTCAACAATTCTGGCAGCGAGTACAGTTCTGGATGAATAGACTATTGAATATACAGATACGTATAGAGATACAGCATATTTTCTTTTTGGTTAATTTGAGAGATCTCGGGGAATATGTCCCTAATATTGATTTTATTAATACAACAATTCTAGGAGGCAGATACCTTATCTTAAAAAATTGGAAAGCCACTAGAGAACCTACAATTAACAACTTAACTTTCCTACTTTATGCGCAATATCAAATGGAACATATTGATAGCCTTAGTCAGGGAATTAATCATCAAGATAGATTTGAACATAAATGGTTAGATTTTATCAGGAGATATAGAAACAATATATAATCATAATCGAAACCCGTTGCTGTATACTGCCTCTCCTCTCTCCCTCTTTTTTCTTTTTTTTTCTTTCTCTCTCTCTCTCCCTTTACCCTTCTCCCCACGAACAACCGGTCCAAACCCCCACCCCCTCCCCCCCTCGGCCTTATTAAGGATGGTTCATAGAATATGGTAAAATACAGGTAGGACTAGTGAAACGTTAAAGTAATCTTTGGTAGTAACTTTAGTTTAAATATATAAGAATTTATATTTTTCTCAGTATCTTCAGAATTCAATAATTAGAAAATGTTGAGGTTCATCTCTTTTTTTTAGGTCTGTGTTATACATGAATAAAACCAATATCATGTACAGTAGTAGTAATAATGTACTGCTAAGTTAACTATATAATAAGAGATATGGATGATAATGTCTTGTAATTTGTTATGTTCAAGTGGAAACAACATGCTTACTTTGTATATGTTTTTTAATTTATTATGTTAATGTCCTATAATTTAGTATGTTCATGTGGAAACAACATGCTTACTTTGTTTATGTCTTGTGAACTTCAAACAATAAAAAACAGAAAGTTGAACATTCTAAATTTGATTCAAACTAACAAATGTATCAAAGTTCATTTTAAATTTCAAATTTTTAGAAACATTTGCCAATACCTAATATCTAGTCTATCCACTTAAAGGGACAGTCTAGTCAAAATGAAACTTTCATGATTCAGATAGAACATGCAATTTTAAGCAACTATCTAATTTACTCCTATTATTAATTTTTCTTTGTTCTCTTGGTATCTTTATTTGAAAAAGCAGGACTGTAAGCATAGGAGCTGGCCCATTTTTAGTTCAGCACCTGGGTAGCACTTTCTGATTGGTGTCTAAATGTAGCCATCAATCAGCAAGCACTACCCAGGTGCTGAACCAAAATGGGCCAGCTCCTAAGCTTACATTCAAATAAAGATACCAAGAGAATGAAGAAAAAATGATAATAGGAGAAAATTAGAAAGTTACTTAAAATTGCATGCTCTATCTGAATCATGGAAGTTTAATTTTTTTTTATTTTATTTTATTTAGAACCAACAAAGGGTACAATAATAACAATGCATCATCAAAGCACAGCGCAGGGTGAGTTTAAAGAGGTATATTTAAGAAGACATTGAGATGCAGAAATAGACAGTTTCAAGTATATGAAAATACAAAAATCCCAGTGGAATAGATGACTTTACAGATATTCAATGGGCTGGAGAGCATTCCAGCGTTATATGCCCTTGTACCACAAGGTTGGGGTTTTATGTTTTTAAACTAAACTAAATAAAAAATTCCAAAAACTAAATTAACTTTAGGGGAACTGTACAACAATATGGTGGCTCAAAGAAAATCAGGGGTTTTACTCTTAAGTAAAAAGTTAATAATGGACATTAGTGTTCTTGGAAATATTTGTTATTGTTTATCTAACATGTAAAAGTCATCAAAGGGAGAGCCTTGGCTAGCTTTTCACACATTCATTGTTAGGTCAATATTAAGACTAACTACAGAAATAACTTAGCATAGGAGCCTGGTAGGGCCTCTAAGCAGAGTATACTATAATAATAGGGAGTAACAGCTACCAGTATGAGACAGCAAAGTTTGCTTAAATGTGATATTTGACATTGGATTATGTAAAGTTGTGGATTAGTTCAACCATAGTAGGAGGCAGCTTCAACTTTTAGCAGCAATGAGACCCTCCAATACCGTCAGTGATAATATTTTAAGTTACACTAACTATGAAGATCTCTCTGTTTAAAAGAATACTGAGACACATTGCTTTTCATATAATGGAGAATAAATGTAACTGCAGGAAAATAAACCATGTAGTACTAGCAGTTTTGAAAATGCTTGTTTTCTTGCCACTCACACCAATGACCAATTTAAATATATAATTGTATGATTGAAAAGTGTTATTAATAAACCTGATCTTGCTAACTATGCAGTATAAAGTCTTCAATGTTAAGTTGCAGCAGTTCTAATACATATTTATGCTACTATAAGATCTAAAATGTATGAATTTTTACTGTTCAGAGATATAGACTATGGTATAAAAGAGCAATTTGAAATGAGTATACTAGTTCCATTAGGCACAAAATATAATTGTAGACACACTAACCCTGACAACATCCTGTGTTCAAACTTAGTAGAACATATGAGTATACATTAGAACAGAAAAGCAAAAAGTGAAATAGCCACCATTTAACTTATAACAATAAAGATTAAGCATCATAGAAAATATTAATCAGGGGTACCCATGATAAAAACATCCAATATTAAAGTCCAGAAAAGACTGAAGAGATGTCATTTGGAGCGCAAGGGTGGGTAGCAGCCTATGACATAAGTGAGTTATAGTTCAGCCGACACCAGAAGATAAGCATTCCTCGTTCCATTGTAAAGATACATCCTCAGTTTTCATAGCAAGTCTTCCCTCTTCAGGTAAGCCAGTAGCCAATGCCATAATAGAGAAGACAAAGCAATGATCCACGTACTCAATCATGTGTACGATAGGGCTATTTAACGGATCCAGGTTCAAAATGAAATCTGTTCTGCACACAGTGAGCATACTCTGCGCTCTCCATTTCATTAGAGATTGAGGTTTCATAACTGCAGCATTTACCCGAGGAGGCCTTTCACTTTTGCATATTCCACGGCTGACTATTAAGGGTGCTTCCAGGGGTTCCAAAAGATTCCCCTCAATGTCATCAAGAGAGGTTTGAGTAATGATAAGTGTGTCAGCCATTGGAAGTTCCGCCATATTGGGATCTGAATGCAGAGTTGGCACATATGTGGGTTTGAAAGTGCGCAGGTGGATCAGTAAATTCTGTGTGGCTGTTTCAAGTGCATTAAATGCCGGTAAAAGGTGAGCTGACTGGGCAGTCACAATATCTTGTGTAATCACACTGTTCTCTGTGGCGAGCATGTATAAGATACTGTATATAGCAAGAGAGGATGTCTATCACAAGGCAGGCCTCGTACCTCACCAAATACCGTCCGGTATTATTCAATTATTTAACTTCTCTGTGGCTAAGTGGTGTCCTTCTTGATCCCAAGGAGCTTCCGAACAACTGTTCTGTTAAGGGAAACTAGGATGGCTCTAAGTATGACCACATTTTAACTGTAAAGAGCAAGATCTTGCAGAGAGCAACACACATCTGTGGCCATCTTGTATCGCCGCCCACCAGAAGTCTCTATGAAAGTTGAATTTTGACTAGACTATCCCTTTAATATTAACCAGAGTAGAAGATTTATGACATCAGGCTAATATAAATCTTCTTGAAGAGGCCCCCTCGTTCTTAAAAGACTGTGACAGGAAGCAAAGGACACTGCACAAATAATAAATAAAAGGTAAAATCAATTTAAAGGGACATGAAACCCAAATTTTTTCTTTCATGATTTAGAAAGAGCATACAATTATAAACAACTTTCTAATTTACTTCTATTATCTATTTTGCTTTATTCTCTTGATATTCTTTGCTGAAAAGCATATCTAGATATGCTTAGTAGCTGCTGATTGGTAGCTGCACATAGATGCCTCCTCTGATTGGTTCACCTTGTGCATTGCTATTTTTTCATTAAAGTATATCTAAAGAATGAAGCAAATTAGGTAATAGAAGTAAATTGGAATATTGTTTAAAGTTGTATTCTCTACCTTAATCATGAAATAAAATGTTTGGGTATAGTGTCCCTTTAAGTAGATGTATAATACATATTGCAAATATTTATGTTAAGTATCAGACACAGATTAGTGCTTTTTTTATTACAACAATAAAACAAACTGTTTAACAGCCCTTTAACCCCTTCACGCCGTTAGGACGTTCCATGCCGTTCTAACAGCGCTGGGCCTTAACGCTGTTAGGACGACATGGGATGGAACGCCCTTCCTAATATGGTGTCCTGCAGACTACCCATTTGACAAAATCAGGAATCAGACTTGGTGGGCAATGTCTAGCAACATAGGCATTGCCGCATAATCTGATCCTGGCTTTGAAATCATGTGATTGCATTGACAATTTCCTAATTTGCAAGTGTTTACATTGGCGCTTAGTTCAAATGTTAATATTTTAGTGCTGGCTCAAAGGGATTATAGAGTAATCCTATGTGAGCTCAGGAGCGTGCATGTGTGTTTAGCCATCTGGCAGCAACAATGTTTATTGCAATGTTATACATAGCTGCAAACATAAAATTCTAAAGACACATTAACACTCCTGAGTTCCTATTAGTCTACCTTGATATACTCTTCTACAAACAATATCAAGAGAATAAAGCAAATTTGAGCAGGGAAGTCAATTGGAAAGTTGATTAAAATTGCACACTCTATCTGAATCACGAATGCTTAATTTTGATGTTAAATGTACCTTTAATTATTCCCTAATACGTATAACTGTAATCTAATTCTGTTTAGGTACCAAGAGGCATAAAACTCTTACAATTACTAATGTATTAGAAATAAACATGCCTCTAATAAAGTTCAGTGACAGTTTTTACTGTGCACATGCATACAAATATCCTGCATACCCCAATTTAAAGGGACAGTAAAGTCATATAATTAGACATTCATGATTTAGACAGAGAATTTAATTTAACAACTCTCCAACTGACTTCTATTATTTAGTTTGCTTCCTTCTCTTGTTATCCTTTGCAGAAAGGTTTATCCAGGTAAGCTCAGGAGCAGCAACAAACCTAGGTTCTAGCTGCTGATTGGTGGCTGCATATATATACCGATTGTCATTGGCTCACCCATGTGTTCAGTTAGAAAGCAGTAGTGCGTTGCTACTCCTTCAGCAAAAGATATCGAGAGAATGAAACAAATTTGAATAAAGGGACACTGAACCCAAATTTGTTCTTTCGTGATTCAGATAGAGCATGCAATTTTAAGCAACTTTCTAATTTACTCCTATTATCGATTTTTCTTCATTCTCTTGGTATCTTTATTTAAATGTAAGCTTAGGAGCCGGATCATTTTTGGTTCAGCACCTGGGTAGTGAATTGTTCTTTGTTCTTTTGCTATCTTTATTTGAAAAATAAGGCAACTAAGCTAAGGAGCCAGACAATTTTTTGGTTCAGACGCTGAAGAGCACTTGTTTATTGGTGGGTGAATTTATCCACCAATCAGCAAGAACAACTCAGGTTGTTCACCAAAAATGGGCTGGCATCTAAACTTACATTCTTGCTTTTCAAATAAAGATACCAAGAGCTTGAAGAAAATTTGATAATAGGAGTAAATTAGAAAGTTGCTTAAAATTGCATGCTCTATCTGAATCACAAAAGAAAAAAATTGGGTTCAGTGTCCCTTTAAAAAAGTTCTACTTTAATCATGAAAGAACATTTTTGGGTTTCATGTCCCTTTAAATGTTTGCTCAGCTGTGGCCTGTATTTGTAGTGATTATCTAATACATGGTCCTGATCAGTAATAGTGTCTGAATACGGGTGCAAGGGGCATATGTACAAATACTAAGTGCACATTGCTTTTACTATCATTAGAAGCAGTTTAGATATTAGAAATATACAGTATACATGTTTCTTTCCAAAACTGGAATGCCTTTATGTGCACTTTTCTTCCAGGTCATAATAAAAACGGCATTTTACTTGATATTTTTTTTAATATATATGCTATGTATTATTTAGTGGATATTTGGAGATTGCAGGTTTGATCTATTTAGTCTGGCTGTCAATAAAATCATCCATACTGGGTTTTGGGACGTGGGTATTTTTCATAATATGATGCATAAGACACTTAGACTATAAAAAATAATTTCTAAAATTTGAACAGTATCTTCTCACCATTTCTAATATTTGAAGGAAAAGACAGTATTTAAAGAGATAGCAAAGTAAACAATGAAACTTGCATGATTCAAATAGAGCATGTTCTTTTAAGACACTTAAATTCACTTCTATTTTCAAATGTGATTCGTTCTCTTGAAATCCCTTGTTGAAAAATAATATGCACATATCCTACGCTAATGGGAGCTAGTTTCTGTTTGGTGCCTTTTTGTGATTGGCTAACTAGATGTGTTCAGCTGGCTTCCAGTAGTGCAATGATGTTCATTCAGTATAAAACTAACCTAAGATGAACTAAGTCACACTAGGATAATAAAATGTGGCGTTACTAGTAACCAAATATAATAGGTAACAGGCTATTCGAATATGTTAGAATTGAGATCTAAAAGATGATTTAATGTCGGCTCAGTATATTAGGACTGGTTTAAATAAATGATGCCTGTAGATCCACCAATGTTAAAAGTAGAATATATGAGTAGAGGAAAGTTCAAACTCAATATGTGAGGGTTAGCTTTATATTAATAATACCTTTAAATCAATCAATGTTACAAGTGGATAACATATATGTGTTATGAATTATGTGAGTGATAAACCAATATAAAGGATATTGGAACAATATAAGGGTAATTACCCGGGTTACACTAGACCCAGAAGGGGTCTGTACAACCTAGTTAAATAAGTGTAGTACCGGATTATATATGAAATGTATGATAAAATAGTTTAATAAATGTTAAAAAAATGTTGGAATAGTTAGATATACCACAAGCATATAAAAACAGATTACTTTTTTCATGTGAATTGTGATTGCAATTATACGTAATCTGTTTTTATATGCTATAAAAACAGATTACGTATAATTGCGATCACAATTCACATGAAAAAAGAAAGTTCCAATATCTTCCCAAAAATAAAGTTCAAATCATGTAAGGTAAATCCAGGTTTTTCCTGCAGTGATACAAGAAACGACAAGAAATTCTTGTCAAAGTATGGCACAGTATACACTTTAAGGTGTTTACATTTACTTACACCGTAAATTTTAAAGTTGTGTTCCGCTGACTCCTACTCGGCTTGTCTTTGATGGTATGCAGCTCCGACCAAACTACGGATCCTTCCGGTGGTCGAAATGGTGCAGGGCTCTTGAATGTACTGCGGGTCCTTCCCGCGGTTAAACTCAAACAAACAGATTCAGCGTTCTATCTCAGGCTTGAATGAGCTACGGATTCCTTACAGGTTCAGAAACAGATTGCAGCAGAGTAACGTGTTTCGGCTTCAAGCCTTTGAAGCCGAAATGCGTTACTCTGCTGCAATCTGTTTCTTTTAGATCTCAATTCTAACATATTCGAATAGCCTGTTACCTATTATATTTGGTTTCTAGTAACGCCACATTTTATTATCCTAGTGTGACTTAGTGCACCTTAGGTTAGTTTTATACTGTTAGTTTTATTTTTGGGTAGTATTGAGGAGAAATACTCTAATTTGTGGTAGACTTAGCGCTATCACTTACCCCCAATTCTGAAAATGATGTTCATTCAGCAAAGAATAATACAATAATGAAGCAAATTTGATAATAGAAATAAATCGAAAGTTGTTTTAAATTGTATGTTCTATCCAAATAATGGGATAAATTTGGGGGTTTTCCTGTCCCTTTAAATATAAAAATGAGCAGTTTAGGGACTTTGAGGGTCCAAATAGAACTTAAAGGTAAAAGAAAAAATTATTTGTTTACTTTACAAAGAACACACTATTTCTGATGTTAAAGGGACTTGAAACCCAAAATGTTTCTTTCCTGATTCAGATAGAGAATACAATTTTAAACAACATTCCAATTTACTTCTATTATCTAATTTGCTTCATTCTTTAGATACCCTTTGTTGAAGAAATAGCAGCGAACATGAGTGAGCCATTACGAGGCATCTATGTGCAGCCACCACCAATCAGCAGCTACTAAGCCTATCTAGATATGATTTTCCACAAAGGATATCAAGAGAATGAAGCAAATTATATAACAGAAGCAAATTGGAAAGCTGTTTAAAATTGTATTCTCTATCTGCATCATGAAAGAAAAATTTTGGATTTCATATCCATTTAAAAACATTTTGACATGTGCATTATTTAAAGGGTCAGGATAGCCATATGTTAAATTATTTGAAAGTGATGCATCTGAAAAAGCTGACTATAAAATATCACATGAACATCTCTTCATAAAAAATGAAGATATTTTACCTCAAAATGTCTTCATTACCACCATAGTAAGTGTTACTGCCATCTGCATGGGAAGAAATAATAGCCAATCAGCATTATCAGTCCTGAATTCACACGTTGCTTTACTGTGATCTCCAGTACTATCTCATACAATTTCATAGTAAATTCCCTTAAAGGGACAGAAAAGTCAAAACAGAATGTTTATGATTCAGTTACAGCATGCCATTTTAAACAACTTTTCAATTAACTTTTAGTATCTAATTTGCTTTGTTGTCTTGATATCCTTTGTTAAAAAGCATATCTATGTAGACTAAGAAGCAGCAATGCACTAGTGGGAGCTAGCTGCTGATTAGTCATTGCACATATGTCTTTTTTCATTGGCTTACCTAATGTGTTCGATTAGCTCCTTTAACAAAGGATACAAAGCTATAGATGTGTTCGATTAGCTCCTTTAACAAAGGATACCGAGCTATAGATGCACATTTTATAATAGAAAGTTGTTTAAAACTGTATGCTCTTTCTGAATCATTAAATAAACATTTTGGGTTTCATGTCCCTTTAAACTAAGGAGGAACATAAAGTCATACAAGCTCCCTTGCTAATCCCAGGACAAGCATTCTGATTGGATCCTTAAAGTGATTGTAAGCTTTCAGATTTTACTGAACAGTATATACAATTATTCTTCAAAACAGGGCCTCTTTCAGTGATTATTTTTTTTAAAGATGCTTTATTTGTAAAATATTTACCATTTTGAGATGGTGAACATTGTGCTGTTCCTCCGCCCGCTTCATCCAATTGTTGCATGCCCCACATGGCATCTCATACTTCTTTTAGCTGTGCGATGATGAATCTGGCTTCATCCATTTGTTGCGTGCCTCACATTGCGTCCGGCTCATTGGGGCACACAATGATTGGATGAGGCCGTATTCATCATCGTACAGCTTAAAGTAGTATTGTAAATATCTTACAAATAAAATGTTTAAAAAAAAAATGTAATCATTGAAAGTGCCCCTGTTTTGAAGATAAATGTCTATACTGTTCAGTACAATCCGAATTCTTACAATCATTTTAAAGTCTTTCTACAGTGGGATGTGGCCACTGAGGAAATTTCAGGGTAAAATATATTCATCTTTTACAAAGAGATGTTCATATGATATTTTCTAGTCATTGTTTTACACATATGGTTCAGCACTTGGGTAACATATCACTTAAAGGGACACTCAAGTCAAAATAATTTCTTATGATTCAGATAGAGCAGCAGTTTTAAGACACTTTCCAATTTACTTCCATTATGACATTTTGCACAGTCTTTTTATATTCACACTTTCTGGGGAACAAGATCCTACTGAGCATGTGCACAAGCTCACAGGGTATACGTATACTAGTCTGTGATTGGCTGTTGTCTGTTACATGATACAGGGGGCCAGAATATGGGAGAAAAAAAATAAATTTGTCAAATAAAAAAATCTACTGCTTATTTAACATTCAGAGTAGGTGTTAAATCATTGTCTTTTTATTATGCACTTGTTAATTATGCATTTCTACTCTGCATTGAGTGGTCCTTTAAGGCTAAAGCTGTTGTAATTGTGGAACAGGAAGTCAATGTTTGTGCACAACTGATGAATAAGAATATACTTTATTGTCCACCGGGTGACAAGGACAACTCCCACATCACTATTTGTTAGAATTAATAAGCTCCACAAGCCTAAAAAAAGTTAATCTTCATAAAAGACAGGGATATCTATTTTTTTAATTAAAAAGAAAAAAAAATATGAGTTTAGTGTCCCTTTAAATACCATTGGGATTCATCACAATTCCAAGCGCCTCTTTAAAAATAAAAAAAAAAGTGCCTACGGCATGAAAGTAATAACCTTAAAACTTGGAAAAAGCAAAAGCACATAAAGGAATAGATGGATTAAAGTAAAAGGAAATAAGGAGCCAGAATTACAGAGAAAGATAATTTAAAAATAGATTAAAGGAGTACAGCTAAATCTTATTTATTAAATCAATCCAATAAGTATAGAAGATGGCATTTGTGCCAATAGAAAATATACTCTAAAAGGTCATGTGACACGATGGCTGAATGTATCAGTAGCATTTATCTCTTTCCTCAGGCACATACAAAGAAATTGCTAATACATGTTTCTTATTTTCATTTGTCTTGAATGCTTCGTGTATCACTGACATAGATCAGAATTTATTTCTGCTGTTTGATCTTTTGACACCTGAGCACCGTGTTCACCTGATTGAGCTAAGACAATTTCACAGTATTCTGCTCCTGCTGTTTTTACCATGTTCTATCTGGAACTAAAATTTTGCCCTGGGGCGATTCAGAAATAAGCAGTCCAGGTGGGCATCTTGCAGGGGCATTTTTAATATATGTTGTTCGGCTGAACTATGATAGCAAATCAAGGACATTAAAGGGACATACAAGCCAACAGATTTCTGTAATTATTCAGAGCATACAATTTTAAACAACTTTACAAAGCACTTCTTTGATCAAATTTGCTTCCTCTTTGTAGGAGTAGCAATGCAATACCGGGAGCTAGCTGAGCCAATGACAAGAGGCATATATGTGCAGCTACCAATCACCTGCTAACTCACAATAGTGCAATGCTGCTGATTTGCCTACCTAGGTATGCTTTTCAACAAAGGATACCAAGAAAATGAAGCACATTAGATAAGTCAATTGGAAAGTTGTTGAAAAATTGCTTGCTCTATCTGAATCATAAATCTTTAATAATGACTGCACTGTACCTTTAAAGTCACATATTTATTTATGCTTGACAAAATGAATAACTGTATTGTAACAGATGTGCAGGCAAAATAAATAATTTAAATGTGTTTGTGTTAGAGAAAAAAGTGTATATATATATATATATATATATATACAGTATAAATATAAATCACAAGGGAAGCGCACTATCACTTGCAATTGCCAATCCCTGTACCAGGGTGTAGAGTAGGTATATCATATACTCCAAAGACAAGTTTTTTAACATACAGCAAACTTATTTATTCTGTGATGTCTAAATCCAGAGAGTGTGACTTGCCTTTGGAATATTTATGTATGTGTGTGTATACTGCATTGAGTGGTCCTTTAAGGCTAAAGCTGTTGTAATTGTTTTTAAAAAGAGGAAAATGAAGTCAATGTTTGTGCACAACTGATGCATAAGAATATACTTTATTGTCCATCGGGTGACAAGGACAACTCCCACATCACCATTTGTTAGAATTAATAAGCTCCACAAGCCTAAAAAAAGTTACCATATTGCTGCTTTAAACAGGGATACATATGAAAAACACATGCCAGGGTTCTTATAAAAAACACTTCTGAAAACAGCCCTAACATATGTATTTTGTCATATGTGTCCCTGTTTAAACCGGTAATATGGTAACGCTATGTATGTGTGTGTGTGTATATATATATATATATATATATATATATATACTATAATTGCATTTGTAATGTCTGTCGGCCGTCGGCAGTTGCGCACGCATCCTCAATGGAATGTTGGTAGCGGGAGGACAAAAGTATTCACCTGGATGCAGCAAAGCTACATCCAGGTGGATTCCGAAAATGGCAGGGTGGTGAAAGAATCCATTCTTTCACCACCCTGCCATTTTCGGAATCCACCCGGTGGATGCAGCGAAGACTAACGGAGCATTACAAAAGCAAAAACGAACTGCCCGCATCAAGTATTAAACCCCCCCCCCCCAAAAAGTCCCCTAAACCGCAAAACCCCTACATCGCAATAAACATAATTAACCTATTAACCCCTAAACCGCAAAACCCCCACATCACAATAAACCTAATTAACCTATTAACCCCTTAAACTGTCAAAACACACAACGTAAATAACTAATTAAATTACTAAGCCCCCTAACCAAACACCTCCTAAATTTAAACAAATTAACAACTAAAAATAATTAAAGTTACAAAAAATAAAAAGCTAACTTTACAGAAAATAAAAAACAAATGACCAAAGTTTACAAAATGAAACCTAGTCCCTATGAAAATAAAAAAGACCCCCCAAATAATAACACCCCCTACTCTAAGAATAAACTACCAGTAGCCCTTAAAAGGGCTTTTTGCAGGGCATTGCCCCAAGATAAACAGCTCTTTTACATTAAAAATACACAAAAAACCCCACCCACCAAACCCCCTAAATAAAAGAACCTAACACTAAAAAAACCTAAACTACCCATTGCCCTGAAAATGGCATTTGTTTGGGAATTGCCCTTAAAAGGGCATTTAGCTCTTTTAATGCTCATCCCTAATCTAAATAAAACAACCCCCCCAAAAAACCTTAAAAAAACCTAAGTCTAACCCCCAGGTTGGTACTCACAGTTGCTGAAGTCCGGCGGAGAAGGTCCGGTCCCATGCGGTGAAGTCTTCTTCCAAGCGGCAACCTCTTCTTTCTTCTTCCAGGAACATATGGCGCGGAGCAGAGGGTGGAGCTGAAGACCGATGACCGCAGAGCTGAAGACCGGCGACCCTGGAACTGAAGACTGGCAACCGCGGAACCATGGAGCGTGGAGGATCCTCTTCGTATGATCGCCGCCGTACACTGGATAGTGAATTCAAGGTACGCAATTAAAAATGTCGTCCCTCGAATTCCTATTCGCTGATTTGATTCTTCAAATTCAAATCAACCAATAGGATGAGAGCTACTCAAATCCTATTGGCTGTTCAAATCAGCCAATAGGATAAGAACAAGTGAAATCTTGTACACCAGCCAATAGGATGAGAGCAAGTGAAATCCTATTGGCTGTTCACCAACCAATAAGATTTCGCTTGCTCTCATCCTATTGGCTGATGTTAAAATGTCAGCCAATAGGAATGCAAGGTACCCCAATAAATATGGGAGTGCTGGGATCTTCCGTCTATGTAGTTAGGGGTGTACTGCTATCTAAGTGTCGCAAGTGGGGAGCCAGACTGTGTCGAACCTGTTTTTCCAATCGGACCAAATCAGTTCGAAGTAATCAATCCTACCTGAGGTATAGTAAATACTCTTCTCCATAGAGTACATGTATGCCATGGTGGATACAATGTCCGACCAGGCAGGGGGAAGGGATCTTTTCCAAGATCTCGCTATGTTGAGTTTAACCGCTGATAAGAGGTAAATACTGAGTGAACCATAATGTTTGGGTAATTTACATACGCCTAAGTGGAACAGAGCCGTCGCAGGGGTTCTGGGTAGATTAATACCGAGACTGGCTAATGTAGAGAAACATTTGTTCCAGGTAGGTTTGAGTCTGGGGCAGCTCCACCAAATGTGGATCATATCCCCAATGTGTGAGCAGTCTCTCAAACAGGAGGAGGAGGTCTCAGGGAAGATTTCCGCGAGTCTAGCCGGGATATAGTACCAATGCGTGAGCACCTTAATATAGGTTTCGAGGATGGTAATGCAGTGGAGGGTTTTCTTAGTAAACAGGAGCGTGCGTTGCCACTCTAGGGGGGGTTTCGAGAAGTCTAACTTCCGTTCCCATTTCAAGATATGTTGAGCTTTGTCAGCTGGAGCAGCCCCTTCCATGAGAGAATAGTGTAAGGACAGTGGTTTGCCCAGTTTGAGCCCCTGTTGCCATCTAGCTTCCCATATGGTAAGCTGACGAGGTGGGGAGGGTTTGAATCCCCATCTAGATAAGAAGCTGGTGACTCTGGAGTATTCAAACTTCATGTACAAGGGTGTGGATGGAGTAGTGTCGAGTTGGGTGTAGGGGGAGAAGGTTGTAGGTGACGAGGTAGACCAGAGGTCCTCCACCTTCATGATTCCCAGCTGAGCCCAGGCATTTGGATGGGAGTCAGGTAAACCTGACAAAAGACCGTTCATAGAGGTAATTGGGGAAGGATGAGGAGCTACCTTAGGGTTATGCCTCAGGCGGTCCCAGGCGGATAGGCACTCCTTAATAATCAGGTTGGAGGCGTCTAGGTTCCTTCTGCAGTGGAGTGGTGTCCACACAAGGTCCCTAAGAGTAAGGTGATGTGGTAGGGAGGCTTGTTCAATAGACCTCCATTTACTATCTGAGTCTTTGACACCCCATTGTGAGATATGGGTGAGCATAGCAGCGTCCGCATATCTAAAAATAGAGGGAGAAGCAACCCCGCCGTGCATTCTAGGGAACTGCAAAACATTATGGGCAACTCTTGGGGGTTTACCCTGCCATATGTATTTAGTGCAGGCACTCTGGAGCTGTACGAGGAGAGTTCTGGGCACTCTTATCGGTAGACAACGAAGGGCGTATGTGAGTTTAGGTAGATAACTCATCTTTAGAGCCGCTATGCGTCCTAACCAGGACACACATTTAAAGTTCCATCGCATGGGTAGAGACCGAAGCTCGGTCAAGAGGGGTTTGAAGTTATCTTCGATAATTTGGGGGAGAGAGTTAGATAATTTAACTCCGAGATGGGAAACGTATTTGTGGCTGGGGGCAAACTTATATTTTTTACATAAGCTTTTAGAGACCTCCTCGGGAAACCCAGAGAGGAATAATTCAGATTTCGCGTGATTCAATTTATAGTGCGACAAGGCACTAAATGTCTCTAATAGGGACAAGAGTCTTGGAATCTCTCGTGAGGGTCTGGAGAAAAACAGGGTGGTATCGTCTGCGAATAGGGCTACTTTATGAACCGTGCCGTGAAGGGTGATTCCCGAAATTTCTTTGTCTGTCCTAATAGCCGCAGCCAAAGGCTCCATGGCCAGTGCGAACAGAATCGGGGAGAGGGGGCAACCCTGTCGGGTGCCATTGGAGATAGGGAAAGGGAGTGGGTTCAAACCCGAGGCCTCTCACTGAGGCCACTGGAGAGGAATATAGGGCCTGGATTGACGATATAATACTCGCAGGGAACTGGAAGTGCCCTAAGACCCGCCAGAGGTACTCCCATCTGACGCGGTCAAAGGCCTTCTCGGCATCTAGAGAGAGAACCGCAAGTGGTCTATTTAGTCTCTTAGCCTCTAGAAGTATATCAAGGAGCCTCCTGGTGTTATCAGGACCCTCTCTCCCTGGTATAAACCCGACTTGATCTGGGTCAATAAGTGTTTGAAGCAGCTTTGCTAGCCGGTTGGCCAGGATTTTGGCGTAAATCTTAACGTCAGTGTTGATGAGTGAAATGGGTCGGTAACTAGCGCATAGGGTGGGGTCTTTATTGGGTTTGGGAATGGTGATGATGGATGCCTCAAGGAATTCCTTATCAAATCTCCCTGTGGACATGGCCTTGTTAAAAAATCTGGTATGTATAGGGGTGAGTTCTGGTAGATATGTCTTATAGAAGATGGCCGTGAAGCCATCCGGCCCAGGGGCTTTAAGAGATTTCAATTTTTTAATAACCGATTTAACCTCCTGGCTAGAAATCGGGGTGTCAATGCGTTCTTTATGAGACTCGTCAAGGGTGGGGAGCTCGAGGGAGTGAAGGAAGGAGTGTATGGTTTCCGAGGGGGCTTTCCCGACCGTCGTGGTATCACTTAAATGATAAAGAGCAGAGTAGAACTCATGAAACTGTTGGACTACCTGGGACGGGAGTCGAACAGATCGACCATCTTGTTTGATTTCGTGGATACGAGTGGCACCCGCACGCTGCCTGATTTTATTGGCAAGTAAGGAATCCGCCTTATTGCCTTTGGAATACAGAAGGTGTTTCAGACGGAGAAGATTGGATTGTGTCTTACGGAATTCTAACTGGCAGATATGCTGTCTAAGGTCTTCTACCTCTGTTTTGTAAGCTACCGGGTCCGAGACCCGCCGTTGGGTCTCAAGAGCCCGTAGCCTGCAATGTGCTTGGGAAAGGGAGAGGCCCGCTTGCCTTCTAAGGTTAGCCTGCTTGCGAATGAAGAGGCCTCGCAGAGTAGCCTTAAATGCACCCCAAATCGTGTTCTCGCTAACTTCTGGGGTATCATTAGTCTGGAGGGTGAAGCAAATCTCCCTCCTGATCTCTTCCCTAAACGGGATATCCGAGAGGAGATGGTGTGGCAGTCTCCATGGGGCTCTGGTCTTGGTAGTATGACTAGATATAATGTCCAGGGTGATAAGGTCATGATCTGACCACGGGCAGAGGTGAATGTTCACGGAGCGAACCAAGTCAAGGTCTGTGGGGTGGCAGAAAAAGTAATCTAGCCTAGAGTATGTAGCGTGAGGGTGGGAGAAGTGGGTAAAATCTTTATATAGAGGGTGAAGGGACCTCCAAGTATCAAAGTAAGTGAACTGACACATTAATTCACGGAATCTACGACTGGTGGGGTCGTGGCTGGAGAGGAGTCTCTTAGAGGGGCCTGTTTTCCTATCTATCTTCTCGTCCCATACCATGTTCAGGTCACCGGCGAGGATAACTCTGCCTTGTTTGACCTTCTCCACATGCAGAAGGACCTTCCTGAGGTACCTGGGTTGGAGGGAGTTCGGGAGATAGACCGATACGAGAGTATATGTGACATGATCCAAATTACATATAAGGATGAGGTATCTAGCCTGAGGGTCTCTGTATGTAAAGAGGGGCTCGTAAGCCACTCTTTTGTGTATTAGGATGGCTACTCCTCTGGCTTTCTTTGTGAAGGAAGCCACCTCAAAGATTGGGTAGTCCTTGGAAGTGTGGAGGGGGGGAGAGTCCGCTAGTAGGTGCGTCTCCTGGAGGAGGGCTACGTCCGCCCCATGGTGACGGAGGGATCGGGATAAGAGGCATCTCTTGCCAACTGTATTAAGGCCTCTAACATTATGGGTGAGGAATCTAAGAGAGGCCATTTAGGAGTCTTGGGAGGGGGCGAAGTAAAGGGTAGGGAATAAAGGAGAATTGGAAGAGGGGTATGGGGGGTGGGAAATAGCAAGTGGAAGTAGTCCACCTATGTGGGGCCCTAGGATGGGCACCAGAAATTAGGGGGGAAGTTAACCGTGCCTTAAAGGCAGAGGGACTAGTGCAAATAGCCCCGCTCAGCTATAAAACATAACACAAAGTAACTAATTAACTATAGATATCTACTCAAACTCTAACCTGAGTTAGTTACAATAATATTGAAAATATAAACAAATCACAGTATATAAGCCTGACACTGTTTTTAGGATGCAGTTCAGCGGCCTCAAGTGGGTGAGGCCTGAGGTCTCAGAGTGTGGTCAGGGGGGTTTGGTTTTGAACGTTTTGGTCTCTGTTCTTTGACAGACCATTCAGGTGCTGAGACCCTCAACCTGGAGCGAGACTCCTGTTTGCCGCTGGGGGCGGCTTGGAGGCCCCAGTTAGCCAATAAGGTGCCCCCCATAGAGGGTGAGGAGACTGTATGGGTTTGATTATCCTTGGTCACGATTAGCTTAGTGGGGAAACCCCACCTATATTTGATCCCTGCTTTCCTCAGCTGAGTAGTAATTGGGGCATAGAGTTTTCGCTGTTGCAAAGTGTGTGAAGAGAGGTCAGGTAGGAGTTGAATGTCTTTGAGATTATCAGGTAAGGTCGGTTTGTTGTATGCTGCCTGCATCAACCGATCTTTGAAGCTAAAGTGGTGGAAGCAGATGATTACATCTCTTGGCCTGTCTGATGAGACTGAACGTGGTCGGAGAGCCCTGTGGGCCCTTTCCATAGCATGCATGTTGCCCTCCAGGGGGCCCAAGTATGCAGTGAACAAGGATAAGAGATACTCCTGCAAACCACCTGTGTTTACCGTCTCAGGGATCCCCCTAAATCTGATATTATTTCTCCTAGCTCTGTCCTCCACGTCTGCCAGTTTCAGCTCAAGTTGGGAGATTTGTTCGGCCAGATTTTCTGCATAGGCCAGGAGGTTCGAGTTGTCAGTAGCTAGATCGTCTTGATGTCGTTCGAGGGAGTCAACCCTATCTCCTATTTCTTGGATTTCTTTTTTGAGTTCAGCCGAACTTCTCTGGATCTCAATCGTGATAGATTTGGTCTGAGCTGCAAGAAGTTTCTGGAGAGTGCTTTCGGTAATGTAGTGATTGAGATGTGCCACAGACTGAGAGCTCGACTGTGAGCCCTCATCTTGAGAGTCTGGGTCGCTAATGTCCTTGCTCACTGAGGAAGTTTTTTTGCGTGGTTGAGAGAAATGGTCAAGGACAGTCTGTTTTGAGGCCGCTTGGGCCTTGGTGTTTTTTCTGGCTGAGTGTGACATGTTTGGTGCTGAAAGGAAACCAAGAGGTATGTCGGTATGGTGAAGAGGAGGCCCACCCTGACCACACGTTCACAGAGAAGTTACTAAACCCCTAGACTACACTCAAAAGGGAAAGGAAAAAAAAAAGGGTTAAGCTTCAACACCTGATTAGTACATTAGTATTAAATGGTATACTGTAAGAGCGGGGCTAGCATCACCCTCGTAAGGGATTACACAAAGTGCATAGTACTACACCTAAGTAATTGAGTCGGCACCAAAGAGCCCCCACGCACCCCAGGTAAGGGGGGTACGACCAAAAGGAAGGGGAAAAGGAGAGTGGAAGTGACCAGCCCAGACAAGTTGGGCCGGAAAGGAGGAGGTGCGAGGGGGACCAATGCAATATTTAGAACAACCCTAGGTCGCAAAGGCCCTGCAGGTAACTAAAGCAAGATTATGGAAGACACAATTGTCTGTATATCAGAGAGCAGTATAGTAATAGCAAGAGAGAGCTAGGGTCCTGCACCAATAATGTGCAGGATTAGAATAAAGTGTATGTCTCAGAATCTAATTGCGGATAGTATACACCAGTATGAGGCTGTTTAGGGCTAAGCTATGTGTTGGCAAACTAACCTACTAGTGTATAATGTATGGATGTAAAATGAGGAGTGTGTGTCAGAGTTAGACTGGGTCTGAAAGAATGTAACCTTAACTTATCAGTGTGATAGGGTGATGTGCTAATCTTATGTGGGGTATGACTTGAAGTAAGAAGAAAAAGAAAAAGAGAAAGAAAAAGGAAACAGGTTAAATCAATGACACTACACCCCGTACAGGAGGCACAGGGACACCTAGGCTGACACAGCAGCTATGATATCAAAAAGGCATTCAGTTCCAGCAATGTTCATATAGTTGGGATATTGCACAGTGGAGAGGAGTGTTCTCATATGGTGTACACTGAAACTGTGGTAGCTTGATAGGTTTGCTTTATGGACAGACCACAATGAGGTAGTTACTGAAATAGTTCTGTGGTATAGAGGTAATCCTGGGGGGAAGCCCACCACAATATGGACATGCAGTGGGACAAACTGCAGGCAAAATGATAGTTACACAGTCCATGAATAGTGTGATTCACTTAACATATCACTAGCATTGCTTAAGCTGCAAGATGGGATAGCAGGGATAATAGAAACTTGTTGGATTATTTGACCCTTATATATTGCACAATATGATGCTTGTAAGCAAAGGCAGTTATCAGGAAGCAACTCAATGAGGGAATAGAGTGGCTTGGATCCCCTGGGTGTAATCTCCCGCCACAGTTTAAGGTATATGGCCTGGAGGCTAAACCCTTATCTTTAGCTCGTGAGGGGGGTTTAGTAGTGGCCTAGTTTCCCACGTGGCAGCGTATCAAGTGGCAAAGGACTCACCCAGGTTATCTTGTCGAGGGCGAATATGGAGGAATCCCTCTCACCACACTGGAGAAGCCGCTGTCTGTAGGCTTATGTTTCGGAGGCCTCAGGGCCCGCTGGCGGTCTCTTAAAAGTTCTGTCAAAATGGCCGCAGTTTGCGCCAATATGCCCCAGCAGGCCCGATAGGGAAAAGCCTCACCTTGGTCCGGTAAGGAAGTAGCCGATGGGGGTGAACCACCCTATGCCCTCTGCCTCTTCTCTGCTGTTGGCGCGGAAGGCGCGATGCGACTGTGGGCTCCGGTAAGAACCGGACTGCTGCGCGGTGGTGGACCGGGTTAAGACATGTCCGCTGAGTAAGCCTGTTTGCTGTAGGTACGCTGGAACAGGTCTCCAACCCTCCGGGGTCTAAATGAGTGCAGGGGTAGGCTTTGATCACGATCTAGGGCTATTAGGTTTAGTAATTCAACCTCCAGAGCGGAGCCCCGACCCTCCGGAGGATATAGCTCAACACGGCCTTCCTTCAAGCAGGGTGCATTCGAGAAAGAGCTGTATATGTGGCCTTAAGTATGCCGGACCCCAACCCCCTTCACTGGTGTTCTGTTTATCAGGAGCTTTAGAGTTCCAAAGTACGCCAAATTATGGAAAAATCTTTAAAAGTTATGTTTTTCAGAGAGGAGCTCTGACAAGCATGTCTGCTCTCTTCAGCGGTTAACTCCGCCCCCCCTGGTAGTTTATTCTTATCCAGAGAAAAAGGTTGTCAGGAGCACCAGAAAGTGAGTTAAAAATTAAACTTTATTTAAACAAGGGGTTAAAGTTACCCCAGGGTAAGAGACAAAAAGACAAATTGAAAAACAGTTGACAAAAAGGCTGACCGGTTTCTGCGTCTGCCTTAATCCTAGCCTGCTTAAAAACTGACTTTGTTTGTTACCAGTTTAAAAACCCACCTCTGTAATTCAATTGGTTGTGATATTCACACCTCTTTCTTAATCAACCAATGTTGTTATTCTGACGTTAGAACACCTGTGTTGTCTGATTATTATTATCTAAGCTATTTTTTATCAAAAAGCTAATTATTTGAAGGAATTAAATCACTCCATTTAGTTAATATCTGTGTTATGTTTTGGGTACCAATGTAGAAAAGCCTAGATCTTTGCCTAATATTTATAAAAAGTGATATACATGGACCAGTGGCAGTGTTTGTGCACTTTTATTGCTACAACACTGGCCGCACTTCTCCTTCCAATTTGTTGCAAATTAGCCATGGCCTAGTTGGCCCCACTTCTCACTAGAGGAGCGTTCGCTAACATTTTACTGCAACCGTACTGATCTGCTGTACAGACCCTTCTGTCAGTGCTGGCTGTTTTGTTTACATGTAGTCGTGACGTAGATGATCCTCCTCCTGCCTGCTCGGTATGCATCAGTCACCCAGTCAGCATCTGACCGCATCTGCCCATGATTACATAGGTACTCATGAAGGAATAAATTGGCTAGCATTGATCTCAGCCTAATATTTGAAAGTATGAATATAAGGACCTGGCGCAGCGTTTATACACATTGTAGCTATATCTCTAGCATCCCCTAACTTGCTGCAAATTAGCCGTGGCCATTTTAGCCCCACCCCTCACTAGGGGAGTGATCGCTATCATCTATTCTAACCGCAGTGATATGCGGTTGTTGTAAGGTCCCTTCTGTCAGTGCTGGCTGTATTGTTTGTATTTAACGTGACGTAGGGAGTCCTCCCCCCGCCTACTTGTTATGCATACATCACCCTGTCAGCAACTGACAGCGTCTACCCATGATCTCATGAGAGGATTCACTCTATCCAATGTGTATGCTTTTCACATATGTGTCAAATGCTTGCATAACTATCCCAAACTGTCAGCCAAAAATTCGTTCTTCTTTTTTTATTTTATGTGTCCTAAAATTTATTTTTTGTTCACTCGTATTATTAATTGGATTGCTATGAATTACCTGCTAAATCATCTACAATCAACAAGCTTAACTTAATGATATCGTGCACTGTTTACTAAATTCCCTAGTGCTGTCTTTGCTATTTTAGCTATCAGCCAAGGGAGTAATGTATATTTCCAGACTCTCTTTATTATTGTTAGTGGCTAGAATAGTGGGGATATGTGGCTATAGGTAGCTAGATCTTGCTTAACTTCTATAACTGGGAACAGCTCATACTCATAACTAGCTGTAACCATATCTATTCGAACCCCCAAAAATAGATTTAGCCACTTGCAATAGACAGTAGCTCCAGCTATAAAGAGCTCTGTGAGATAGTTTTATTTTTGTGGGGATTATTCCATTTATGTCTTGGTACCTAAGATGGAACTGGCCTGGGAAGGAATAGAAAGGGGGAGGGGGGGAAGGGGGTGCTGGGGGGGGGAAGGAGGGGCGGGGTGGGGGGGAGGGAAAGGGGGTGCTGGGTGGGGTGGAAGAAAGGGGATGGGGGGAGGGGGGGTGTAGGGTTGTGGGGAAAAGATGGTTACCAAAAGTTGATTAGATCAAATTCCGAATTTAGACCTTCTGGAACTCTGGTTTTTAACCGGAAGATCCAGAAGGCCTCCTTTTTGCCCAATTTACGGGTTCTGTCTTCCCCTCTACTTTGTACGGGGACTCTCTCGATGATGGTCCATGTGAAAAATCTTGGGTCTTTTTGGTGTACAACTGAGAAATGGTTAATTAAGGGTGTTGTAAGTGTACCTGCCCTTATATCTGCCAGGTGCTCCTTTATTCTGACTCTTGCCTCCCTGGTCGTTAGACCCACATACTGGAGGGCACAATGAGTGCACGAGACTAAATATACTATGAAATTCGATCGACAGTTCAAGCAAAGGCTCTTCTGAAAGCTTTCTCCAGTGACAAGAGACACAAATGTGTCCCCTACAGTCACTTGTTCACATGCCTTACAAAAGAGATCATTGCATCTAAAGGTACCATTTAGTCTAAGCCAAGCTGAGCCACTTATTTCCTCTTGTTTCAATTTGGTAGGGGCTATTATATTACCTATCGTTCTGTTCCTCTTGTACGTGAATCTTATGCCTTCCATTACTGTTTCTTTCAATGCATCATCAGCTAAAAGCAGTTGATAATTGTTCTTAATTATCTCACATATATGATTATATTGTTTTGAGTAGTCAGTTGTGAATTGAATTTTCTTAATATCAATTTGATCCTGCCTCCTCCAACCTTTGCTCCTGTTTTTATCTTTGTTTCTAGTTTGTTTAAGAAGTTCCTCTTTACTGATTCTGGTGACAATGTTCCTTTCCTTGGTTACCACTGACCGTTGGTAGCCCCTCTCTAATAACCTATCTGCTAGTTCATCTGCTTGTTTCTCATATGTATGGTAACTGGTGCAGTTCCTCTTCAAGCGGATGAACTGACCTCTCGCTACACCTCTGAATACTTCCTTTGGGTGACAACTTGATGCGTGTAGGAGGGAGTTCCCTGATATGGGTTTGCGATAAGTTTCTGTGTTAATCTTCTAGCATATATGTCCCTTCAGTGTGATATCCAAAAAGTTTACTGTGTGTTCCTGTATGTCTGAGGTAAAGCTAATACCTGCAGTATTCTGATTCAGTCCCACTATGAAGTTCTCAAGATCCTCCCTCGATCCTTTCCAAATGAAAAGAAGATCGTCAATAAAACGCCTGTACCACACTATTTCCCGTCTGTAGGGGTTTTGTTCTCCAAAGATGTGGGAGAGCTCCCACCAACCCATAAATAGGTTGGCATAGGAGGGGGCAACTGGTAACAAACAGTCAGTTTTTAAGCAGACTAGGATTAAGGCAGATG